>NC_143014.1:349597742-349897742 GCF_055824585.1 Amblyomma mixtum | reverse complement strand
GCGATCTTAGCGGCTTCAAAGAACTCACGTACGAGCCTACCTAGATGCCTCCCGATTACCGAGGTGCTCTTCAGAAGCGGTAGACATTTGCAGTCCTTACAATGGGGTGGGAGGTTCGATCCGTAGCCTTTATCTAGTGAATTGGCGTGCTCCCTCAATCTGTCGTTTAAACATCGATCTGTCTGACCGATATAGATTTGACCACAGCTCAGAGGGATATGATAAATAACGCCTTCTTTACAGGGAACAAATTTTTCTTCCTGCTTCTTATTGCACCCAGGAATCTTTCGACGCTCACCAGTCACCATGGGACATAACTTGGATAGCTTGCATGGCGCCTTGAAGATAACATTAACCTGGAATTTAGCCGCAATTCTCTTCAGATTATGCGACACGCGGTGCACGTAAGGCATGACAGCGAAGCTTTCGCTCATTTGTTCCTTCGTGCGCCTGTGCAAGGGTGTTTTCATCTTCTGTATCAGCGTTTCCGCCACAGCTACGATCATTTCGGCGGGGTAGCCAGAACTACCTAAACGCTCCACTTGGGTGTGGAAACTTTCTTTTGCTTCATGGTGACAGGACTTGAAGAGCGCTGCACGAAGATATGATGTAGCTATCACTCTGACTAACTTGGAGTGAGCTGAGTCAAAAGGAAGCAATGCAATTAAAAAACAAGCGAATGTCTAAAAACTGTAACGACTCAGATTGAGGTAGTTCAAGGGTAAATTTTAGGCTTGTCGAGCACCTGTTAAAAATATCTAAAATCGAGGTAGCCAAGAGGTGTAAAGTGTCCCCCGGCTTCACGTGAACAAGAACAAGAAAGTCATCAACGTATCTACAAACTTTTACAACAGGCTGGTCGTTAAGATTGTCTAGAATCAAGGAATCTAATTTAGCTAGATAAATTTCACATAATACAAGTGCAATACGAGAACCAGTGCATATGCCGTCCTTCTGCAAAAAACAAACATCTCGGTATCTCACCAAAGTACAACTTAAGTAACAGTCCAGCAGTTCCAAAAAGGCTTCCGCTGTAATGCCACAGGAGTTCTGGAAAGCCACAGTGCAAGTCCTATCAATAACTTCACTGACGGCTGTCAAGAGTTCCCCGCGAGGTACAGAGTAGAAGAGGTCCTCCACATCCACAGAAAAGGCGCAGTTCGCTCCAGGAAGACCTTCCTTGAGCTGTTCAACCAAACGGTCTGCACTTGCAATCTTGCAGGGATCGTCCACATTAAGGCTGTTCAGGTGTGCCAAGAGGAAGCTTCTAACGTGTTCCTGCCAGCTGCCCTTTTCGGACACGATTTCCCTAAAAGGACAAAGCGGTTTGTGTGTCTTGGCAGCGAAAAATAGTTTCAGGACATCAACCTTGGTCGCACGAACACGTTTGGCAAGTGAATCAAGGCTGAGCTCCTCAAGCAGAGAGAGTGCTTTTGATTTCGCTCTTCCTGGACGTATACCTGCTGGCTTGAAATTCTTGCTTACAGCCTGCGTGGCCTTTTCCTTGCATAAGCCCTGCGGCATGACAGTAAAGCCGCCCTCCTTGTCAGATAAGAGGAGTGACAAGCCGGAGTCCTGGAAATCGATAGTAATGTCACGTAGGATAGGAAGACCACCTTTCTTCCTGGGGTATGTTCATTGCAATGCTTCAACACCCTCTGAAATGCAGCGTGCCTTCTCTACTGGTGCTTTGCTAGCTATGTTATGAACAGTTGCTAAAAGAGTCACCTTGTCACCTGGGTCTTGCAAGCTGAACTTAGGACCTCTTTCCCGAACGCGTTGAACTTTGTTTGGGAGTGAAACGTCGCCCAATGTGTTCACTGGAACGATGCCAGCTTTCTTCTTGTTTGGCTTAGGCAAATTGCGGATAACTGTCTTCCAAAGGAATCCCGTTGCATCTTCAGCCGTTTTCATGTACTCTCTGAAGCACTGTTTCCCAGAAAAGCCAAGGCCGCACCACTTGAAGCAAGCCATCCGAAGCCACTCCAGCAAGAACGGCACTTGGCGCCAACATTCAGATTTTATGATTTTGCAGATTCTTTTCCAATGCCCAAGTGAAGGTAGCAACACCCCGAACAAAAGGGCGATATCCGGGGGACACAGATCTTTCCTGACGCAGAAGGCGAGGTAGCGGGCCTTGCACGTTGAAGAGGCAATGAGACTAGCACAAACGGAACACTGCTCGCTAGGGCGTAGGGAACACAAAAAAGAGCCCAGTGGAGAAGAAATATAATTCAGCAGAGTAGAAATTGGGGCCTGTTGGTAGTTCATGATGAGGAAGTTAGAGCGCAAAAAAAAACAAAGACAAAGCGCTTGTCCCGTCCACGTCTCCACTTTGTCTTTTTTGCGCTCTAACTTCCTCATCAATGCTCGTAACTTTGTGAATAAAAGTAACGAGTATTCTAAAAACGTGCTGTACGAAACTAAGTAAAACCTCACCAAATAAATGCCCTATAAATGCTGTACTACATGTACTGACAATATGAATGCGCAAAAAAAACACGAAACAAACACCTAAACCGATACAAGGAATTTGAGATGCCTCGTCAAAGGTGCACGACAAAATCAGCGTGCCCAGTGAACGCAATGAGCGATGGCAGCGGGGTTTTCAGAAAGTCGTGGACACCACTGTGGTGTCGGCGTTCTTCGTGATCCACGGGTGGGCCAGCACTTCATCCAAGGAAATGCGGTCTACGGCACGTATCCGGACCAGCTGCGAAAATAAGATATGTTGCAGTCGTCCGCATATTTAAAACTAAACAGCATGTCCATCTCCCTAACTAACACACCTGCTTTCCCTTACGAACCCCTACGCATCGTACCTTAGCCTTAATACCCTTACGTATATTATCCACCATTATGTCCCCTAACTATCCTACTTACCCTCATTAAACTGCCTACACTACGGCACCATAACCTGTTCACCTACGTGCCTTACCAACCATACCGTACCCTACACTCCCACCTACCCTATCATACCTTACCCTACCAACCTCTCAGTTTATCTACTGCCTCTATCAAAAACTGAATATATTTCTATAAAGTAAGCGCTTTTTCGACTAACAGAACCTATTGCCACATTCGCTGCTTCTGAAGAAGAAAACCGTATAGGCACAGGTCTGTTTCAGTGCAATATGCCAGCATTGCTAGACAAAAGGTGCGGCACAAATGTGAAGAGAACACAACTCTGCTGAGTCAGCAGTGTACATCCGCAGTGCGGAAAAGCACAACAAACGCAGCACGTATGCTTCACTGACAGACACGGATGCAACATGTAGCCACAGGGGGTACACTATTTCGCGCAATGCGTGCTTCTAACCTTTCCGATGATGTCGCGAGCATCGGCACCGACACGGTGCGGGAACTCAAGCTTGGCCGGCATTATGAGCTCACGGGTCTTGCCAAATGAGTCCGACGCAAATGGTGTGCTGCCAACCACCATCTCGTAGATGAGGATGCCCAGACACCAGTGGTCCACCTTCTCGTCGTATGCGATGTGCATCACCGTTTCCGGCGGCAGGTACTCCACAGTTCCGCATATTGTACGTCGCCTGCAGGCAACAATGCCAGATTCAACATGCGTACATATATTTGCAGCTTGCACTAAGAGGCAATCTATCGCTCGCTATTACTAGTCATGTGCCTACCAGCTATCAACGAACAGTTAAAAACAAACAGCGGTTTTGCTGTTTTTTTGCAGTCACTGACCATCGCTCGCAGGTAGTTCTTCAAGCCACTTTTGGTTTCTTGTTTCCACATCGTGAGTCGTGACGCGATAGCTGCTTTGTCTAAGCGCTGAAATTGCTGCAGTGAGGCTAATAGAAGAGCGCAGCTGCACTAAGTAGAAGCAGTTAATTTATGATGACACTTCAGTGATGAAAACAACGCATATGCTCCTTGGTTTCAGTGACTATCGGCTTCCGTCATTTATGCCATAAGGAGCCCTCTTTTGCCTTCCCTTGTCTGCTCTATAGCTAACGAAGGCCTCGTTTTTGGCAGTGTTGATACCATACGTAGCATAAGAGGGTTCTCGCAAGCTTCTACCCTCACCGTTCGATCACCTTCCTACGTGACCCTCGCGGTAATGAAGGACGTACTGCGCCCGCCGCTATGGACGAGGGTGGCGCTGGTGAACACTCTCAAGGTCGGGTTACGCTTAAAATAAATACCCCGAAGGCAGAAGATTAGACAGGCGTCGCCTGCGCGTAGTCGGTAGAGCACCGGACGCGAAATTCAAAGTTCCTTGTTTCGGATACCACTGGCGGTATGTAGTTTTTTCGTTTGCTTTTTAATCAATTATCTTTAAAATATATCATTTTAATCTCAACTTGACGAATACCAAAGGTTAAAAAAACATCCCCTGTGCTTCTTGGTATGAGTGACTGTTTTCCGTCATGCTAGTCATAACGAGTCCCATTTTTCCCTCCCCTTGTCCGCTCAACTCCTATAACAGTACAATTTTCATTTGCCGAACCCTTTATTCATCAAACTTTCAATGGTTTCAAATCAAATCAGGTTCATTCTGCACGACAGTGCAAGGTTGATGGCTTCCCTGACAAAAAAGCTGTGACCACAGCTTGACTAGGCTAGGGAGCCATATTGGCAGCAGTGACTTTACATAAACAGTACAAAGGTTCAAATGCGAGAATAAAATTACAATATGATACATGCACTCCGCTTATCAACATAATTATGCTGCAAGCAAATGAAGGACTTAACAATAAACCTGCTCTACAAAGCAGCAGTATTCTGTTTGTATAGCGCCGTACATGACGATCCAGGTGGAAAGGCAAACACTTTGCATATTCATTAACAGAATTTGTGTGACAAAATAGATGCAACGTACTAAGAAAACTGTCAAATAACAAATATGCCTTGCAATGCTCTGCGAGTTATGTCAATAAAAAAAATGGCCTGGCTTAGCTTATGGTTAAGCCTAGGATGCGAAGCATACCGCCGGCAGAGGCTGCGCGTCCGCAAGCGAGCGCACGAGTTGAGCCCCAGCTTTCACAGCTGTTGTGACGTCAGCGTCCCTAGCGGAAGGAGCGGGAGTTAGGCCGCCGGTGGAGGCTGCGCGTCCGCAAGCGAGCGCACGAGTTGAGCCCCAGCTTTCACAGCTGTTGTGACGTCATATCACGTGGTGCGCCGATGTAGGTCAAGTGGTAGCTACGCGGGCGCGCGCGGCGCAGCAAGGAAGAGCTCGGGTGTGCGGCTAGTATGCTTCGCATAAAAACGTCTTTTGAGCTTATTTGTAAAAAATGGCGCATAGTATGCTGTGTCAGAGGATGAATTGTGCTCAGCCGTGGCACAAACAATTTTTCAGATGACCAGGTTCGATGTGCGTGAGTTTGCAATCTAAGACTACACTTTTTTTTAAGAATTCTTGCTAACATACCCTCGAAAAGTGCAGCAGTTATGTAAGACAGTATTTGTATATTTGCTCTATACTAACTATGTTGGTTTATGGTTTATGGGGGATTAACGTCAAATATAGACTGCGGCTCTGAGGGACGCCGTACTGAAGGGACAGAGTTGATTGAGACCCTAGTTTGGGTCTCTCCCGCACCACTGATGTGTCGCGGGTCGTACTGAAGGGCTATGGAAATTTCAGCGCCCTAGAACGTGCACTGGCACCGCACAGTACACGGTCCGCTAGAATTTTGCCTCCATCGAAATTCGACCGCCGCTGCCGGGATCGAACCCGCGTCTTAGGTGACAGCAGCCGAGCGCCATAAACACTGAGCCACTGCGGCGGCACTACCTATCTTGAATTGAGCAAACTGCTCTTGAGTGTGGTGGCAGTATGGAACATTAGCAATGCAGCGGACAGTTTCTTTTTCGAGCCTATGTAATACTGTTATTTTTTTTTATTAATCATGGCCCAAATTAATGTGCAATAGTTAATGTGGGACCGAAAGAGAGAGTGAAAGATTTGGCTTGAAGCATAATTAATGTTGGTTGGAAAAATGTCTCAATATCTTGGTGGTAAGCAAACAGTGGAAGAGAGATTTTTGACCAGTTATTTAATATGTGCATCCCAACTCATAAGGTTGGGATGCCAGCCCTAAAAGTTTGAACTCTTCCACTGTATCAAGTGGAGAGCTGCCGAAGCGCAGTCCACAAACCAAGCTAACTGGTTTGTTTTTTTGAAGCAAACAGTATAGGTTTCGATTTTTGCCCTAAACGTCTCCTTTGGTACTTTGTTCATACAAAGGAACTGTATACAGTGTATGCCGTATTTATCAGCCCGGGATTTAAAAATTTCTCCTGCTCAAACTACAGGCTTACTTGGTCCCAGGCATAGACCACAGGGCAGCTTGTGATTTTCTGCGTGTTTCAATAAATAATTTAGCCCCGGAACTTACCTGTATTGACAGAAGTCGACGAAGAACTGCAGTTGCCTACGTAGAGCATTTTCGTCGAGTCGAGCGGAGTAGCCAATTTGCGAGGCAGCGCCATCTGGCGAACTGCGAGAAAACCAGTGACCCTGCTTGGATCTGGGGCAGGCCTCACATTACCCCAGATGATGCAGCCTCTAAAATCGGCTATTTCGTTCGCCCTCACGAAAATCCTCTACGCAGACGACTGCAGTTGTTCGCCAATTCCAGTCAATCCAAATTTTTATCGGAAAACGGAGACTATCATAAGCTACCACGTGGTTTGTGCTTGAGCCGAAATAGTCCAGTAGTTTGTGCAGGATGATTTACAAACCGGACAGATCAATACGGTACACCCTGTGCAGAGCATACTAGGCAGATATAACGAAAAAAAAAACACCAAAGTGCTGTCAACGAGTATAGCATCTGCTGACAATCGAGCATCCCAAGTGAAAACTAGCCAGTGTGCCCACCTTGAAGAGGGCGCGTGCACGGACCAGCCGAAGTCGGCGATCTTTATCTCGCCGTTGATGCCAAGGAGCAAGTTCTCTGGCTTGATGTCCCGGTGGATCAACTTGCAGCTGTGGCAGATCTTGAGGGCCTGGCAGGCGTACTGTATGGGGGAATATGTGCGCGCTTTGCTAAAAGAGCAACGACATCGACCAATCGTACAAGGGATCGACAATATGCCATGGGCCGACCAGTTAGGGAGTAAATATGGCATTCAGTAGATCGATACTCTAATTAGTTCTGTAATTTAAGTATGAAGAAGGAGTTTATTCTAGTCATTTACATGCTTACTTTCTTCGAGCGTCCATTATGAAGTGCATTATGATCGAACAAAGCTCCATATTGGAATCTAAGCTTTTTCTTTTATCACGTAACTTTTAGATGGTGATGGCGCCCATCTCTTCAGACAGGTTGTTCCTGCCTCAAATACAATCGTAACGAGTAGCACGTGGAAAATTGCAGCTCTTTGACCTTCACTAATCTCTACTGAAATCGAAATGATTAACGAAAAAGCAATAACGTAGGGAAAAATGCAGGAATTTTCACTGCATCATTGTAAGGAATGAGAGCCGAAAATACGAATTCTTCGGTCGAAACTGGCTATTTTTTTTTGTTACACAAAACTAAAGGTCCCCCCCCCCCCCCCGCGCGCCCCACAGCATGTTGCCGAGATCGGACAGCGCGGTATTGAGGCTTCAGTGCAGCGATCCGGTCCATTTATCTGGCGACATTCAAATTGCTCATAGTCATCACCATCATCACCACCAACCTGACTGCACCCACTGCAGGGCACAGGCCTCCCCCATGCGTCTCCAATTAACCCTGTCCGTTGCGTGCTGCATACACCTCATCCTCGCACACTTCTTAATCTCACCCAGCCACCTAACTTTCTTCCGCCCCCTGCTACTCTTGCGTTCTCTGGGGATTCTCTCCGCTACCTTTAGGGACGAGCGGTTGTCTTGCTTTCGCATTACATGCCCTTCCCAAGCTCATTTATTCCTCTTGAATTCGGCTAGCAAGTCATTAAGTCCCGTTTGTTCCCTCAACCACTCTGCCCGCTACCCATCTCTCAGCGTTACACCTGTCATTTTTCTTTGCATAGCTCATTACGTTGTCCTCCTCAACTTACGCTGAACCCTCTTCGTTAGCCTGCACGTTTCTGCCCCATAGGAGCGCAGCGGTAAGACAGCTGTTTTATTTGCCGATAGCCCTAAGTAGGAACGTATAAAACAGCTGTATCATACTGCTCATACTTGGCCAAGAAGTCTGGGCAACGCGGCAGGGATGACGCAATTCAACAGACCGTGGCTTGATGCCCGATCTAGATGGCCGTGGCTCATACAGCTTTCACCCCACTCCTCGATTGAGATGCGGCGATAATTTAATCGCTTTCTTCATTAGTAGAACAGAAACCTTCTTGTAACTATAACATGACTGCCACAGAGGCAGCAGTTTTCCTTTACGTATGACATGATGATCATAGAGTTACTACACTGACTTCGTGCTGCGTCCTCCTTTTGGAGATCAGCCTTGCGTCCCTTGACAGCTGCAGCTGAAACTGGAGCGCTGTTTCGCAGCAGCGCCGCTAGCTTTTCGTTGTTTCGCACGGTTATTGGTTTTGTAAGGGTGTTGAATTTGGCAGAGAATATTAGAAATATTTTTTGTCGATTGGAATTCGGTCCGGGCGTGAGAAAGTTCCAAGCGCACACCCCTATAACCACTACTTTCTCCGAAGGTCAGCTCAACACCAAAACATAGGGGATGTACGAATTAGCTGCAGAAATGGGAAGGTAAATGTGGTCAGCCTTCCTTCTCAGGCTCATCATTTAATTCGGCCTATTACGTGCCCGCCTTTAAACCTTTTATAAGCGTTAACATTGTGGCTCCCAAATAACCACATTGTTCAATACCCCTTCGTTGACCTGTTCTTCAACGTTATCAAGAAGAACCACCCGCCATCAGTAACCAGCCCTGAAGATCAGACTACTGGCTTGTGCCCAGAGGCACAGCGCTTTTGTCACAGCATCAGAGGAGGGGTTGTGGCATCACTGAAAGCTGTGGTGACGGCAGTGACACATGACGGGGGTGACACACGAGTGATAAAAGGACAGGGCACTGACCGTGGCTGCTCGCTGGTCGGTGAATCGCCCTGCGTCAAGAAGACGGGGGTACAGCTCCCCCTGAGGTGCATACTCCAGGATGAGGTAGACACGGGTGCTGTCATGAAACCAGGTGTAGAGGCACAGGATGTTCGAGTGCCTGCAAGGGAAGGCCCGAAGTGACCGTTGGGCATGTCAACAAGTCTGGCATCGGTTGTCACTCGCAAAGGAAACGCTGTCTTAACGTGCGTTGAGAGATAAAATAAGGCAAGGCAAGGCAAGGGAACAAAAGCGAAGTATTCTGATCATATGTTTTAACAGCCCCGTATACATTTTACAATATTATCGAACTGTTTGAAAATTTTGAAGAAATGTTGAAATGCATAGGAGTTATAGGTTATTCACAAACACGCACTGATAACAGAGCAGCCATACACAACGACAGAACAGATTGACGCTTAAAAATCACTACACAGAGAAAAGGCCTTGAGAAATTTCAAGACTGTTTGATGTGTGCATTTCCTGCACTTTCACGCAAAAAAAAAAAGAACGCCAATGGGCTTATTTTGCCCGCCTAATGTCCTTGCCACAAGAGCGAGCTTCACCGTAGTTTAGGTAACCTTTTTTTTAGTTAAGCGTGCTTACCTTAAACGAGGTTAACAATTAGCCTTATTCTGCCGTGCGAACAACAGCACCAAGCTTAGCGAAAACCGTGGTTACTTTAAGCGAGGTTAAGCAAGTCGGTGCATCACCGTGACTGCTTTTAATGAGAAGTCAAAATATCAAAATAACCAAAGAAATAGAAGTTGACAAGAATGGCGGCATTGGTTACTCGAATAACAACTTTTTCATCAAAACACCTATACTTTCTGTACACAAATGCGCTCCATTATGACAGACCTCAAGCCATGGAAGTTATATGTGAGATTTACATACGCCTGGCTTGTGGCGCTCTTCTCATTCTAATCATGTACCACTGCAAAATTTATTTTAAAATTGCTTGTGGATCCTGTCTTGTGCAAAATTCAAAGCATTACGTGGTACTTTCCACTTTGCCACATCGAGAATAACAAAATAACCACGCCAAATCTCCCTTACAATATTACGTGTGGTATCTTCTGAGAGCCACCATGCTACGCCCAGAACGCATGAATTCTTCTTCCTCAAGGAGGCTGAAGAACCAACATAACAGCAGCATTAGTATTTCGAACACCGACAAACTGAATCAAGCGTTCTCAAAAGAAGCCGTGTGCTGGAGCTGGGCTGTGAAACGCCTTTCTCTGTAGAACCAGCTGACTTCAATTGCGTGCAGTTATCAGTTTTTCACTTCTGGGCTGGCTGCATTCTGATGTGATTGTGGTAGGTGTGCACTTTCAAAGAGAAAAAAAAAGGGCTCACAAGACAGTGTCAGCAGAATATCCAACATCTTCCAAGCTACATGGCGCAGCAAACAAGTGATATATGCAGAAGAAAAAACTTTGGGATCGCTCCCGCGACCGGCATTGGAGCAATGAGAAAGCAAAACGTCCACATAATATATCGACGTCCATGGCAGTTCTGACGTCCGTGTACTATATCGACCTCTCTGTGTATTTCTATGAGTTTTATCGTGTTTAATTCTTGAAGAACATCTAATGAACCAAATTTTTCCCACTGAAGCGTTTTATAACATAATCTGCGTCACAATAACACTCACACATTTTTCATCAGAGAACGACATCATGGTGCAAACAAAATTGCGGACGCTTTTTGCTGACGCGACACAGCCATATAAATCTCTCGCACTTAAGAAAACACCAAAGATAAATAAATAACTGCAGTTAAAGAGTTAATGAGCGTGCTCAGGCCATAACTGTACCGAGAAAAAAAATTGCGGACGATTACGTTAGTTCCTAATGTGAAATTTGAGCGCAGCTCATCTGCTGTTTCAGCTTTGCGATAGACTGAGGCAAAGAATTCAAGCAAGAAATATATGTGCAACTACAGACAACTTGTTATTTTTTGCATATATTCCTTCTTCAAGAAACACTCCACTAACTGTTCTTGATTTTCATGAAGGTAGCTTTGTGGTTGGAGAAATAGATGGATATATGTGTGTGTTCAGTGTTCAGTGCATTTATTTCAGTCATGTACAATGGCTCAGGAGAAAGGCTGAGGAGAAAGAAATATGCTCGAATTGCTGCACCAATGCCTGGTTCCCAAAGACGAGGCCTGTAAAAATATTTCGCGAGGTTGTCGCGGCCTTGGGAGGCGTTACGGACGAGAGGTACAAGATATACTCCGGCATAAGGCTTGAGAAATTTCTGTTTGTCTTGATATCTCCATTAAAAGTCCCCACCCACCCTGCCACCCTGGCAAGTGGCAGTTCGCTCACCGTTGTCAGCGCTAACGCATGCTGCCGACATCTCTATCTCATCACCAGACGTAACAATAAGCATGATTCAGGCGTCCACTGGCCCATTGAGCCAGTAATGCGCGCTTCCTTTCCTTAAAATTATCGGTGTAAAACGCTGTCGACGACAATGCCAATGAAAACAACGATTGCCGACGGCCTATGGCTTCAACGCCGCGTTTCTGGCACAACGTTTTCAATCCCACCGCACGCAGTGCACATCTGTCACTACCTCCACGTAGCTTAAGGTACGATTGAGGTGTCCACTGTTCCAAAAGGGCAGTTGTGCGCCTCTCCTCTGGCTCAGGTTTCCACCGAGATGTGTGAGAGAGATACTGTGCCGTTTCTTTTCCTCAAAAAGAGATTTACCAACTTTACCCTCTGCTTTTCAAGCTCGCGCTGTATTGGTTTCGCAGCTTAAAGCGCGAACAAAGTGTCTATTGCTTGTTACAACAGACAACGGCAACGGCGACGCCGCGAAACGCAGAAACAATCGCCAAAAAGCTGCACAAAGAACGTGATAACCTCCAGCAAGAATGTAGCGCAACGATGTGTGCTGCAAGGTGTACTCATGACAATGCAAAATCAAAGCAAGCAAGCTCACCTTAGCTGGGCCTGGATCTCGATTTCCCTTATCAGCTGGCGCTCGATGTTAAACCGCTGCAGCTTTGACTTGAACATGACCTGCACGCACAGCGTTAAAAGTGAAGTTTGTTGGCAGCTTTTAAGGGAAGATTTGGACAAAAAGCGCTATGGCGATCGCTATTTTCATCCGGACAAGGTGGGGTCAAAGACCCATTTTGCGGGAATTTCACCCTAGGAATATCACACCAGGGAAGGCGAAAGCTTGCACGAATTGGAAAATGATGGTTATTCCTGGCGGCAGTAGTGTCTGAATTCCGCACCTCTCCCTCACGATGCGGATGCCCCAACCGATAGGCCACTGCTTCTGTCTCACGCACAACGTTTACACACCATTTCTTCGTGGGATTAGGGCGTGTCTTGCAAAGAACACTCTGTCTGAAGGCCTTGCATTTTTAACAGAAGGCGGAGAACACCACAGCAGCAAAACCAATGTCAGAAACTTTCCAACTTGGATGATGTGCAGTTGTAGCTGTGCTCAATAAATTTCAAGAATTTCGGTTGGCAGTGTTATATCAGCCCTCGAGTACTGATCCCTTTCCTTGTGAATACTGAAAGATTTATTGAGACGAAATAATTTAATGGCTTATCTTTGTCCGTTCATCCGTTAAAATTGTCACACTGTAGCTCTCAATCATCCTGATGACGTCATCAATGGTGCTATACGTCGTAACCAAAAATCATATAAATCATCGTAAAATGAAAAGAAGAAAACGAAATAACAAATATTAATGTAAGATTAATAATAAAAATAATAATAAATAAAATCGCAAATTATAAAAATTAAAATAATAATAATAATAATGAAAATGTAGATTAAAAAAAAGAGAAAAGGGAAAATAGAAAGAAATGCTAAAAGAAACAAAAATTGAAAGATATAAAAATAGAAACCAAAATAAAAATACAAATTAAGAAAAACTATTGCCGTCATCAGTTACATAGTATCTCGTAACCAGTAATGTACTGCGCATACGTGTGACGCCACATATGACGTCACCACCACAGTAACGGGGGCAGCAACAAAGGAGGAAGTGGCTTTCGCATCCCGCAGAATTTTCATTGTTGGCTGTTGTATGTAGTTTTACAATGAATTTACAAACAATACAGCGCAACCATATCAAAATCAACCGGTCGGTTTAAGCTGTCAAAATATGGTCTAGAATAGTACAGGCAGGCGGTCGACAAAAGGAAGACTGGCAGAACTGCTTGAAACTTGAACGTTGTTTATTGTGCTACCCTGTGCCCGTAAATGACTACAACTCAGTGACGGCGATATAAGTAAATGTACCAGCTGGTTGACGAAGAAAAGGAGCACCGTCGGCCTTATAGAGCGCTCAGTTTAAAGAACTTTGAAGCTAAGGGGCTAAGCGCACCTACGGCAACCTACGGCCATAAATATCTGGTCGCCTCTTGCGTCGCGACTGATAAGACCACGTGCCGTTGTATTCGAGCATTCAAAAACGTTACAAAGTTTCTCGATAATACAAACACTCCTGAAGCATGTAGACGATATGGTACCATGCACTCTCAGTTTTCACTTCAGGGAATTTGTTTATGCACTCAAAAAGGGTTTCTAGAGCTCTTCAACAGAGCCTTCTTATTATGTCAGAAGAAATTTTCCCTCACACAAGTCAGAAGTACCGCAGTCATTCTGTAGATTTATCGCATCACACATCTCCAGAAGGTGGAGGTAAGATACGTTATTATAGTTTCTCTACCCTCGGTAAACTTACAGATGTGTACCTGGTGATTCAGCCACCGGGGTAGGAGAGTAGAGGTTGTACGCGAGGTGTTTGCACTCTGAGAAATTCCAAACAGTACGGGAGCGAAGCTGACTGTCGCTAATGCAGGGATACAGGTTTTCGTGGGGCGGAACGCACAACCAGAAAACAGGCAATTGCATGAACACACGCTTCATCGAACATGAATATGCACACGTGTTTTCTCCACTGCGCCTAGGTTGCTGGGTGTCGCAGCTCGTAAACAGGAGTGGTCTTTCTAGCCAAACAATTATGCACTAGTGAGCCCACGACAGCGTCAAGGCTTCGCCAGTGTGTGCAGCTATCCATCTATCTCAGTGTCGGATAATGGGTCATACAATGGTCTTCTATAAAAAAATTCAAAAGAATTTAGAAAAAGCAGTCACTCTCTCGCTGTGCGCCAACAAATGTTTAAGTCCCGCCAAAATACAAGCGCCTTCGAGACGCTCGCAGGCAAAGCGACCCCTCAAGCGAACATAACTAGTCGAAGCAGCCAGAATACGTTAGCCCACTGCGCCGAGGGCAACTTCGTTTTCGAAATTCCAATCACTCAGTTTATATATTACTTAACACGAGCTACAGGCCTCTTGATAAGGAGACTAATAAAAGTAGTTAAAACGTTAACTATTCAGTATTAGTCGACCAGCCTACTAGTTAAACCGTCTTAGGTGTATTCTGATGCGGTTCACAATTGATAGTCTTAAGTCTTCTAAATAAAAAGCCTCTTTATAAAAATTCAGAGTTATTCAGGTGCATCGCCCGCTATATAAAGAAGGAAATCGAGCCCCCGCTAATAACACATGTCAACTGCTGTCGGACAGCAAAATGGGGGTAATATAGCAGCAATGACGTGCTCAAAGAAAAGAAATCTCGCTAAATGAATGCAATGCTGTGACACCAACTGTACATTAAATGATCTCAAATCGTACTGATTACTCACTTTAAGAGTAACGATAAATTTCGTCCTTTTTTCTCGGGCAAGGTAGACGTTGCCGAACGCGCCCGTCCCCAGTCGCCGGGCGATCTCAAAGTCGTCCAGGGACCGGATCTTGACTCCGTCTTCGGAGCTGCAATCCGACGCAAATTCTTATAACATAGATAGCGCAGCACAATAAATGCCCCCAATAAACGAGTGAAAGGGCACAGAGTCTGAAGCACTACGAGAGTACGAGTGCTATATTTTCTCTAAGGTTTGCCTAAAATGATGCATGTGGGCAGGAAAAAAGACATCATCCAGGCTGGTGGCACCTAGAATTTTACGGCACATGTGCTATTCTCAGCTGTTCTTGAATAGATTCCCCAGTGAAAAAAAATAAATAACGGCAGTACAAGAAAACTTCGTTGGTTCCCAAATAATAGGCGCGAAAATCCTGCGCTATGCTCCGTAAAGTTGTATTAATATGTATGCATTTTTATACAT
Organism: Amblyomma mixtum; assembly: GCF_055824585.1. Classification (NCBI taxonomy): domain Eukaryota; kingdom Metazoa; phylum Arthropoda; class Arachnida; order Ixodida; family Ixodidae; genus Amblyomma; species Amblyomma mixtum. The sequence continues at coordinate 349,882,542 of NC_143014.1, read as the reverse complement.
TCCATAAGACGGCTTCCAGGCAAATGCGTCCGTAACTCTGCCAAACTATGATCGTGTGGTAAGTTTAGGCACTGAGAAGAGGCGCTCTAGCGTACAAACGGGTCTAGCATGGAACAAGCGCAACGGAAGTCAACTGGCAAGGTGGGTTCTTCACCATGCATATCTGCAAGTGGGCAAGCATCAATAATGTCACTGCTTTTATTGCAGCACGCGACGCCTGAGGGTCTATAGGCAGAGGGGAGGAGAAGAGTAGAACAGGCGAGGCAGTCAGCTGACAGGGTGGATTCTGGGTGGATCCATAAAAACATGGCGACGGTTTAACACGAGCACCTGTAACCTGAAGGCCTGGATATAGGGGATTCGAACAGCAGACGCGCAGAGGCAGCCAGCTAACTGGATGGGTTCCCCGCAATGCATAAGTGCACGTGCGAAAACAATGCAAATGACATTGCTCGGAGCACGCCATGGAGGAAGGAAAGAATTTAGGAAATGCCGTTAGGTCACGTTATTTAAAGTTACACGTGAGTTCCCCCCTTCGTTTGCTGGCGTCGTCCCCGCGCGCTTGCGCATGCGCAGCAGATAAAGCAACAGACTACGCCGCTGCCCCAAAGTGGCCATTGCTGCGCCGTCGGCCAAAAACTCCCAGCAATATTTGTGAAAACACCTGACATCCGGCGCAGTTATGCGTGCAGCTCGGAGAGCGACTGCACGGGGGTGAAATTTTCTATACCTGCCAGCGGCCATGAAATACAGAGGCTAGCGCCAGTTCTTCCTTCGCTTACGTTGATTCCGGTTGGCGGGCGAATATCGGCGCATTAATCTCCATCACAAAGAATGACCGAAACATTCGAGCACGGGAGGAGTTCGCATGGAATCCGCTTCACGCATGCAGTGATCCCAATTCGGGCTCGCTACGGCAGGTGGGCTGATGTGTCGTTGTCCGCCTGCTCTGCGCGTGGTCGAGAGCAGCGCGTTTGTGTTTTGCGCACACAGTTTCTTTGCTGTTGTGACATTTTAAAACTGGTTCCGCAGCTGGTCAACGTTGGTAGCCGCAGCGCTGAAACAGTGTAAGAAAGTGGTTTTTCGGGGTTTAACGTACCAAACCACTCAGGCTATGAGGAAGGGCTCCGGAAATTTCGACCACCTGGCGTTAAAGAACACCAGGTGGTCGAAATTTCCGGAGCCCTTCACTATGGCGTCTTTCGTCCACTGAGCTGCTTTCGGACGTTAAACCTTCTTACATTGGCGCAGCGCTGAGGCTACCGGCGGGAACCAGCAGTGCAAACAATGTAATAAGAACAGAGAACATATTTTGTATTGTTTTATTGACGCACCGACCCTTATCGTTTCTCTCGGTCTAAAAGGATATTTCTCGAACTGCGACATGTTGCAGCATTCTGTAAAATACAGATGTGTCGACGCACCAGAAATGTTAAGTTTCTCTCAGACGGTGCAAATGACATTTTGAATACATCATTTCCTCCATCATTCACGCATTACATGTCCAATCATTCCGTGCATAGTGTTCGCGCGATGCATAGGCATCATTCTGTGCACAGAAAGTGCACGCAATTTAATGTGTGCACGATGTACCTTACAATCGTAGATAATTTCTAAAAATTGTTTAGCGTACACATGTGAAAGAAACCACTATCACGCAATGACTTTCAATGTCCTCGCTAATATATGCGATTCCAATAGAATTCAGTTAGCACGCAGTTTTAGAGACAGCTGCCAAGATGTGCCGACTCGAATCATAGCAGTGACTATGATCCACGGTGAGCAGTGGCTCCCGAGAAATCGAGCGCAGATAGAGGTTCCCGTCAAATATGTGCGAGTTTCGATGCGTTCTTCGCAATTTCGAAGGTCACGAGCCCAAAACCAACACCACCGTTGCTGTAGATGCACCGAAATCACTAGCGCATGGAGGAGCACGACGTCAAAGTTTCTGTGACCTGTTGTCGGGAGCGTAAAACATTTATTTATACTATTTACAAAAGAGGCATTGCTTGGACTGGGCCTGAATGGCCCAGCCGTCACAATCACTAGAAGTGATGCCTAATCAGGGACACCAGTGTCCTCGGCGGCGGCCCGGGCTCTTGTAATCAGGGCTCGTTGGTCCTGGAGAGTTGAGCAGCCGAGCAGGGCAGCCTCCCAGTCCTCTCGGGTGTAGTGGGGAAGCAGGATTGGCAGGGCATGCCCACACTATCTGATTCGTGTCCGCAATCCGTTCCCCATTGTGTGGACCCTCACCCGAAAAGGCCGAATTGGAATGTTCACGCACTGCCGGGCACCGTACCGTGTTGGTGTAGAGACGAAGGAGACAACGCTCCTCCGCCATCCTGAGGCCTTTGCAAAGGGGTTGGTACCAGCCGAGAGTGGTTTGATACAGGAGAGAGATTTCCCGAAAAGTAATAGCCGGATTAAAACCAGTAGCCGGATCAGGCAAAGGGAGAGGCGATGCCCAGTAGCTATGCGCGCGGGCGGTAGCATCCGTACTATACTTCCCTATACCTCCGTATGTCCTGGGACCCAGATGATGGTGCGGCGGGTTGGGAAACCCCGGTACTCACATCTATGTAAAATTTGAAAGGCGCGATCTAGAATTTATCCGTGTCCAAAATTGCGGCAAGCACCCTTGAGTCGGTTATAATGACTCGCAACGCTGGATCCGCGGCAGCAAATTCCATAGGAACTCCCTCCGCGAATGTAATGTCGGGAGCACGGAAGGCGAGCCCTTAAACTGAGTAGCTTTGGTGGACGACGGCCGCCGTGTACCAACCCCCATGGTGTTCACCGGCCGCGTCCGTGCAAAATACCCCTGATCGAGCACCATACTCCTCGGAAATGGCCCGTGCTCGCGCGAGGTTGTGGCCATCATGGGCATCCTTTGTCGTGTTATTGGAGATGGGGGTGAACCTGCAGGGCAAAGCGCCAGGCTTCGGGCAGGGATACCCGCTTCTCCTGTTGAGTTGTGTAATTGATGTGGAGGCGAGTCAGAAGGCGCCTACCCGCACGTGTTTTGCTTAAACGCAAGTTGATTGTTGAGATGAGCCTCACGCAGCTCCCCAAAGGTGTTCGTCATCCCCAGGCCGAGGAGACCTTCGCTGGATGTTGCAATGGGGAGGTCCAGAGCTCTCATAGATTTTGCAGACAATCACTTCGAGAGCGTTCTCACCGCATTTGCGCAGGTGGAGGTACGGTTCCGAATACAGGATTCGGCTGGTTACGAATGCACTGGCCAGCTCAGCTGCAGGGCCCCTTTACATCGCACCCCCCCCCTCCCCCCCTCCCCGCTTGTTTGATACCCGGCAGACCGTACGGCCCACCTGATCCCCCACCTTGCGGAGCTTCTTCAGTGCGGTGTCGATCTTGCGGTTCCATTGCATCTAGAATACCAATACCCAGAGTTCCTCGTGTTCAGGTATCGGGCGACTAAGCAGGGAGAGGTTAATTTTGGTTGTGCATTTTGGATTGGGACATATGTGCATGAGTTCCGATTTGCTCGGGGAGCACTCAAGGCAGCAGCGGCGTGCATAATCGTCCACAATAGCCGCCGCTTGCTGTCGGTTGGCCTAGATTTCTCCAAACAATCCGTGTGTTGCCCAGAGGGTGATGTCATCCGCGTACAGGGCATGCTGCACGCCGGAGACCTCACACAGCAGGGTAGGTTAGCTTCATCACGGCCAGATTGAATTGAAGAGGCGAGAGGACCACTCCCTGTGGAGTCCCTCACGTACCAAGTGTGTACGGGCCATGTTCACTGTCTTGGAGTCGGATATATGATTGCTGATCTGTGTTGTGTTGTTCCCACAGGATTGTGTTGTTCCCACAGGATTGTGTTGTTCCCACAGTCCTCTTGGGACAGGTGGGAGAGGATGATAACATACGTCACATTGTCGAAAGCATTCTGCAATTCCATTGCGAGGACTGCGTTGTCGTCCCTAGGGTGCTCGACAGGATCAAGATTTCCTCTATGAAGTTGCTGCAGAACATATTACTGGGAGCGGTATGGGCGGAACCCGTACATGGTGCCTGCAAAGGCGTTGTGCGTTTCTAAGTCGTTGGAAGTCTGTCACGGACCATGGTCTCCATCAACTTCCCCACAAAAGATGTGAGAGAGATGGGCCGGTGGTGGTGGTGGAAAACGTTTATTTGCTCTATTTTACAATGTTTTTTGTGGCTTCCGATGGAGTCTTCCATCTTATAACCAGGGTCGGTTCCCCTTGTCCAGGACTCCGCTGAGGGTAGCTGCCCTGCGTGCACGCCTTACTAGTCTTTGTTGGACTTTCAGTGTGTCGCTGGATAGCATCCTCTCCCACTGTTCCGCACTCGGGTTTTCTGTTATGGGTAGCTCGCCTATTTTCTGGCAAGCCCATGTAGTCTGGTATAGGGTTGGTTTGTCTCCATACCACGGGCACTCGCTCTTGTACTGCGTGGGGTAGATTTCAGTTAGCATGTTTAGGCACGGGAATGTTCCCGTTTGTAACGGTCGCCATGCTACGGCGTCTTCTCTATTGAGTTGTTTGTGTGGGGGCGGGCATTTTAGTCTGATCTCTCTGTAGCAGTTAAGAATTTCTGTATAGCTTTGGGCTACCGCCTCGGGTTCCTCAGCGGGGTCAGGATTGTTGGATGCTCGGTTTGTTGCGTACCCTCGAGCTATCCTATCCGCCTCCTGAGGTCGGCGTTGAGAGCTTTGCCTGGGTTGGGTATGAATGTGATGAGAGCCATCTAGATGGTATTGGAATATTCCAGCAGCCGCTCATAAGCCGGTTCGGGGAGGTTAGCGAGAAGGTTCACCGTCACCTTCTCCCCGCCCGGGGCTGTCCCTCGTTTTATTTTGGTCAGGACCGCTTTGAGGTCGTGAAGGTAGAACCTTCGATTCAGATTTGCGTTCTCATAACCTGCATATGAGTACGCCGGACCACGCGAATCCTGGTCTGTATACAGATATTTATCTCGGAGCGCGACAGCCAGTTTCGCTGTCTCCGTTGATGGTGTGAATTGCACATTAAATATGTTTTTGTGTTTCGGTGCGTGTTTGCGTCGGATCAATGAGGGCGTGGAGAACGCGCCACGCGCACGAACCGGACGTCAAAGAGGATCTGGTTCGACATTTGTCGAGCAGCGGTGTTGCATCGGTCTACCCAGTTCCAGTCGGCGAGTTCAGCCGCATACTCTGCCGCTTGTTGGGTGAGTTCCGCGATCCGCGCCGCAAAGGAGGCGACAGCGCCCGAGATGACGCGACTCACGGAGTTCGCGAAACACGCAAACAAATGCGCGCTGGTGACAACGGCCGCAGGAATCAGAAATTAAAATGGAATGCAGAGAGTAAGAGATTTTCCTCCTTTCAGAAATTTCTTGCTGTTAGTTATCGCTGTATTTTCTCTTTACAGACGCTACCGCCAATACAGCATTCAGTTACGTTCTCAGCGGATGGTGGACCAGTTAGGGCTTCAGAGGAGGTTCTTCCAATCAGCAGGGACGGAAGTTGCTCCCGTTTTCTCCCCCGTGCATGGGCCTCACCTAAGCTTTCCTTCCCCTACGAACCACAGGAACTTGAGGGCCTCTAGGAAGGCGACGGTAAGAGCAAAGCGCAGAAGCAGTAGGTGGCCGCGGCGGTTTCACCACAGCACAAATGTGTAAGGGGGAAAGCATTCTAGAACCAGGACTCCGGAGGGGGGAGGGGGGGGGTGAAACCCTACCTACTTTAGTGGTAAAATAAAACATACACTCGCCAAAAGATGGTTTATAAACCATCTTTTGGCGAGTGTATGTTTTACTTTACCACTATGCCTCTCCCTCGCCAGACAGGACTCTGTCGAACCCTTGATTACCCTACCTACTTTCTTTGCTGCTCGGCTGAGCGCATGCGTTACAAATTTATTTGCAGCTAAGGACAATGCATATGAGAAATAACCAATGACGATCTATTGCTTATGTTTGAAAGCGACATTCGTGATCTGTGTGAAACCATGCAAGGACATCAATTTTCCTCTACCTGTCGCGGTGCCTCACTGGTTAGAGCGCTCGGCTATTGACCTGGACTACTTTGGTTCGAACTTGACCGCGGCACCAGCGTTCGGATGGAGGCGAAATCCTAAAGGCGGCTGTGTGCTGTGCGAAGCCAGTGCACATTAATGATCGCCAGCTGGTCCAAATCAATCTGGAGCCCTCCACTACGACACCTCTTTCTTCCTTACTTCTTTCACACCCTCCTTTATGCCTTCCCTTAATGCGTGGTTCAGGTGTCCACCGAGATATGGAAGACAGTTTTAGCACCATTTTCTTTCCTCAAAACCCAATTTCAATGCTCCTGCTATGATCCCAAAGGTTTCACTCACCGTGGTTTCAGTGCATGAATGTATTCGGTACGGTGTCAGAAGCAGCAAAGGGCGAAAATGCTCATTTGAAGGAAAGGCCCACCAACTGGCTCACTCTCGATGGACACCTAAACCACGCCGTCGGGGAAGGTATGCATAGTGGGACACAACTTCAAAAAATAGCAGTTGCTAACACTGGGCCAGGGTCCGTCCGCGACGCCCTGTATTACTCCGCTGGCTAATTGTAAAAGCAAATGAGATCAGCTTTTTAATGCTTGACTATATTGAACAAGCGACGAATAAAAACTCTAGAGCTTATATTTTTTTGTCGTGCTGAGCTTCCCAGAATTAAAAAGGCAGTGGCGCACACAACTCGAAGGAAACGACAACATTGGCTAAAAGTAGCCCGGGCGCTTACGATTCTTCGACGGATTCTTCTGCGCTGCTCGTGGAAGCCTGCTGCTGGTCCATGCCGTCGCCAGTCGCGGTCAAGGGTTCCTTCGCGCCAAGAGCGCTGCGAATTGTAACGTTGCAGGACGAAGAATAAGGGGGCAAAAATGAAAAGTTCTAATGCACGCTCTGTCGCACAACGCTCCAAGGGCTGATTTAAGGAAGACTGTTGCAGTCGCCCCTTCCCACCCTCAAGCGAGAAATTTAGTTTGGAAAAAACCCATTGGCCAGCTGTTGGACTAAAGGGGGAGGGGGCGAATCTTTCCACGAGGACTTTCACTGTATGATATTTATGAAAAAACCCTATTTTTCTTTGGCGAAATCTACGAATTACACAGGGTATTAATACTCTGTTTTCTCGGATAATCATCATTAAGGCACCGCCGCCACGGTGGCTCAGCGGTTATGGTGCTCGGCTGCTGACCCAAAAGACGCGGGTTCGATCCCGGCCGCGGCGGCTAGAATTTCTTTGGAGGAGAAATTCTAGAGGCCCGTGTACTGTGCGATGTCAGTGCATATTAAAGATCCCCAGGTGGTCGAAATTTCCGGAGCCCTTCACAACGGCGTTTCTCATAGCCTGAGTCGCTTTGGGACCTTAAACCCCATAAACCAACCAACCAACGATCATTAAGACGAAAGCCTTTCTTGGCTACGTCGACGACTTCGTGCCCGAAAAAGGTGTCGGCAGCAGTTGCGACGAACCATAAAGACACATTGTCCAAAATTGGCTGTAATAAAAGGGGAGTGATGAGGCGATGCCGGGCAGAAAATTTGGTGCCAATCAGATCATTAGTTAATTAATTAGAGCCAAAATAATGCTTAATTAAATTCGAATTAATTATAGAGTAAGCTGCATTAATTGTTGTTTAAGGTGAATTACGTGCTTCGATCCTAAGCCGCAACGTCACACTCGACATAGAGGCGGCGAGGACCAACTAGAGGCGGCGAGGAGGCGTCAATGCTTTCGCATAGCTCCAATGCGTTTTCTGCAGTGCCCTCTAACCTTTTTTTTTACATATCAGGAGCGTCACAGAATTAAAAAGGCAGTGGTGCACACAACACGAATGAAAGAAAAAGACTGGCTAAAAGTAGCCCGAGCGCTTACGATTCTTCGACGGATTCTTCTGCGCTGCTCGTGGAATCCTGCTGCTGGTCCACGTCGTTGCGAGTCGCGCTCAAGGGTTCCTTCGTGCCAAGAGCGCTGTGAAATGTAACGTCGTAGGACGAAGAATAAGGGGGCAAAAATGAAAAGTTCTAAGCACGCGCTGTCGCACAAGACTCCCAGGGCGGATTAGAGGAGGAAAGCTGCAGTCGCCCCTTTAACCCCTCAAGGGTGAAATTTAGTTCGGAAAAACCCCGTTGGCCAACTGGTGGACTGAAGGGGGAGGGGGTCGCATCTCTCAGCGAGGACTGTTCTCTATGATATTTATGAGCATGCTATTTTCCTTTGGCGAAGTCCAGGAAGTACACTGCGATAATAGACACCCCTCCGCCTCACCCCCCCCCCCTTAATCTTTTCAACCATATTCACCAAGCGTCACCTATGAATGCGCCCATTCATTCGCCCCCCACCCCTACATTTTTTTCGAAGATAAGTAATGTATCGTGCCAATAATGCGCCCCTCCAAAAGTTGCCCAAAAATGAACATTAATTTTTAATGCAATGAAATGGCGCAGTAACTGACTTCTTTGTGGACAACTGAACCGCGCCGTAAGGGAAGAGAGGAAGGTGGGAGTGAAATAAGAATAATATACAGACGTGTCGCAGTGGACGGCTCCGGAATAATTTCGGTCCTCAGGGACCTTTAACATACAGTGCCATCGCACATCACATGGCCAAAATAAACACTAGTTTTACAAGAAAAGAAATGACCCAGGAATTGCCTCAATAACTCGTTGGACACCGGAACTGCGCCGTAAGGGAAAGGTGGAAGGTGGGAATGAACGAGGAAGGAGGTGCCGTAGTGGAGGTCTCGGGAATAATTTCAGCCAGCTGGGGATCTTTAGCATGCACTGACATCGCCCAGCACACTGCGCGTTTTGCGTTACGCCGCCATTCAACCCTCCCCCCCCCCCCCCCCCCCCGGCCTGGTTCCAACCCGGATACCGCAGCTCAGTAGAGGAGCGCCTTAGCCATTGAGTCGCCGCGACGGACGGCGGATATTATTTATTCTACAGTGACGCTCACAACGAGGGGAACGGGGGGGGGGGGGGTGTAATCCGAACATTGAGAAGACGTGATGCCTTGGCGGCGCTGTCTGCATCAAGACAGCATGAACAAAATGCGGCGACGCAAGCTTCGCATACACGCTTCCCAGCGAGAGACCCTAATACGGGCTGAATAAGAAAATGGTGCCCGCTTCGGCGGCTCAGAGAAGCGGGAGGCAAAATTTTTACCCCAGGCCTCTCCTTGGCGCCTTAGTTGATTTTGAGTGGACGTCTCAACCGTACTGTACTGGAAAACTGAATTTTTTTAAAAGCGAAACCTTTACTGCCCTAGTCAAGCCAATATCATCGGCGTCGCAATATAACCTTGAAGTGTAGGAGCGGTGGCGGTGGACAGCCACAAGATATAACACACGTCACTCGCCGCAGCTGCAACCTCGTGCCGCCGACGTGCGGACCGCTGAGCCGACCGCGGCCTTGGCAGCTGTGGCAACGTGACTAACCAAGTGACTCGACGTTTGATGGAAAAAGGAGCCGGCGTCACTATCGCGGCATTTGCATTGCAGCTCTCGCTATGGTCGAAGCTTGTCGGCCGGAGCCGTCTACGTCGGGTCGATTTTTCGAAACCACGCTTAGCTGAGCTAAACTACAACCATTTTTCAGGAAAGGGGAATGCGTACTGCCTAACACCTTGGCGGATACCTCAACCACGCTATGAGGGAAGGGACGAGAAATAAGTAAATGAACAGAGAGCGGAAGTGATGCCTTATACTCGCGGACAACTTTTCATGGCTGTCCAATAGGGGCTAGCAGGAAAGAGAAGCAGGCGGTGTTTTGTTCTCGTGTCGTGCAAAGTGGGCTCCTCAGCACTAGCAACCCTGAACCCTCTCTCCGACTTCCCCCCTCCGCATCCCTAGCCCGATCAACGATCAACGCACTCCCTGCGGCGCGGGGACAAAGTCCCATCTCCTTCCCTCTCCTGTCTAGCCTCTGCTACATAGCCATAAAAAGCTGCCCGCGAGTATAGTGCAGGCTCAGGTTTCTTTTTTTGTAACCGACGCGAGGGCTCAGAGGTTTTTCGCTTGGCTGCTGAGCTGGAGTACCGGTGCTCGAACCCGAACGCAGCGGCCGCATTTCCATGGATGCGAAACGCCAATGGCGCCCGTGTGCTGTGCGATGTTAGTTCATGTTAAAGGCCCCATGTGGTCGGAATTAATCCAGAGCCCTCCAGTAGGGCACCTTTTCCTTCCTTCTTTCACGCCCAGCTTCCTCCGTTCTCGTCTGGCGCGGTCGCGGTGTCCAGCAATAAGTGAGACAGTCACTACACCTTTCGTTTTACTGATAACCAATCATCGTTAGCTTAGACTACCTCGGGTTATTCAACGTGCACTGATATAAGCAGCGCAAGGGCGCCTTCAGATTTTCGAGTTCAGCGACACGCGGGCGTTGCGGGTCAGATTAAACACATGTCCTCCGGCTAGGTATCCGAGCACTCTAAGTATTGCGCCACGGCGGCGGGTTCGTAAAAAATTATATCGTGATACTACGTGTTAAGTCCATCACTAGCAGGGCACGCAAGAAAGGATTGGAGCGAGGGTGAAAAACGTCAGTCCGGACATCGAGCTGTTGGAAAGTGGTATTGCAGTTACATAGCTCCGGAAAAGATATTGGGGGATACATTAAGTTCGTCTTTAAGAATACGACGAGATAGCGCTTTTGGGCCCCGCTCGCATCCCGTACTTGATTGCATAATTCCTCATTAGCATAATTACTCATTGTACTTCACTAAGTGAAACACCACAACGCATTCACTAGACTTAGCTAAAGACGCTTTGCGGCCTATAGGTAGTACAATCCGAATGTCCTGGGTTCAATTCTCGCCTAAACCTAAGTTAACCCAATTTTCTTTGTTATTTAGTTTTGGCAACTCCTTGCTTCCATCGGAATGATTCGCTTACGGACAAGGACGCCGAGGTCTTTCCTTCGACACGACACCCTTAACGTTGTAAAGGCCCTGCGGAGGCTGACATCAGCGATCATAAGTTGACATGCTGTCCAGCGAATCGGTCTGTGTGCCGATCCAGCGCAGTAGTTGATGCGCACGGCATCAGTATCCTTAAGGACGTGGCTACGTTGTCAGGAGCCGGCAGGATAGCCCGAAAAACAGGATGCCTGCAGTGAAGTCTTATTGGCTCGCTGGTGACGCGTGACGGGCGCAGCAACGGTAAGGAGCACGAATACGGCGCCTTGTTCCAATGGTTCTGTAGCTTAGTGCAATAGCACTGCGTTTGAGGACGCAAAAGAAAGCAATTCGAAGCCCTGCTCGAGGGGAATTTTTCTTACATAGATGGAAAGAGAAAACAACGCAAACCAATATTTCTTTCCCTTGGGAGTGTGTTGCTTATAGGGTAGCACTTTGAGATTCTTTTGGTTATGTTAGATTGCCTGCTGCTGGCAGAATTTTGTGCAGGGGGTTCTACAGGCAAAACAGCTGGAAAAAGAGAATGCCGGCAGAGTCTTTTCAATGGTTGTGTGCCGCGATGAGGCCGTAATAGGGTCATACTGTCGGTTAATTTGGCCGGCTGCCGGCACGGTATTCTCGTCTTATACTTTAAGCACAGTATCAGGAAGCTTGAAGACTATTAGCAAAGCTAACAGCTAGCATCAAAGGAAAACAATCACTGAAAGATTACGATAAAAGGTAATGCAGAATATAAGCGCAGCTGCCGAGGTACTTTAACGATAGGCGATAGCATAAGGAACATGCAATGCCGAATGGCGGCGGCGTTTGGCTTCGGAAATCATTTATTGCCTACCAGTTCAGAAGGGGGCAAACCCCGCCCTTCCCCGCTCCCCCTTCCATGGCACGAGGTAACCCCTTCCTCCGAGACAGCCCTTGGAGGGCTATCCGTTTCAGGGCGTCGGTAATTATCCGGCGCTGGTCAACAGCAATGGAGCTGGCCAGGAGAGTCTCCCAGTCCGACTCCGCCGTGGTTGGGGATGGAGGGCGTGGGAAGATAGGGATTGTGAGGAGGACGTGAAGTCTCCAGGTTTCCTGCACAGCTTACAGCAGGAGACGAACTTATAGGGGTAGCGGACATGAAGGAGAATAGGGGTGAGAGCAGTACGGGTCTGGTGTCGGCACCAGTGGGAGGCCTGTGTTAGGGTTAGCGAGGGAGCCGGCGGTGCGTAAAAGCGCCGGGTTTCTCGGTAGTGGGTAAGCTGGTTGAGGCGTGTGTGTGCATGCCTGAACCAGCGCTTTCGCCAGAACTCCACCCTTTTTCTCTTTCTTCCTCGCGCTATCTTCCCTCCCGCCGTACTTTCATTCGCTGCTACGCTCATCGCTCGCACTGCCGCTTACGCTGACGCAGCTCAACTCAGGAAGAAGTAGCGCTCTTAAATATTCCCAGATATCCTACCGGCTAACCTTGACCATGTTACCACATCTCATATTCCGCAGAGCCCCTAGCCCATCCCCTGCCGTTACGACATGATGCAGCGCAGTTAAGGCTGCAGAAAGCCCCTCGTAAAACGCGAGACCAAAGGATGAGGAAAGACGTCCTACGTGGAAACAGTAGACGCTCGCTGAGCAGTAGCATGCAGCAGCTGAAAACGGTCTGGGTGTCCAACGCACCACAGAATAGGCCAAAGCGCGCCCGCAGCTTTTGCCTTACGGGCATTTGGGCCACGGGCTGCCGCCATTGCCAGCCATTGCAAACTGCCGCCGACTTACGTGCCAGTTGCAGGTAGCTGCCACCGATGAGCCTGGACGGAGGCGTTGAGCGAGGTTTGGTTCACCGCGAGCACCGCGACGTTCGTTGAGAGCACTGGCGGGTGCACGAGGCGAAGTCGCGAGAGCGCTGTATTTGACGAAGACAAAGAACAAAGCACAAGGTGACAACAACACAAAACACGCCCTTTTTTAAGTTGGTCAAGAGCACAACCCTACAAGCAAGCCATCCATATACCATGGCAGCTTGATGTTTGGCCCCAGTGAAAGTGCTTTCTCTAGCGTCACTTGTTCTGGTGTCTTGCTGGCGTGCATATGGTTGGTAGGTTGGCCTCAAATAAAGATGGCACACAACCACTACTGGGCAGTGGCCAAGACACAGGCGGTGAATTGCTGGAAAGAAGAGCGTTTAACGGGCAAAAAGGAGGAGTAATAGGGTACAGGGTGACAGACGGCGCGACGCAACGACAGTGGACCTGTTAGCTAGGAGATCAAAGACGGGGCAATGGTTTTATGTGCAAGTTCGAACACGACGCATGTAATGTTGGAAGATCGCACTGATTGAGAGTGGGGAGGCGAAAGAAAAGAGAAACTTCAGAATGGGAGCCGCGGTCTTTGTAGAAGGATATATTGCGCAGCAGAGCGCACCCTCGTGTTGCTTCGACCAATAAAAGAAGCGAAATGGAAAGAACAACCATAGTGGACACAGGTAGGCCTAGCTCATGAAACGAAATTTGTAGTATGCGGCTCCTCGAAAAACAGAAGCGTGGGCAGAACAACAGGGAGTGATCTACTGTCTCAGTTTCGTCACAAAATGGGCACAGTGGAAACCGCCAGACCAGTCTGTGAAGGTAAAAATTTAGCTGGGGAACCCGGCAGCGCAAACGCGTGAAAGAGATCTCCAGTCTGTGAGAGCGATAGTGTTTGCTACTCCAAGGATGCAGAAGATGCTGATATCTCGGAGATTATGCAAGAGCCGTGGCAGCAAATTCCTGAAATAATGTGTAGCTGCGAAATCTTACCGCAGCTGTAAATGCACAGGTTGGCGGGAACGCAGCAATTGGGCCGCACAAAGAGGGCCTTGATAAAGAATCTGCAACCTTTTTTACGTGGAGCCCTATGTGTCCCTGTACCCAATACAGCCATACCGAATTTAGATGGACCGAGATTAGGAACTCACGAGACGTAATGCCCGAGACTCAGTGGGTTTGGGTATGCTTATAGTGGTCTCTTTAAAGTAGCTCCTCCTTTCTCCAACTCCAAGAATATATAATTGATGCACCAGATGCAGTAACGAAAATTGCCCTTCGAGCAGTCAGCTAGAGTCAACGCAATTCAAATAATCAAGCTTGTCTCAACAATATTGTTGCGGGAAAGAATATATTTACAGATATTTACAAATAGACAAGAACAGCTGCGAGCGGCAGCGAGAACACAGTCCGAACTTCGTTGTCGTCTTCTACTCTTCCCACTCGTGCCATCGCTCTTTGTCGTCGTCGTCTACCCGCATCAATATTTTTTGTGGGGCGCAAGCTTTCCTCAATTGAAAACTTGCGCCTAGGCCTTGCTACAGAATCATGGACAAATAAATTCTTGCAAAAATCCAACTTCCCCAATATGCGCCTGTGTTGTGCTGTAGATTATATATTTCTCATTACTGACCACAAATTAACACAATCATCATTCCTGGCAACGCGTGACATGACATATCAGGATATTAACCCATTTACTCTGGAACAGTTTCGCAATGAAATATCTCAAATCAGGTGGGAACAAGTCTACAACGAATCGCACCCGGACACTGCTTACGACACTTTTCTGTCATTATTCAAGTTAGCTTATAACAAAACTTTTCCCGCAAAGCAACAAACAATAAAAAGACTCGTAAACCATGGATAACGAACCATTCTTTAAAACTAATTAAACAAAAGGACGCTATTTTCAAACGCTTTATTGAAACAAAGGATGCTGAAGACCTGCGCGCTTTTAAGGCTTTCAGAAACAAAGTAACAAATTTTTTAAGACAAAGCAAAAGAAATTACCTTCACAACCTTTTTAACACTGCAGTTATGAAACGTAGCGATGTTGCATGGCGAAGGCTTAATACGGTTCTTGGTCGAGACGGCCGAAATTCGCAGAGCCTAGAAGGCTTGGTGTTAAATGGCACACCATCATCGGGATCATCACTGGCTAACGCTTTCAACGAATTCTTCACCACCCTAGTGACTGATTCCCACGATTCACGGAGCCTAGAAAACATTAGATATTCCTCCCGTGACAGCGCGTTTTTAAAACCAACTAACTCTGAAGAAATTTGCAACACATTTCTCACCTTCAACAACAGCAAATCATGCGACTCGGATGACTTACAGATGCGCCCCGTCAAATACGTCATAGACATTATCAGTCCCATCCTTGAGCACGTGTACAACCTTTCCTTCCCACATGGCATATTTCCTAAAGGTATGCAGACAGCAAAAGTGAGCGTTCTTTTCAAAGGCGGTGATAAACATAGCCTAACCAATTAGAGACCGATTTCTATTCTTCCAGTTTTTCAAAGGGATTAGAAAAGTTAATTAACAACAGGATGACTGAATTTTGTGAAAAGCATAACATACTAGTTAAATCTCAGTTCGGATTTAGAAAAGGACTTTCAACTGAATTAGCACTTCTAACTCAAAAGGAATTCATTTTGCATGCAATAGAAAGCAAATTACTAACTCTAGGTGTATTTATTGATTTCTCGAAGCCCTTTGATCGCTTAAATCATACTACATTACTAAAGAAACTTGAAATCTACGGATTTCGAGGGGTATTCCTAAGTTTACTGAAAAGTTACCTCCAGTATCGCCAACAAAGAGTGCACATTAATACTCACATATCTTAAATTAGGCAAATTAACAGGGGGGTGCCTCAAGGGAGTATCCTTGGCCCATTACTGTTTAATATTTACATTAACAACATAACATCTATAGATGAATCAGCTACGTTTGTTATTTACGCCGATGATACTACCATATTTTTTACTTCACCTACTCCGGTGAGCTTACTGGACCGAGCAAACATTACATTGTTAAAATTGCACAAATGGAGCGCTGTAAACGCCTTAACAATCAACACTAATAAAACCAAAGCTATTCTCTTCAGTCCAAAAAATCAGGACGTGTCCGTTACTGGGAATCTAATGATCGGAACATCAGACATTTACATCGTCCATTCCTTCAAAAGTCTTGGGGTCATATTCGAGGAGCATTTATCTTGGAATTCACATGTCGACATGGTGGCTAACAAAATTGCCAAAGTAGTTGGAGTACTAACCAAATTACGTTCATTTTTACTGAGCAGAATAAAATTTGTTATTTATAACTCACTCATCCTTTCGCACATTAGCTATTGTCATCTGATTTGGGAGACTACCACTGCCACTAAAATGAACAAGGTATTGTTACTCCAGAAAATCAGTGCGCGTCATTTCGGACTCCTCATATGATGCTCATACAGAACCCCTCTTTGAAAATCTTAAAATCCGTCCAGTTCACTTTCTGTATAATGACACATTACTCAACCGATACTTTAAGACAAGAAACCAAGGAAATAATTTCGGTTTGGTTTGGTTTGGTTTATGGGGTTTAACGTCCCAAAGCGACTAAGGCTATGAGAGACGCCGTAGTGGAGGGCTCCGAAAATTTCGACCACCTGGGGTTCTTTAACGTGCACTGACATCGCACAGTACACGGGCCTCTAGAATTTCTCCTCCAAAGAAATTCTAGCCGCCGCGGCCGGGATCGAACCCGCGTCTTTTGGGTCAGCAGCTGAGCACCATAACCGCTGAGCCACCGCGGCGGCGGAAATAATTTCATTGCAACATTATCGAACCTCATGAGAAATGATAATGTTTATGAAACACGTCACCATGAAATCTGGCTCATTCCATCAGTGCGCACCAACTATGGAACTCAGTCATTATGCGTGAGATTGCCGTCCCTATTGAATATTCGCAATCTATAAAAAAAAATTCAGTTAGCTAAAAGCAAACCTAGAAGAAAGCCTACGTCTTTTCCTACACATTTTAAACTTTCATCAACGTGTCACTTTCTCTTGTTTTTCCTAACGTTCTTATTGCTCGCTTTGTTATCCTGTATTCACCAGTGCTTTCGTGCTGTCGTCCCTTGTTAGTTTTGCTTAGCTATTATCCATGTACCTGCCTTGTATCATTACCGAGAATGTTTTTACTAGTACATTGTGAATTGTTTGTCTTATTAATAACAGAATTGTTCACTTAGTTTTCAGTCATGACTTTTTATGTTCTGAATTACAAATTTGCAACTGACGAGCCAAATATCATTTCTACATGTCAGTACGCACATGAATTGTTAAGGGGCACAGACCCCGTCAAGCTGTCTTCTTCAGCATTTTGTCTGTGGTCCAGACCTCTGTAAAGATGACAAATAAAGATGAATGAATGAATGAATTACTAGCAGCTCATGATGGCCCGGGGATAAAAATAAGGATATCTGCGTAGCAATTAAGTTTAGATGCCTGCTCTCGACTCTTTACTTCGGCAGATTGCTTAGTAAGGATTCTATTTTATTGCAGTGAAAGGCTATAGGACGTTAGTTTTTTATTTGTACAATAAAACTCGTTAATCCGGACTTCAAAAGGAAAAAATACGTTAATTATCGAGGAATTTGTCCACATCAAAACCGTTCAAACCATGGTAAATATGGGAGAAATTTGGCAGTGGTCGTCAGTATTTGAGATAACTGAGTGACAACAAAAATTTTTCAAACTTCCTTCTAATGTGTTATTCTGCGCACTGCGCGTAAAATCTATGACTTACAGCGTTGCTGCCAACGTTCCGTTGTTTCATGCAAATATTCGTTTCGTACGAGTATTTGCTACTGTTACGAGTAATGACACAAACATTCGGTTCCCATTCGGCTCGTTTTCATGACTTTTTGATTCGCTCATTAACTACACTGTTTGCAGTAGTGCTACCGCCAAACCGTGATTCGGAGCATTTTTTTAAGCACAAAAAAAACGCATTTTGCAAGACTTTGCAGCAATAGTATCGGCATTTTGTAGCACTTTGGAGTGGCTGTGCGCCATTTCGAGACATGGCTTGCCCCTCATGCAGCAAATATTTCATCAGATAATTACGCTGCAGCGTAAATGACTCCTAGCTTAAATTTACCTGCCTCAACTGTCGATGCATGGGACCATTTTTGAGGCGCACTGCGCTGTAAACAGGAATCAAACCAAATCTGCGTTCAAATAGCAGGCGTCGCCTTCAAAACACCTCGTGTGCAAGCGTCTACTCCGTCAGTGTGGAGCAGGCTGTGTTAAATTACCTATTTCACCTACTTCGCTGATCCATGGAGCGTAATTGATATGTCTTCCTTCTTTTTAACTGCTATTTTTAAATGAGTTTGTTGGTCACATCCCTCCTAAAGACCAAAAGATAGTAAGAAAAACACCATTTTGCGCCTTCCCGAGCGCCACGTAGCGTCTCGTTTGCTTCGGTCAGTCGTGCGATAATAGACACTTTAGCATACCATGTACCATGTTACCGTTACCAGTACCGGAGTTCCGGGAGCTCGCGCGCAGCCAATGCGCATGCTCAAATCGCCTTGACGGCACCAGATGTCGCCAGGAGCTCGGCAGCTGCACGTGAACCTGCAGCATCGAGACCAATCAGCGCGTGCTCACCCGTGGTGGGCGGTCTCCCGGTAGTCCGGTAAAGGTAGCGGTACGCTAAATTTGTCTAGTGACGAGGCTGACGCACTCCATATTACCATCGTCGCTGCTCGCCCCTGCTGCTCCACTGTGCCTGGCACGGTATAAGATGTTGGACTGTCGCCGTTTTATGCTACAGAAGCTACTTTTACCTGTTCCCCTAAAGCCTACAGGGCGCTCTCGCCATACCTGATCTTCATCTGTTCGCCCCGCGACGCAGTTAGAGCAAGTGCTTAGGCCTCATTCTCGCTGCATTCTTTCGGTGTGATTCCCGCGGTGCGTTGCAGCAGACTGCAGTGTGGTACATTCGATTTAAAAGAGTTCAAACGCCGAGCTATCGACAGCGCTGATGAGGACGCACTGTTCCTCAATCACACAACCGCACCCACTGGATGCGGCGCATAGGTGAGCGACGACCCGCCGGCGCAACAGGCAACAATAGCCAGCCAATAATATGCACCCCACGGTCTGCGACGATGTTTACATGAGGTGCTACTGCTCTTACATGCCTGAAGAAGGCCTCTGACAAAACATAGAAAGCGGTAGGCTGCTCTGACTGAGATCCGTGACTAACAGGGGCCGCGGGATCAAAAAAGCGCAAAGAACGACCCAAAAAGTACCGAGTCAGGGTTCGCGCCGGAGAAGCGTCTCCTAGCAGTATACGCAAAACACCCTTCAAAGCTAACAGCGAAGACGTGACGTTCAAATTTGGAAAGGCCAAACCTCCTCTCTCCAGTCGTTGCCAAAGAACCGCGCAAGCCCGAAGCTAGGTTCTGCCTGACCAAAAAAAAAGAAAAAAAAACTGTAGTCTGCACCCCCACTTATGACACGGAGGGCTGGTTTAACTATATGGCAAAGGTTACCAGAAAGCGCCGAGCATGACGGACTGAACCAGGTAGCGCCTCTCAAGCAATAGCAGGTCAAATGTCTGCGCCCTGCGCACACTAGCTGTAATGCCTTCGACGTCCGAAGACCACACACCATGCCATATTGGAGCGCCGTCGTAGGTGACGCCTAAAATACGCATCTGCGCGCTCCACTGCAAATGTATTGCGCATGTAATATGAATCTAGAGGACCCCACAAAAATTATTTACTCTTCGAATAATAAAGAGCAGCCCCAGACAAGGAGGCGTACTCCCTAAAAACATTTGAAGTTTCAAGCAGGCTGCGTTCATCAGCTTTGTACAGGGTGGTGTCATCAGTATAAACAGTGAAGGGTGGCGATTCGCTGCCTGGCGAAGCCAGACCTCTAATAAGAGAGTGGCGATTGACTTCCAAGAGGAAAGGCTCTAATGATAAGACAAACAAAAGGGAAGAGAGGGGACAACCTTGAAGGACGCCGCGGCCAACATCAAATGCGGTACTTTCCCGTAGATCGAGGAATTGGGCGCTTAATATATCCCTGTAGATATCTTCAGAATCACAAAAAAAGGTGGGAAACCGAAAGCATCCAGCGAACCTTAATTATAGTCGTGCTGTAAAAGTCGAACGCCTTCTCTTGATCAAGGGAAACAAGAAGATCCTGTGATGGCCGCCGTAAAGTATACGCTAGGATGTCTCGCGTTACGGAAGATTAAATCTGTTTTCACGATCTGGGTTGGAGCAAACCTAGTAGGAGGAAGTGAGGGACGAGAGGAGAGCCCGTAGACGAGAAAAGGGCAATTTTTCTAATACTTTGTAATCTGAATTCAGTAGTGTGACAGGGCGCCCATCTGCCGGACATGTCGACAAAGGAGACTTTTGAGGAATAAGGACACTGGGGCCTCTTTTGAATGATTCAGGAAAGACATGCTGGGTGAAGCAGGTGTTTAACACTTCTGAGAAAATCGAGAAACGCCAGAACAGCGCTGCAGGCGAATCAAATCACCCGTGTGCGCTGCCAGCACTTACTTAAAGAGAGCACACGCAACTGTGCCGCCCGGTTGCTCCTCAAGACCTCACCTTTTCGTTTTTCGCGGCTTGCGCAGAGAGGCCCGTGGCGGCGCTGATTCCAAGGATGCGCTGCGCCAATCTTTTAATTTGCGGAAATAAAGAACACACATATGCACGTTTACGGAGGCACATCGCATACATGTATCACACAAACGGGGGACCGAAAGGAGCGGAAGCCACTCGTCGGCACTTATATTGCTTCGAAGGAAGGGTGACTGTCGGGTGACGCGTACACTCGGCCGTCAGAAAAAATAGAAAGGACTGACAGAAATAAAGAAAATCGGTGATGTGGAAGGATAGACTGAATAGCTGCAATAGCTGTCCGTTATTATTGCGGCTCCCCGCACGCAGATGGCAAAAGTTGGAGAACGCTTAAGCATTGGCTTTAGGAGTGGAACGCAACAACGCGTTGCAGCGCTTCCAGGGAGTCCACGGAACGCCATCGCCCGTTAGGCGCGGCGCCTTGCACGTTGAAAACAGCTTTGAAAGCAACGCATTTTTGAAGAAAGGAAATGGCGCAGTAACTGTCTCACATCTCGGTGGAGACCCGAACCGCACCGCTACTGGAGGGAGGAAGGTGGAAGCGAAAGAAGAAAGAGGGAAGCAGGTGCCGTAATGAAGGAAATGAAAATTGGATTTGAGGAAAGGAAACGACGCAACAGCTATCTCATATACCTCGATGGACAGCCGCAGCCCCTGGTTATAGGACGCTGGTGCGAATTCCTGCCACAAGCTAGGCTCTAACTTAACTAGTACGATTAAGCTGTATGATACGCTGAATCATATGACGCCTCCGGAAACATTGTGCTGCAAACGCTTGGCAGGATATAATTTTCTCCGGCGCTACGAGGGACCCCGTAGTGAAGGGCTCCCTAAATTTCGACCACCTCGGGTTCTTTAACGTGCGCTAACACCGCAGAGTACACGGGCTTCTAGAATTTCACCTCCATCGAAATTTGGCCGCCGCGGCCGGGATCGAGCCCGCGTCTTTCAGGTTAGCAACCGCGCGCCGTAACCACTGAGCCACTCCGGCGGGCCAATCCCATCATGAGTTAGGCATTACTGTACATGGATCATACCGCGGTATTCCTCTATATAAGCGCTATGTAATATCTAATTGATTTTAAGACGGAAGCCTTTAATGCCTCAGCGTTGTAAGCAGGAGTTGTCGACAGAAATGTCACGCTTTTCAATTGGTCGAAATGGTCATGGCGTCACAGTGCGCGAATTTTAAACGGGGCTAATTGTACTTTAGCTAGTAACCATTTAGCTAGTAACCAATTAAACGGATGGTATAGTAATGTTACAAGTAAAATAAATAAATAACAAAGTAAATAAAACTGATAAATGGAATTGGCGGAGTTTTGGACTCGAACCAGGGTGTCAGGAGTGCGCGACGAGCACGCTAACCAGTCCACCATGCCAGCTTTTTTTTCCTTTCCTGGTATTTATTGACATGGTTTCCTCCCCTGATGCGCTGTATATGATTACCGTCCTTTTAGTTCTAATAAGTTTTCTATCATGTTTGTGCCACGTAGCGCTTAATTAGGTGCTCTGTAAATAGTGTTTTTTTGTGTGTGTATACACACACACATGTGTACATATATACAGGGTCTGTTCTTAAAGCAGTAGGACTGGTTTTTTCCTGGACGAACGGGCGGACGAGAGGCGGTCTGCGCGCGCAGGAGCGCTGAAGGGGGATATTAGGAACGCTGGGGAAAATCGGCAGTCGGCTCTCGGCCGTTGAAGAGAGCAGGTGGCTTGTACTGTGAACCCCTGTCGAAACGTCTCGTCACGCAGAATCATGGAGTGTTTACTGGATCAGCGATACGCGATCAAATTTTCCGTAAATCTTGGTAAAACTGGCAAAGAGACTCGCGACATGATTAAGGAGGCCCACGGTTACGCTGCCATGAGTAGATCAGGCGTTTTTTGAGTGGCACAAGCTGTTCCGAAAAGGTAAGAAAAGAGTGGAAAACGACGACCGCTTCGGAAGGCCTTCTACCAGCAAGACCAACGAAAATGTGTAGCGAGTGAAACATTTACTCAGCAGTGATTGTAGGATGAGTATCAGAATCGTTGCTGATGACTTCAGCATTCCTCAAACCCAACTTTTTGAGATCGGGACAATAAAGTAAAGTATTCGCGTAGTTGATGCCGGGAGTGGTGTCAGAGGAGCAAAAGAAAACCGGAATGCGATCTGTCAGGATCTTCTTCATCATGTCAATGAGGACCCTGATTTTTCGCCCTGCACAAGGCGGCAACGCTGCCTCAGCTCCCCCTGCAGCCCCGACTTGGCCCCGACAGACTTTTTTCTATCCCCGAAAATTAAATCGACGTTCAAGGGGAAATATCACGCATTAGTAGAGGCGGTTAAAAAGGCCGTGTCGAGGGAGCTAAACAACATTCCGGTCCAGGCGTTCCTGGAGGCGTACGAAAACTCGAAGACTCATTAGCAGCAGCGTGTAGGTGTGGAAGGGCGCTACTTTGAAAGTTTATAATTGTTTTAAGTACTCTTATGAATAAATTTTATTAAAAAGTATGAGTCCTACTACTTTCAGAACAGACCTTGTTTATCCCTTTTGTACAATATCCATTATGCCAGCTCGATGGTTTGGATTGAAAAAAGGCTCGTCTTGTGAATACAGTGTCTTCGTTCACTCCCATCTTCCTCCCTTTCCTTACGGCGAGGTTCAGGTGTCCACCGAGATATGCGAGACAGATACATTTCCTTTCCTCAAAAACCAATTTACCGACGAGCAAGGCGTACAGCTGAGCGGGTGATGGCGTTCTGTGGACTCCCTGTCATCATTGCAAGACGCTGTCGCGTTCCACTCTTACAGGCGAAGCTTAATACCTTCACCACACATCAGTGACACAAGTAGCAACACTACGCCTAACGATTTCGCCTCAGAGCACTCAGGTCAAGAAAGCGCCCCCTGATTTGTATTTCTTCTCAGATGCTCCTCGGTTTCGGTTCCAACAACCGAACGATGGCTGGACGTCAAAGGTGCATTAAGGTAACACGAGGCATCAAAAAAGTGCAGTATAATATTAGTCAAATGTTTATAGGAATTCTCCAACCTGGATTAGATTTTTAATCAGGAAGTAATTACTCATTAGCATCCACCAAAGCGCAGCCATACACAGCTACAAAGGAAAGCTACAGAGAAGCTCTGTAGGCCAAGAAGACTTCGTCGCCGTTCAAAAACTCCAGGGGGGAAGCGTGTTGTTCGAATCTTAACGTGCCAAACGTGACCACAACGCGTAAAACAAGAAAATGGAAATGCTAGGGCAGCAGCAAAAACTTTAGCCCTCTCTAAGTCCTGCATCCCTTTCAAGAGACGCCAAAAGCGCTGCAGCGAGTAGCAAGTCGCCCCTGTGCGCTGCCTGCACTTCCATAAAAAGAACACACGCAGCTCTGCCGACCTGGTTGCACTTCGAGACCCCACCTTTTCGGTTGTCGAGCTCGCGCAAAGATAGGCCTGGGGCGGCACTTATCCGAAGGATGCGTTGCGCCAATCTTTTAATCTCCGGGCATAGAGGGAACAAGAAAACACATTTACGGTGCTGCTTCGCATACATGGGCCATGCAAGCGGGCGGTCGAAAGGAGCGGAAGCGGCGCGTCGGCATTTATTTATTTTATTTACTTCAAAATACTGCAGGCCAATAGATTGGCCCATGCAGGAGGGGCTATATAAGGCACTGAAAATGACAAATATTAAGAAAATACACGTGGTTACAAACAATGAGCAGAATAACAAAATACAACGCTCATTCACTCGAGAAAATGCTTCTCAAGAGCTTTACTAAAATTTGAGGACTGGAAAATGGCCTTGGGAAGAGAGTTCCAGTCGGAAACAGTCCGTGGAAAAAAACTGTGCTTGAATGAGTGAGTCTTTGCAAAAATGGGTTCCAGCAAATGAATTCTTGAATGGTGTGTTCGGCGCGACAATTGTTTGAGAATTACAGGGCGGGGTATGTTTAGTTTATGTGTTAAAAGGTTATGCATAAACAACAGACGGGAAATTTTTCTGCGTACTTCAAGTAATGGAATATGGTTGGTTTTCATTAGTGTTGTAGGTGTGTCTAACCTCCTGTATTTGTTATAAATAAACCTAACCGCTTTCCTTTTCACCATCTCTATCTTGTACATGTCTTTATGAATGAATCCCATAATACCGAAGCGTACTCTAATTTGGACCTAATGAATGTTGAGTATGCAAGGAGTTCAACTTTACTTGGGGCATCTTTAAGCTTCTGCCTTAAGTAGCAAAGCTTAGAAAAAGACGAGGAGCAAATGTCTGCAATGTGTGAAGTCCATGTTAAGTCATGAGTTAACGTTACCCCTAAATATTTATATTGTGTAACCCCGTGGATTACATGATTTTGCAGGGTGTAAGAGAAAGAACTAAAATGTTTTTTTGCGCGAAATGCGTAAGAGAACAGTTTTATCAAGGTTTAGTTGCATATCCCATTTTACGCACCACTGATGAACAGTTAGAAGCGCATTTTGCAATATGTAGTGATGGTTCTGGTTATTTATGGACTTAAAAAGTATGCAATCATCGGCAAAAAGCTTTAAAGAGAGATTTCCGGGGATTGAAGCAGACAGATCATTTATATAGATTAGGAAAAGCAGTGGCCCTAAGACGCTGCCTTGAGGTACACCTGAAGTAACTGGAAGATGGTTAAACTGGTTACAAGCAAAGGTGACTGTCGGGGGAAAACTGCACTCCGTCGATAACTCGCGAGTGCCACCGAGGAGGCCTCCACTTGTGTGATCGGGCCGCCGTGTTTCGCCGCTCACCTGCGGCCGTAGTGTCGGCTGTATGTGCATCCCTGAACATGTGCTGGCACACTCGGTCCCCTCACACCATTGCACGGGTGTATATTCAGCAGCCGAACGCTTTAACCACTGAGCCACCGTGCAAAGCGGGCAAGAGGCTGCGGCTAGTCCAGCAGTGAAAGAATCTGCCAGTTATCCGCCGTTAGTGACGTGCCCTAGAATGCGCTGTGCTTTTCTTGCAATGCATTTCATGCTTGCATTCCCTGGTCATTTCTATGGATATAAAATGAGTTGTTTTCTGCCTATGTCGGCAATCCTTGCGACGTTTGCATCATTAATCATTCGCCATACGCACGCGATTCGATTCAAATGTTTTTATATACTGAGGAAATGCATGAATTTAACCTCTACACTGGTTCTGCGGTGTGCTCTGCACTTGGCCCCGCACCTACCGTTTAGTGAGTAAAAAAAATAAAAGTCTTCCTGCTGATCGAAACAGCTGATCGCCACCTGCTCGGTATGCAGCGAGTAAATTTATCTCATGGGCAAGCCATCTATACATGGCTTGCTCTTGTAACAGATTCACTATCTGGGCGTTTACATGAGCCCGACAAAAGTCGGGTTAAGCAGGCTGTCGGGCCGAGAACCGGTTGTCGGGCTCATGTATACGCTAGGGGGTCGAGCAAAGGGACCGTCGAGTCGAGCTGGGCCAGCCCGACTGCAGGGGGTGGGTTGGCTCTGCCCGACCCGGCTGGAAGGAGCATGTATACGCTGCCGCATCGGCTTAGCGCCTACTCTCCTGCCTCCTCTCCGGTCTGGCTGGCGCTGTGCAGGAACTCGGAGCACTCGGCGCGCGCTCTTTCTTAACGGCCTGTGCATGAGGGGCAGTTGCTATCTACCGCCGCAACTCTCCGGGGCCTGGTTCGGTTACTTCGCACATATTGCTGAACGGCTGCTCCGAGTACTGAAGAAGAACTTGACGACAATCTTATGCAGCCACTGCTATCGGCACGCAAAGCAGGGAACTAGTAGATGGATCTCAAAACATTGAAGTCGGCATGCAATGATGGCGCATAGTATTAGCGAATAGGGCTGTATCATTTGCGTCTACCAGGAATAAAAGTGAGGCAAGATATTACAGGGCGAAGCCACGGTTAGGAAAACATTTATTTTCATCTTCAGGGCTGGCACAATCTCTGTTGATACTTGGAAATGTATGAATAAAATAATAGCACTTGCCGTTTGAAAACATTCGAAGTATCTGTGCTATCTGTTCTCACTGCGTGAAACACACCAGATCAGAAAGATCCTTTGCTCTTTGGAACTCCGATATCGTTTCACATACTTAGAAGGACTGAAAACAATAACAGGCGCTGTTTGTAATGACCTATACAACATTGTTGTGCGGCTCGCAGTTCAAGGGATGTCAGTTACAGCCTTAAATGCTTTCGCGTTGGCTTGTGGATGAAACCAGACGGCTTGTCATTTTGGTTTGTCAATTTCTTTGTGTAGTTGACGAGAAAAATTCGGAGAAACTTCTCAGAAATGAGGTGTGTTAAGCATTTGGCGTGGCTTATGTCAACCCATTCCGGGCAGCATAGGACGGGTGAATCTTCTAGATGTGGTTCAATGATTAGTTACAAGACTTCGAGAATTTCGATTGTGGGAGATACTTGACCGCCTTTTCAAAAAAAAAAACGCCGGAATCACTAGAAACCCCGGCTTTGGATAGTGGTTTTCACCATGATTTGTTTTCTCGGCACCTGCTCAGGCCGTAAGAAGAGAGCGAGAAAGCGCGCGCGTCGAGACCGGCCGTGCTGGGAGATTTTTTTTTCCGGCAGCGGAGACACCCATTAGAAATCAAAGCGAGCCGCTGCCGGCCTCGAAGACAGCGCGCACGTGAACGGGCGAACCAACCGGCCGGAACGAGCAGCAGCGGGAAAGGGAACTTTTCGTCTGGGCGTCTTTCCTCCTCTAGCATGCGTGTAGTTTGCGTGCTCGACGCTAGGGGTAGCGACGGTCTCTGCCCGACAGAAAACCGGTTCATGTATACGCGGTAGGGTCGGGCTGGTCAGCCCGACATCTGGCGCACCCCGACCCGACCCGCAACGTCGGGCTCCATGTATACGAGGCTTATGCTAAAGCTCTCTAGTGTTTCCACAGCTGATGTGTTTCTTTTCCCCTTAATTTTCAAATCATTAATCAAGCCATCTCGTAAAACGTTTTCTGCGTCTACTCGTTCATTAACTCTCCTCCTTCAGACGCACAAAAAATAAAGACGCTCTTCACTCTTCTTTTCACGCCATATTTTCCACAATTACCTCGTATGGCGCAGAGAGAGAGCTCCTCATAAACAAGTGGGCATGCAAGCACCTCTTCGACGATGATGCACTCACACGTTATCGTCTTCTTTGCGCAGCTTTCTGCTATCTTCAGCTACTGCAATCATGGTGCGGAAACGCCCTTCAAAGCCGGACCATTCGACTCCAGTGAAAAGAACACTGAATTGCCTGGACAAAGCTTCGCTGGTTTGCCGCATTCCGCCGGCTTCCCCTGCCTTTTTGCAATCTGCACTGCTAGACCAGGCCTCATTCATCGTAGTCCAGCCACAACGACATCAACATTTCGAAAAACGGACGGCTTAAAAGCGGACGCCGGGCGGTTCGTCTTCAGTGGGCATGGAAGCACCTCTTCGACGATGATGCACTCACACGTTATCGTCTTCTTTGCGCAGCTTTCTGCTATCTTCAGCTACTGCAATCATGGTGCGGAAACGCCCTTCAAAGCCGGAACATTCGACTCCAGTGAAAAGAACACTGAATTGCCTGGACAAAGCTTCGCTGGTTTGCCGCATTCCGCCGGCTTGCCCTGCCTTTTTGCCATCTGCACTGCTAGACCAGGCCTCATTCATCGTAGTCCAGCCACAACGACATCAACATTTCGAAAAACGGACGGCTTAAAAGCGGACGCCGGGCGGTTCGTCTTCAGTGGGCATGGAAGCACCTCTTCGACGATGATGCACTCGCACGTTATCGTCTTCTTTGCGCAGGTTAGTCGTCCATATCTCCCTACTAAATGCTTTAAATCAGATGATCCATTTATTATTGTGCTTCCATGCCCTGGAACACTGGCAGCCTCATTTTGCTCGCTTTTTCTGTTAATGTGTGGTGATGTTGAAGAAAACCCGGGACCGAAAGATAACGATATGACTGAATTGCTCAAACTGGTTAAAGAAACCAACGAGAGATGCATCAGGATAGAAGCAAACCAAGCTAACTTATCCCAGACTATTATAGAAATCAAGCAGGAGCAGGTCTTGCTCTCTAACACCATATCTGAAATAAATGAACGTTTAGCAAGTGTTGAGCAGCAAACCGCTTTATTGGCAACCGTACAGCTAGACATGAATGAAGCACAAGGAAACATTGACCGCCTTGAACAAGATTCCATTGTCCTCCGCTCTCGACTTGATCAAATGGAAGACCATTCTCGTCGCGATAATTTAATTTTTTTTGGAATCAGTGACGAAGAATCAGAAACACCCCAGCAGTCTGAAGAAAACTTTTAGCTCTACTTTCTGAGGAACTTGAACTGCAGCTAACATCAGATGCGGTAGCTCGTGCTCATAGAATTGGCCGATACGATTCCGAAAAAAGCAGGCCGCTTATTGTTAAATTCACAACCGACAAGACCAAAGAGCTGGTATTTTCCAATCCGTCCGGCCTTCAGGATAGCGATTTCAGCATGAGCGAGGACTTCTGCCCAGCTACTCGACAAGCTCGAAAGAAACTTCTTGAGTTCGCGAAATCACTCAAAACTAAGTACAAGCTACGTCACAATAAATTGCTTGCCAAAGACAAATGCTACTTTTATGACGCGCTTACCAAAAACATACGCGAGATGCCACCCGCTAGCCGAACAGTTGATAATGAGGCCCCACCTACCACGGCAATACGTTCTGGCCGCACTTACTCGTCCAAAAGTTAGGAATGGGTGAGGGGAAGCGGATCAGTGTCGAAAGTTTCCGTGCTGTACACGAACATTCGCAGCCTTTACAATAAAAAAGACTATTTTAATGCGCTAATTAACGACTCTGAAGTAGACATAATTGTCCTAACCGAAACTTGGCTCTCTGAGAAAATATCATCAAATGAACTGTTCGACTGCAATAAACACTTCGTTACTTTTCGTTATGATCGAACTGATAGAATGGGTGGTGGAGTCCTAATTGCTATTAATGAAAGTTTTCAGTGTTTTCCTATATCTATTGATTGTGACTTAGAAACATTTTGGTGCTGTATAACTGTTGCTTTCAAAAAATTTGTCATTGGTGCCTGTTACCGCCCTCCCAGTTGCAGCACGGCGTTTTGTGAAGGTATCCATGACTGTCTTAACCAAATCACTGTACAGTTTCCTGGTGCACCTATTTTTTTGCTTGGGGATTTTAACTTCCCAAGCATTGACTGGTCCAATCTTTGCGCTAGTTCTACTACCGCTGAAGCTTCTAACTTTGTCACTGTTTGTTCTGACTTCAGTTTATCTCAGCTTGTCAATCTACCAACACGTGTAACACCATCGTCATCTTCTTTGATTGATCTAATACTTACATCAGCTCCTGACATCAGTTCTGCAGTGTTACACGTACCAGGCTTCAGCGACCATGACATATTACACTTCTCGTTTTCAGTGCCATCTACGCGAGCAAAGCGACAAAAAAAAAAACGTATCCGAGATTACAACAACGCCAACTTTGACGCTATTAATAAGGAGCTCTCCTCATTTCTCATTGACATTTTACTAATCCACTCGAGGCTTTCGGTTTCCGAACTCTGGTCATCTTTCTAAAGTAATCTTCTCCATCTCAGTGACAAGTATATTCCACTAAGAACGATCCATCACTCATCCAGTGCCCCCTGGTATAACACCTATCTAAAACGCTTATCCAATAAGAAAAAAAGGCTCTTTCGCGAAGCAAAAATGAGATGTAGCCCTAACCAATGGTCAATATACAATCAGGCAGCACAAAACTACATAAACGCTCTGAAAACAGCTAAATTCAATTTCTTTAACACCACACTTCCTTCTTTAATAAGTACGAATCCGAAACAATTTTGGAACATTGTAAAGAGCTCCAACGATCGAACAATCACCCTGGTTGACGAGTCTGGCAAGCAGGTCCCTGAAATTTTATGTGTTGCCTTATTGAATAAGACCTTTTCTCTCTCGTTCATTAGCCCCTCAGCCACTCAATGCCCGCTTTTCCCTCATGCTCATTTTTCTCCAATGGACCTCATTGTTTTTGATCCCGCCGGAATCAGAACCATCATTAGTAAACTGAAACGATCATCGTCTTGTGGTGTCGATGGAATCACATCAAAACTCCTTCAGAACACTACTGAATACTGCTCTATTTTATTAAGCTTTATTTTTATCAAATCACTTAACGACAGCTGTCTACCCAAAGACTAGAAAACAGGCAAAGTTGTTCCTATTTACAAATCTGGCCATTCACACAAACCGTCTAACTATCGCCCCATTTCCTTGACATCAGTACCCTGCAAAGTACTTGAGCACATAATCTTCACCAACCTCGTCAACTTTCTCGAATCAAACCACTTTTTTCATCCCTCCCAGCATGGATTCCGCAAATTATACTCATGCGAAACACAGTTACTTATGTTCACCAATGATCTACATTCATTTTTAGACTCGGGGTTCATTACTGATTGTGCGTTTCTAGATTTTTCCAAGGCCTTTGATAAGATTAATCATCAACTTCTTATACTAAAACTCAGTCACCTTAACATCGATCCTGTAGTACTTGACTGGATAATTGCATTTCTTTCAAACCGCACCCAGTATGTCACAGCTAACGAGACTGACTCCCTTGAGGTACCCGTCCAATCAGGAGTGCCTCAGGGATCTGTCTTGGCTCCATTGCTTTTTCTTATTTATATTAATGACTTACCCAACTGCGTATCTAGCTCTATTTGTCTTTTCGCTGATGACTGTGTAATTTACCGTAAAATAACTAACGCTTCTGATGTGACTTTACTCCAGACTGACTTAAATAATATCGCTTCTTGGTGCTCCCTTTGGCAGATGAAACAGAATGCTGCAAAATGCAAAACAATGCGAATTTCCCGCAGTCAATCATCCTGTCCAAGCTACTGTATTAATGATTCTCCACTCGACTCCGTTTCAACTTATAAGTACCTTGGAGTACACGTTGCGAATAACCTTTCCTGGAAGTTTCATATTAACTACACAACAGCCAAAGCCAATCGCATGCTTGGGTATTTGAAACGTAACTTTTCACTAGCTCCGTCTTCACTTAAAAAACAGCTATATACTACCTATGTACGACCCAATCTTGAGTACGCTTCATCCATATGGGACCCTGGCCATGTATCACTGAATAAAACCTTGGAGAGCGTACAAAATCGCTCTGCTCGTTTTATTCTCAATAATTACCACCGCACAGCAAGCGTCACTAACATGAAACTAAGTCTAAATTTGCCCCCTCTCACTGTCCGTCGTACGATTTCTCGTATTTGCCTCTTCCATAAAATTTATCATCATAACCATCAACTCAGGACGCGCCTGATCACAGATGCTGCGCATGTTTCTGCCCGTGTAGATCACTGCTACAAAATCGCCATACCTCGCCACAACACCATGACATATCCACATTCATTTCTACCAAAAACAACCCGTGACTGGAACCATATACCTGCTGACCTTGGCGCTATCACCGACAACCACTGATTTCGTGCTTGCCTTAATAACATACTTTGAAGCCCTTTTTTATTTTCTTTTTAAAACTTGCACTGGCGCTTATCATGATCTGTATGACTGTTCCTTCATTTTATTTTTTTTTGTTTTTTTTACGTTGATGCTGTACTCTGCTGCATTCTGTTCAACCAAACTATTGCACATTTGTAACCGACCCGTGTGCTTTGAATACGTGCCGTTTTTGTTCTTTTTTCGTCGTTGTTGTTGTTGCCTTTATATTTTTTTTTCTGTTTCCTTTTATTAACCAAATTGCATAGTGTACCTTGTATTTCTGCCCCTCCCCTCTACAATGCTTTGGTAAGCCCTGAGGGTAAAATAATAAAATTAATTAATTAATAAACTATTACTGAGGATCTAGTTCCTGCTGCGTTGACGATCCGGGCCATAGCAAAGGGTGCCGCTGAAACTATAGCGAGGCATCTGACTGATGCAGAGATGATGATGATGATGATGTCCTCAGGCTTAATGGCACATACCCACGGCGGGGGATTGGCCAGGGTGCATAGCGGATACAAACGCACTCATGTACAGGGAATGGAGTATTTTGCGCGGTAGCTTTGACATGCTTTATGCTTTCCTCATTTTTGTCTATAATGGCACTCCAGCGCATCATCTGTGCATAATACAGCAGTCACCAATGACGAGTCATTCAAGTACTCCTAGCCGCCGCGGTGGCTCAGTGGCTATGGGGCTCGGCTGCTGGCCCCGAAAGACGCGGGTTCGATCCCGGTCGCGGCGGCTGAATTTCTTTGGAGGAGAAATTCGAGGCCCGTGTACTGTGCGATGTCAGTGCACGTTAAAGAACCCCAGGTGGTCGAAATTTCCGGAGCCCTCCACTACGGCGTCTCTCATAGCCTTAGTCGCTTTGGGACGTTAAACCCCATAAACCAAACCAAACCAAACCATTCAAGTACTCCTTTTTAGCCCATACGGTAAATTTGGTACAAACCGCTTTGGACATTCATGTTTCCTGTTGTAATCGAATTTTCTATTGAAACTAAAAATTTCTTACTTCATGCCCTTTTTCCCGCAGTGCTTTGATAAATTTAAAAAAAATGGTGAAGAAACGGGAGATTTTTGCATCTTAATGTTCTCTGAAAACTCAAATAACATATTTCGTGCTAGTTGGTTGTTCATATCAAAAGGAAAACAGCGGAAAACGACACAGAGGACACAGAAAGGGAAGACAGCTTCTGTGTATCTTTCTCTTTCTGTATACGCTGTTTGGTTTAGCGGCGATTTCTATCCAAGACGATCTCTCTTCAGGTAATTTTTTCCCTAAAATTCCAGGTTAAATCTCCCGAATGAAAATTCACTGCCTCTACACCTGTTCATGAAATGCCATAAGTGCGCCCTTGAACACCTGTGCCTGTTTGGAAGGATCGCAGGCAGTAGGTGTTTGCTCATACTTCATTTGTTTTTGTACGCGGTCCATGAAGAACCTTTCCTGCTATTAGTTATGCAGGTTGTACGGAAACCCTTCCGTTTAGGAGCGCAGTTGATAGTTTTATTGTTCTACCAAGTATTTAGTAAACTAATTTTTCTCTCTAAACGTCAGCTCTCGGTACATGAAGACACATGCTGCGATTCGGCACACAGGCCGAATCGCAGCTGAAGCCGCCTATGAATTCAGCACATCCGCGCCCCCGCCCCACTTCGCCCGCCATGGCGCCTGATTTTTTTTAATTGTTTTGTTGGCAGAATCCTCGAGTTCGGCATGTTATGGCTTTGTTTTTGTCCACCCGCGAAGGCAAAAAGGGATTTGGAATCGAAGCTGAAAGACTTTTCCCCGCAGCAATGATAAAAACTCGGGACTCTCTGATGACGAAATTCCCGAAAAGGGACGTAAACTGCTGGCCGCGAGCGGTGCAGCCTCGCAGCAGCCGGCTGGAAGTTGATGGCCTCCATCAGCCTTCGCTAGATTCTTCAGCGTCACTTAGTTAACGTGTGCACCAGAGTTGCTATGGACCCCGTTCCTGGTCCCGACAACGAAGTTCTTGCAAAGAACTGCGGCCTGCACTTTGGCGACTGTGACTTCACACAGAGTGCAATTCTTTTGAGGACTGAGGCAGAATAGTAAGAGTGTGGAGGAGTCTGCTGGAAGCCAAGGTACTATGCGTCAGTTGACACCGTCGAGCCACCGTCACGACTGGTGGGTACATCCGGGTGCGTGCGGACATATTTAAGGTCTGCAATACCAGTGCGTTTGCTAACGTGGAGGTTCGTGCAATATTACCTAGCTACAGTTTTCCTTGTCGTAGGCGCGTGCCGCGGCAAGAACTTCGTCCAAGGAGCACTTAAAGTGGCACTGGGAGCCCCTGTGCTGATCCGCATTTGTAAATCGAGGCGTATCAAGAACGAAACCACGCGGCCACAAATAGCGCATCTACGGAGCACCAAAACGTGCCGAAACTTAGCTGGCTGCCTGTGGCGCCGCCAATTATAGGTTTTCATTGACTTCCAACATTCAGGCCGTCTCTTTTCCGTCTTTCTCGTGCGACAAAAGTGCACTAGTGGTTTCAAAACAAAATTTAACTTCGATATCCGAACGCGTAACCATCATGACGGTGGTCAGCCTTAGAAATCCATTCCTTGTTTCAGCTATTTCGTCACCGCGATTGTACCTGCGAGATTGGCCTGTGGCGGTGATATCTGTATTTTAGTTCATGCTCTTTTCTGCCTTACTGGAGATTTATTTGCAGTAAGCGTGATCTTGTGGTGATCAGGAGCTGGTATTCTAACGGCATAACTTGAATTTCTCCTGTGTTCCTCTAAGGATACCCAGTTTAGTTTTTAGTTCGCGGGATGTGACAAGATAAAATAGTTTTAGCATACAATTTGAAATATAATTAGCCTTCTCAGAACACTGTCTCCAACCTTCACGGTAAAAATGGAAGTGAATGCTCGTAATTTTGTGAATAAGGATATTCTAGGTGTAAAAGATACTA
This sequence comes from Amblyomma mixtum, assembly GCF_055824585.1. Taxonomy (NCBI): domain Eukaryota; kingdom Metazoa; phylum Arthropoda; class Arachnida; order Ixodida; family Ixodidae; genus Amblyomma; species Amblyomma mixtum. The sequence goes on along the minus strand of NC_143014.1, from coordinate 349,847,670 downwards.
AAGATATTATGTGCATAGTAGCGAAAAAGGTACATGCCAGCACGTCCGCAGTAGGTACCTGCACAAATACCTAGGCTCCCTACAAGTCCATTAACCCTTCACTGTAAAACTCGCTACAGGGTGTACGGTCTCTCGAGGGTCATTCTTCAGTTGGTTATATCTTCTCTGTAGACGTGGAAGATCTGTTTTATGCTGTGCCCCACGATGATTTGTTCGGTGTTGCAGGAGTGCTATAGAAGAAAGCGGAGATGTGGATTTCCACAACTCATGTGACCTTACAGTGGAGAATTTTATGCCCGTTCTTGAGTTTTTTTTGGACGTTACTTTTATCTCATTGCGAATAAATTTTATCGTCATAGAGAAAAGGGATCTGCATTGGGTTCTGCGTTGCGCCCGTGCTTTTCAACCTGATTTTAGCTTTTATTGACTCCGCCCTTGAGCAAAGCTTTAATGGGAAGGGTGTGCTGAAAGTTTTTATGTATGTAGACGATTTTGTTATTGTTTTGAAAAAACTAAACAGCATGTATTGCACCGACGCTGTTGGTAGCATCTTGGAGAGCTTTCAGCAAAATGGGAGGGGATTCAGATTTACGGACGAACTCCCTTTACAAGCATCGTTGCAATGTTTAGACGTCAATTTTACTCTAGGGGATGATCATGTATGTTGGGAGTACATTCCACGGGCACAGAAAGCTTTTATCATATGATTATGCTCACTAGAAAGCTGTCAAGAGGTCTATTGCCGGCCTTTGTCTGGGATCTGCTCTCTCAAAGTCGTGCTCGCATGCTATGCAGTGTAACTTTAATAAGCAAGTACACCGGGTACTTACGGACGCGTTCCCCTGCGCAGTCATTGTTTCCGTGGCCGAGGGCCTCCTTCGGAAAACCAAGCCGGTCATGCTTTATGTTCGCCAAAGAGAGCGCACTGGAAAAGAACTCGTTTAAACCTGTAGTGCTGCCACATAATCACAAGGTTGCAGCTCATGTGAAAAAAGTGGCAAGCCGACACTGCGTTCCTGTGGTGTTTTCTGCACCGAGGAAACTCGCCCAACTTTGCTCACGCATTTCGTGCGCGGAAAAGAAGAGTGACTGCACGAAGAAGCACTCAAGTAAGTATATCGACTGCTGTTCCGGTGTCGCATACGAGATACTGTTGACCGGATGGAGGGCTTACATAGGCCAGACCGGGCGGTGTGTCAATGATCGGGCGGTGTCTCAGTGATCGGGCGGGGGAAAATTTGCAGGCGTTAAGCGGTGCAGGGACACATTTAACAGAGCATTGTGCGAACTACAGAGCGTGCGAGCCGCGGCGAAAGGAGATAAAGATACTTGGCAGAGGCGGTGATAAGACGGCACATGAACAATTAGAAGCCTTTCATATCAGGAAGAGGGGAATGACTGTGCGAGTGACGCGTCTGTTAATCTTTTGCAGGCAGAGTACAGCTGTCTTGAGCACGTATTGTGAACTGACGATGTGTTTCTTTACTGCGCATGTCTCCTTTTATGTATATATTTGCTCTCTTGCCTGCGAATAAATCAGATGAATTTAGCGCCTGTCCTGTGCGTTTATCCTTTTGTGCGTGTTTTTGTGGGCTTAAATTGATTTCAAAAAAAGATATTCTCCTTTTATATATCGAATATTCTAAAAACGCCTTTTGCGAAACTGAGTAAAAATTTACCGAATAAATGCCCTATAATTCCACTACTAATGTACTAACAATATGAACGCGCAAAAAACACGAAACCCCAACACCTAAACCGATAAAAGGAATTTGAGATGCCTCTTCAAAAGTGCACTACAAAATGAGCGTGACCAGTGAACACAATGAACGGTGCCCGCAAGATTCTTTTCAGAGGACACTACTGTGGTGTCCGCATTTTTCGTGATCCACGGGTGGGCCAGCACTTCATCCAAGGAAATGCGGTCTGCCGGACGTCTCTGGACCAGCTGTGAAAATAAGAGAATATACAGCAGTCGTTCGCATATTTAAAGCTAAACAGTATGTCCATCTCCGTACCTAAAGCACCTATTTTCCCGTACCAACCCTTACGCGCCCCACCGCAACCGAACCTAAATGCCGTTATGTATATTATCCACCCTTACCTCCCATTAACTACTGTACTTACCCTCATTAACCTGCCTACACTACAGCGCACTGAACTGTCCAACCCTACCTTGCCCTACATACCTTACCAACCATACCGTACCCAGACTGCTTCGCTACCCTACCCTACCTTAACCTCTCTACCTGTCAGTTTATCTGACTTTGTCTATCAAAAACTGAATATATTTCTATAAAATAGGCGCATTGAAGACAAAGATAACTTAATGCCAGATTCGCTACTTCTGAAGAAGAAAACCGTATACGCAGAGGTCTCTTTGTGTGCAATATGCAAACTTTCCTAGGCGAAAGGAGCGGCACCAATATGAAGAGAACAGAACTGGACTCTGGCGGCAGTGTATATGTGCAGTGCGGACAGGCAAAACAAATCAGCACGTATGCTTCACCGACAGTTATAGATGCAACCTGTAGCCACCAGCGGCACACTACTTCACGCAATTCGTGCGTGCTGCTAACCTTTCCTGTGATGTCACGAATATCGGCACCGCCATGGTCCGGGAACTAAAGCTCGGCCGCCCTTAGGCGCTGAACTGAATCCGACTGGAAGGGTGAGCAGCCCATCACCATCTCGTAGATCAGGAAGCCCAGGCACCAGTGGCCCACCTTCTCGTTGTATTCGGCGCCCATGACGATTTTCGGCGGCATGTACTCCACTGTGCCGCACACTGTGCGTCGCCTGCAGGCAACATTGAAAGATTCAAGATGCGTGTATTTCGATCTTGCACTAAGTGGAAATGAACCGCTCGCTATTGCGCTAGTCATGTCCCTACCAGTTATCAACAAACAGTTGGCTATCTCCTGCTCTGATGCGGTTTTGCAGCTCTTCTTGCAGTCACTGACCATCGCTCGAGGGTAGTTCAAGTCGCTTCTGCTTTCTCGTTTCAGCATCGTGAGTCGTGACGCGACAGCAGGTGTGTCTAAGCCGTGAATTAGTTGCACTGAGGCTAGCCGAGGGGCGAAGGGCGAAGCTGCACTTACTATAGAAGCAGTTAATCTATGATGACGCGCGTATGATGAAAACGTCCTCTATGCTCCTTGATTTCGGTGACTGTCGGCTACCGTCCTTTATGTGATAAAGAGCCCTCTTTTGCCTTCCCTTGTCTGCTCTGTAGCTAACGAGGGCCTCGATTTCCCTTCCGCCCTAACCATTCGATCACTTTCCTACGTGGCACTCGCGCTAATGCAGGACGTTCTACGTCCGCCGCTATGGACGAGGATGGAGCTGATGAACACTGTCAAGGTTCGGTTACACTGCAAATAAATACTCTCGAATGCAGAAGATTGCACTGCTGTCGCCTTCGCTTAGTCAGTAGAGCACCGGACGCGAAATTCAAAGGTCGTGGGTTCGGATACCACTGGCGGTACGTAGTTTGTTCTTCTCTTTTCTAATCAATTATATTTGAAATATACCACATTAATCTCAAACTGGCGACTGCCACAAGTTAAAAAAACAAACCCTACGCTTCTTGGTTTGAGTGAGTGTTTACCGTCATGCATGTCATAACGGGCCCCTCTTTTCCCTTTCCTTGTCTCCTCAACTCCTATACAAGGACAATTTACATTTGCCGAACCTTTGTTCACCAAACTTTCGAACACACACAAAAATGGCTTTGGCTCAACTTGGTTAAGCCGGGAAATCGCGAACGCAATACCCATGGCTACGCCCTCGATCACATGATAGTCGTGGTGTTGTGGTGCTTGTGTGAAACTTGTTGTATACCTTGGTGCTGCTGTGGTGATCACTTGGCTATTCTATGTACAACTTGTAGTGAAACTATAATCGCTGCGCTGTGAGGATATACTTGGTTGCTGGTGAGGTTAATGCAGACTGTAGAACTGCTGTTCCTGCACTGGCTACAACGGCATCCTTGGCACTCATGGTAAGTGTCCTGGTAAATCCAAGTTGAAAGGCGAAAGCCTGAGTGCTGCATTCTGCTACGCGATTGTTCACTGCACATTTTGTTGGTACGTTAATTAACTGCCAATTAATGACGTTTAAGCTTCGCCTTTAGGAGTGGAACGCGACAGCGTGTTGTAGCGCTGCCACGGAGTCCAAAGAACGCCACCACCTGTTCGGCGCGGTGCGTTGCCCTTCGAACGCAACGCTTTTTGAGGAAAGGAAATGGTCTGTAATTCTCTCATCTCGGTGGACACCTGAGCCGCACCGTACAGGAAGGGAGGAAGTGTGAGTGAAAGAAGAAAGAGGGGCCGTAATGAACAAAATGAAAATTGTATTTGAGGAAAGGAAGTTGCGCAGTAACTGTCTCACATATTTCGGTGGACACCCGTCAAATTTCGCGCGCGGTGACGTCACGACAACTTGGGTCAATCTGAAACGCGGACAAATACGCCTTGCTCGTCGGTGAATTGGTTTTTGAGGAAAGGAAATGTGTCTCTCATATCTCGGTGGACACCTAAACCTCGCCGTAACGGGAAGGGAGGAAGATGGGAGTGAACGAAGACACCGCATTCACTAGACGCACCTTTGTTCATTCCAAACCATCGAGCGACACGTCAAGCGTCCGAAGTTTCCGAGATAAGAGCACTCAAGTGTTGTTACGAATGATTGTTAACTGCAACCTCGAGGATGTGGCCGAGTGTCTTGAAGGAGCGCGTGCTGTAAAGTACACACGATTGGAGGGCTCAAGTCACGCACGGCTAGACCGCATTTATGCATCCGCGGATACTGTACCTAAATGCAATAGTTATGCAGTACTGCCGGTTCCTTTTTCTGACCACTGTTTGGTTCAATGCTGCATAGGAATCGTTAAGAAGGGGAATGGTTTTTCGTGGGAAATGTGGAAGTTAAACGACAAGCTACTTCAGGACGAATTTTATAACCGAGCTGTAAGGTAAGAATTAGCAAAAATAGAACCAAGTAGCAACATGAGGATTTGGCAGCAGTGGGAGCTCACTAAAGAAACTTTAAAATTAAAAGCCATAGAAAGAGCCACCTGTATACGTCATGAGGAAAAAAACAGGAAATGGAGCTAAAGGCACTGCTTCAGAAGATGATAACACAGGAATGCCGAGCGCCTGGTAAATGGATAGAAGACATAAGAAAAACCAAATAAAAGCTGGAGCTTATCGAAGAAGAACGTTATCGGGGAGCATTGGTGAGGGCAAGGGCAGAAGATATGGCTGCAGGGGAAGCGCCAACGAAACGAGCGCTTGGTTTAGAAAAGGCCCGTGCCGAAAGAAATCACATTAACGAAATAGAATGGGGAGGTGTTTTGAAAACGGACATCGACCACATCAAAGCAGCTTTTTTCGAGCATTACCAGGCGCTCTTCGCATCGCATCCGGTAGATGCTATCACATTTAAGGAGGCGTTTCTAGCCAAGATGCCGCGTCTGGACGACGAAACTAAAGAAAGATTAGAGCAGGAGATAACTGAAGGGGAAGTTGCGCAAGCAATAGACAGTTTGAACCCAGGTAAGTCGCCTGGACCCGACGGGTTGAGCGCGGCATTCTACAAAGAATTTAAACTTGTAATTTCCCCGGTCTTGAAGGTTGTCTTTAATGAAGCCTTTAAAATAAAAGCACTGCCTCCATCCTATGGTTCGTCCCATACTGTGCTGATTCCCAAAACGGACGACATAGACAGATTGCGATTGGTAACAGCATACCGACCGATAGCACTCACGAACGTAGAGTACAAAAATTTACATGAAGGTTCTGGCGCGAAGGTTGCAGACCGCGATTCATTACTTAGTTGGTCCGGATCAGACCTGCGGGATTAAAGGGCGGTCTATTTTTACAAATATTCACGTTGCGCGCAGTGTCTTAGAATGCTGTGATGACACTAGTGGCCAGGTGGCAATTCTCCAGATCGATTTAGAAAAGGCATTTGACTGCGTCGCCCACGAGCTTTTCTTTGCAGTATTGGGCCATGTTAATGTTGGTTCTGTTATTCGCGAGGGTGTGGCCCTGGCGTACCGGAACTGCACGACGAGATTGATCGTTAACAAGAGTCTGGGGGCCCCCATTAGCGTGCAGCGTTCGGTGCGCCAGGGCTGTCCCCTCAGCCCCCTTTTATTTTGTATTTATGTGGAGACCCTTTGTTTGAAGATACTGAAAAACAGGAGTATAAACGGATTCAGTTTGCAAGAAGCCGAAGTTAAGCTCTTAGCGTACGCTGATGACATTGCAGTGTTTGCCGTGGACGAGGGAGGCATAAGCGAGGCAGTTAAATGTGTACGCGATTTCAGCCAAGCTACGGGAAGCGGGGTTAACTGGTCGAAGTGCCTCGGGTTGTGGCATGGCGGGTGGGCGTCTACGCCTGAACGGTTCGCCAGTGTGCCTTGGACGACGACACCAGATAAGTACTTGGTCGTTCCGCTCGATGCGTACCGTGACAGCGAACAGTATTGGACAGGGCAGGTCAAAGAGATACGGGAGAGAGCGGATAAGTGGAAAGGGACGACCTTGTCAATTTTTGCCAGAGCCACTGTTTGCAAGCTGTTCTTCATCAGCAGGCTCTGGTACGTCATGCAGGTGTTGCACTGTTCACGGTTAAGCATTCAAAAGCTGCACAGAATTTTCGCCGTCTTCATCTGGTCGTCTGACTGGGAGCGCTGCAGCCGGACCAACCTGTTCAGACGGGTACAGGAAGGTGGACTGGGACTGGGCCATTTGTTTCTTCGGCAGCTGGTGAATCGTTTCTTGTTTTTTCGGGACACAAAGAGACCCATTTTTGCGCACCGTATGCCAAGTTAGGCTGCGGCGCCTGCTGCCGGAGTACGTAGTCGGAACTGCTGAGGTTTACAGTAGGGTCAGCGGTTTTTACCGGGAAATCGTTGCCAGTGTAAGGTTTCTTTCCGCGCGGTTTTCGAATGACTTTCTGTCCACTGTGAAACGAAAGAAACTGCACCGTTCTTTGTGCGATGTAGTTTTCCCCGTGCCCTTGTACAGGGCCTTGTACAGTGGAGGCCCAGGAAAATATTTTCTAAAGAGAGTGAAAAAAATGCAGGTGCCGCCAGGAACAAAAACCTTCTTTTTTAAGCTGCACACTGGAACCTTACCGGTTAAAAAATTTTTAGAGGGAAAGGAATTCTTTTTACCCTGGGGATCTCACTGTTTCGTTGTTCTTATTATATATTAATGATATCGTCAACCTTCGTCCAGCAGACAACATTATAATCTATGCAGACGATACTAACGTATTTTTTTCAGGTGAAGATAGTAATATTTTGCAAGCAGCCTCCAATAGTTGGTTATCCCAATTGTCTGTTTGGTTAAAATTATATAGGTTAGAACTTAATGTCAGGAAAACAAAGTACATACTGTTTAGAGCCAAAAATAAGGAAGTTCCGAACAACTTCCAAATTCACTTCGAACAAGCTCCTATAACTCGTGTCAGCTCTACAATGTTCCTTGGAGTCATTTTTGAAGAACATTTACTCTGGACAGATCATGTAAACTACGTTTGCACTAAAATGGCTCGCTCTGTTGGTATCCTAAATAAATCTCGCACAATACTGCCTCGAAAATTCAAACTACAAATTTATTTCTCTCTAGTCTTTTCGCATGTACAATATTGTTTGTTGATCTGGGGAACGACTACCTCAACCAATCTTGTGAAAGTACTTACTTTACAAAAAAGAGCTGTACGAGCGATTGATAATTTACATTACAGTGAGAGCACAGGTCCTTCCTTCCTCAACCATAGACTGCTAACCATCACGGCGGCTTACCACAAGAAGCTTGCTTTTTATATCAGAAACCTTATGAAAGGAAACTGGCAGGATTTCGAGAGCACATATTTAATTGCTCAAACAGCATACAGTCTTAGGCACCCTCAATACCATGCATCAAAATCCCGTACAAACTATGGGTTCCAAAAACTAACTCACATAATTCCTCATACATTAAACACCTATCCATATTTAACAGAATTGTCGCTACAAAATATGTCCGAGGTCAGGTTTAGGAAAACTGTTCATGAATATTTTTGTTATAGCTAGTTGTGGTGTGTTTCTACCTAATCAGTTTTTGTCTTTGTTATGTTTTGATCTTAGTTTGTTGTGCTTAGCTCTATGCATGCTTGATCTCTGTTTCGTTGCCAATATATCCGCTGCTATTCTAGTTTCTGTTACTTATGGAAACTTTGTACCATTGCCAAGTGCCACTTTGTTTTGTTTTTTTTTTTACATGGGGAGGGCAGGCCTCTGTCAGGCGCTACTAGGCGCCTTTAGCTTGCTCTCCCTTGTTTGCAGTCTCTGTACTGGCCAAACAAAACCAATAAATGAAATGAAATGATTTGCAGGAAGCCGGAAACAATAGACCATGTTTTTTTACACCGTTGGAAAGGGGTTTATTTTTGGGATGTGTTGCAGCGAACCTTAAAGAAAAAAATTCTGCTAGACCCGTACGGCATTCGGTACTTATCTGTTGAAAATGAGGATGGGGTGCCTTTCGACTTAATAATGCTGACAGGCCTCCACTGTATATGGCGCTCCAGAATGGCAGGCTACCATTGTGACCGAGACGCAAGACCTGCCAGGATTTACTTTCGCGAAAATATGGACATGTTTCTGGCCATTCAGAAGGCCGGTGCGAACCCTCCGGACTGGCTCTCAAAACTAGAGCCGCTCTGTACATTGCCTGAATTTTAATTAGACGAAGCCAGATTCATGCTGGCTGACCACGAGTCGTATGTACATAGCGTTTATTGTGTTTTGTTGATTGTTTGTTTTGTCCAATTTTCTTTGCAAAATCCAGGCAATAAAGAAAAAAAGAAGCTGGCATGGCGGAGTGGTAGCGTGCTCGACTCGCACTCCGGAGAACGGGGTTCGATTCCCAAGCTCGGCAAATTTCTTACTGAGTTTTATTTATTTATCTGGTCTGACTAGAAAGGTTTGACTGATTGGTTATGTAAGGAAATAATTAAACTCAGTCAAACTTACTTGGAGCATCACTAAACGATCCCTTTAATTGGTTGCATGGTTAGTAGCCAAAGTACAATTGGCCCCGTTTGAAATTGGCGCACTGTGACGTCACGACCGTTTCGACCAATTGAAAAGCGTGACATTTCTGTCGACAGCTCCTGCTTACAACGATGAGGCATTAAAGGCATCAGCCTTAAAAGCGCGCTTCCATCGCGGAGGCCACGCCGTGGTGGCACCGCCGCGGCTTGCGACGGCGCGAGTCGGTCGCCCTTCTCTTCGGCGTGACGTCACAAAGCACCTGTTGCGCTCCTAGCGGAGAGCGCAGGCGTTAGGCGCCGGTGGTGGTGGCACCGCCGCGCCACGGCAAAGGCTGAAAGTGCAAGTAGTAAAGCTTTCGCTTTAAAAAAGGAAACAGTATAGCTTTTGAATTTAGCCCTAAACCCCGTGTAGTTCGTTCATACAAAACAGCTGTATGCACGGTGTTCTGTATTTATCTGTCCGGGTTGAAAATATTTCTCCTGCTGAATCTAGTGGCTTATTTGGTCTCAGGCCCAGACAACAGGGCAGCTCATAACAGTCTGCGTTTTCCGATAAATAACTTAACACCGGAACTTACCCGTAGTGACAGAACTCGGCGAAAGAACTGCAGTCGTCTGCGCAGACAATATTCGTCGAGGCAAGCGGAATCGCCGATTTCAGAGGCTGCAACACCTGGCGAGCTGCGAGAAAACCAGTGACCCTGCTTCGAGCTGGGGGAAGTCTCACAGTACCCCATATGGTGCAGCCGCTCAAAATAGCTATTCTACTTGCCTCGACGAAAATTCTCTGCGCAGACGACTGCAGTTTTTAACCGATTCCAGTACATGCAGGTACGTTCCTATGCGAAACTTTATATCGGAAAACGCGGAATATGGTAAGCTTCACTGTGGTCTGCGCCTGAGCCGAAATAGTCCGTTAGTTGGTGCAGGGTGATTTTTTACAACGCGGCCACATAAATAGGGAGAACCCTGTACACAGCGTACTAGGCAGATATTAAAAAAAAAGGACCAACTGTCAACGTGTATAGCCTCTACAGACAATCGAGCATTCCAAGTGAAAGCTAGCCTGTGTGCCCACCTGAGAGAGGGCGCGTGCACGGACAAGCCGAAGTCGGCGATCTTGATCTCTCCATTGAAGCCAAGGAGCAAGTTCTCTGGCTTGATGTGCCGGTGGATCACCTTGGTGCTGTGGCAGAACTTGAGCGCCTGGCACAGCTGGTAGGTGTACTGTGTGGGGGAAGGTGAGCGCGCTTTGTAAAAAAAAAAGCAACGACATCTACAAGTTGTGCAAGGGATCGATAATATACGACGGATTGACCAATTCGGTAGTAAATATGGTAGCCATGTACCGAGCGATACTGTCATTAGTTGTACAAGTACGAAGTAGGAGTTATTCTAGTCATTTACATTCCTACTTTCTTCGAGCTTCTATCAAGAAGTGCATTATCATTGAATAAAGCTCAAAACTGGATTCTTAGCTTTTTATTTTGTAATATAACTTTTAGACGGTGATTGCGCCCATCTCTCCAGACGTACAGTTCCTGCCTGAAATACAAGCGTAATGAGTAGCGCATGGAAAATTCAATTTCTTTGGCCTTCACTAATCTCTACTGAAACGGCAATGATTAACAAAAAAAAGGAAAAATGCAGCGGAAAATTCAGGGATTTTTCAAATCACTACGAGGAATTAGAGCCGAAAATACAGAGTTTTTTGGTTCAGCAGTTTTTAGTTGCTATACAGACTATCACGGTCGACGATTGTTGCCGTGAAAAACCCCCGCCCCACAGCATGCTGCCGCGATCGGACAGCGCGGGATGGGGGCTTCAGTGCCGCGACGCGTTTAATACGTGTGGCGGCGTTCATACTGCTCGTCATCATCATCATTAGCCTGACTGCGTCCCCTGCAGTCAGGCTAATGATAATGATGATGATCATGTCCTTTTACCGCTAAGGCCACCGTATCAATCCAGACTTCCTAATCTCCTCCGCCCGACTAACCTTCTGCCGCCTCCTGCTACGCTTGCGTTCTCTTGGAATCCACTCCGTTACCCTTAAGGACTAGCGGTTATCTTGGCTTCGCATCACGTGCCCTGCCCAAGCCCACTTCCTCCTGATTTCGTCTAGGATGTCATAAACCCGTGTTTGTTCAGTCACCCACTCTGCCCGCTTCCGGTCTCTTAATTTTACACCTGTCCTTTTCCTTTCCATAGCTTGCTGCGTTGTCCTAAACTTAAGCTGAACCCTCTTTGTCAGCCTCCACGTTTCTGCCCCATAGGTGAGTACCGGTAAGATACAGCTGTTGTATTTGCCAGTATCCCTGAAGACAAAAGTATACAACAGCTGCATCACATTGCTCATACATGACCAACAAGACAAGAAAACATGGCAGGGCACAGGCAGTTATAGCAGACCGTGCCTTGATCCCGATCTAGGCGCCCGGGTTCATATATCTTTCACCTCTCTCCTCTATTGAGATGCGGCGATGATTCAATCGCTTTCTGCAACTATAACATGACCGCCACAGAGAGAGCACTTTTCCTGTACGTATAACATGACAGTAATAGAGTTATCACACTGACTTCGTGCTGCGTCCACCTTTGGAGATCAACCTTGCGTCTCTTGACAGCTACAGCTGAAACTCCATTTGTAGCACCGTTTCGCAGCACCGCCGCTAGCTGTTGGCTGTTTCGCACGGTTATCGGTTTTGTAAGGAGTTGGACATCAGCAGAGAATATTAGTAACAGTTGTTTTTCCATTCGAATTGGGATCGAGCGTTAGAAAATACCAACCGCACACCCCTATAATCATTACTTTCCCTGAAGGTGAGCTCCACTCCAGAACAAAGGAGTTGCAAGAATTAGCTGCATAAACGGTGCGCTGAGTGTCATCAGCCATCCTTCTCATCCTCGTCGTTTAAGTCGGCCTATTCATTTGCTCGTCCTAGTCGGCCGTTAAAACTTTTGCAAGCGTTAACATTATGGCTCCCCAAAAACCACATTGTTTAATACCCAACCCTCCGCGGTGGTTCAGTTTTGCCGGAGTATCATGGTTCGAACCCGACCGCGGCGGCCACGTTTCGACCGAGGCGAAACGCAAAGTCGCCCGTGTGCTGCGCGATGCCAGTGCACGATAAAGATCCCCAGGCAGTCGAACTTATTCCGGCGACCTCCACCACGCCACCTCTTTCTTCCTTTCTTCTTTCACTCCCTCCTTTATTCCTTCCCCTAGAACGCTGTTCGGGTGACTACCGAGATAAGGGAGACAGCTACTGCGCCATTTCCTTTAACCAAAAATCAGTTTTCATTTCCATTCTTCAATAACCCTTCCTTCACCTGTTCTTCAACGCAAAACTAATTTCTCCACTGGAATCATCTGCCATTATTAACCAGCCCTAGAGATCAGACTACTTTCTTGTGTCCAGAGGCACAGCGCTTTTGTAAGAGCATCAGAGGAGGGCCTGCGGCATGACTGAAAGCTACGGTGACGGAAGTCATGGGGGAGGGGGGGGGGTGAATCATGGGTGAGAAGAGGACAGAGCACTCACTGTGGCTGCTCGCTGTTCGGTGAATCGCTCTGCGTCACGAAGATGGCGATACAACTCCCCCTGAGGCGCATATTCCAGGATGAGGTAGACGTGGGTACTGTCATGAAACCAGTTGGACAGGCACAGGATGTTTGAGTGCCTGCGAGGGAAGGCCCAAAGTGGCCGTTGGGCAAATGAACCAGCCTGGCACCGGTGGTCACTCGCAAAGCAACCGCTGTGTTAGTGCGCACTGAAAGATAAAGGCAACACAAAGGAAGGGAAGAAAAAGAAAGTATTCTGAACATACGTTTGAACAACCCCATTTTACACTATTTATTTATTTATTCAGGTACCTACAGCGCCCGTTGAGGGCATTTTTGTAGGGGCGATACAGTTGCAAAGCATACATTGTCATGCAGATGACACTGTGTACAAAACAAACAAGCAAACAATAAAAAAAATACATCGCATTCCAATACTGAGTAAACTTATAACAAAAGAATCATGAAAGCAAGAAAGACGCAAAAAAAGTTAATTCAACAAAAGTCGCGACAGAGCATTTTCAAAAGAAGTTTGCGGGGTTAAGACAACTTCTTCCGGCAATTTATTCCAGTCATGCACTGTTCTGGGAAAAAAAAGAGTTTTTAAAGACATTTATGCGTCACTGATATTCTTGAACGTTTTGAAGAATGATCTAAACGGGAGGATATGTAGCTGGGAGCTTTCATGCATGAATCTTTAGACAAACCTGTTGAGCCTATAAAAATATTGTGAAATAGCCGTCTTAGGTATTTGCGTCTGTCTTGCAGTCTGTCTTGCGTATTTGCGTCTGCCTTGGGTATTTGCGTCATAAGTATTTACGTATGTCTTGCAGTAAAGCCCAGTCCAAATTTTTGCAAATCTGAGAGGAGCTTTTGGTGAAATCATAGTTTGCGGACACAAACCTTGTTGCTGGTTTTTTAAATCGTTTGAGTTCGCTCATAAGTGTTTTTGTTGCAGGATCCCAAGTCGCACAACCATATTCTAAGGTGGGACGCACGTTTGTCAAGTAGAGTGTCTTCTTCAAATCAGCAGGTGCCTGCTTGAAGTTGCGCTTTAAACTATTATCAAACTGTTCAACAATTTCAAGTAATGTTGAAGTGCGTGCGAGTTAAAGACTATTAACTAAATCAGCACTCATAACAGAGCAGACATAGAAAACGACAGAACAGATGGACGCTTAAAAACCATTACTCAGTGAAAAGGCCTTCATGAATTTCAAGTTTGTTTAAAGGATGCATATACTTTACTTTCAAGCAAAAAAAAGAGAAAAGAATGCCAATGCACTTATTTTGCCCGCCTAATAATATCCTTGTCACAAGGGCACGCTTAAGCTCAGTTATGCAACCGCTTTCTTCCTTCAGAGCGGAGACCTTAACCGACGTTAACAATTAGTCTATCTCTGCCGTGTGAACAGCAGCAGCATGCTTTGCGAAAACCGTGGTTAGCTTAACCAAGGTTAAGCGCGGCAGTGCGTCACCGTGACTGCTTTGCTTGAGAATACAAAATATAAAAATAAGCAACGAAACGGAAGTTGACGAGAATGACGGCATTGGTTTCTCGAATCAGCTTTTTCATCAAACTGCTATAATTTCCGCACACAAATGCACTTCATTACGGCATACATCCAGCCATGGAATTTTTGTGTGAAATTTACCTAAGCATGGCTTCTGGTACTCTTCTTATTACAATGATGTCCCGCTGCAAAGCTTACTTTAAAATTGCTGGTGGGGCCTGTCTCCTTCAAAATTCCAAGTATTACGTCAGACTTGTTACATTGCCACTTCGACAATAACAAAATAACCGGGACAGATCCCCCGTACAAAATCACAGCGTGGTATCTTCTACGAGCCACCATGCTACGTCCAGAACGCATCAATTGTTCTTTCATAAGGAGGCTGAAAAACCAATACAACAGCAGAATTAGTACTTAGAACGCCAACAAACTGAATCAAGCGTTGTCAAAAGAAGCCGTGTGCGGAACCTGGGCTGTGAAACGCCTTTCGCTTTAGAGCGTGTTGACTTTACTTGTGCGCAGTTATCAATTTTTCACTTCCTGCTTGGCTGCAATCAGACGTTATAGTGGCACGTGTGCACTTCCAATGAGGGAAAAAAAAAGGCTCAGAAGACAGTGTCAGAAGAATGTGCTCCAGCTTCTTAGCTGTCTGGCGCAGCAAACAAGTGACATAATCGCAGAAGAAAAAAAACCTTGATATCACTGCGGCGACCTGCATTGAAGCTATGCGAAAGCAAAACGTCCACATACTATATCGACGTCCGTGGCTGTTTTAACGTCTATGTGTATTTTTTTCGTTTTTTCTCGTTCAATTATTAAAATAATTACACTTCATTGTGCAAATTTTCCCACGGCAACATTTTATCACACACAATGTGTCACAATCACACTTTCACACATTTATCTTCAAAGGATGACGCAATCGTGCGGACAAAATTGCGGACACTCTTTGCTTACGTGACAGAGTTACATAAAGCTCTCGCATTGAAAAACTTCAAAGATAAATAAAGAATTGCAGTTAATGAGCACGCTCACGCCATAACTACATCTACACAAAAAAGAACAACAACAAACACAAAGAGCGGGATAATCTTCAAGCAAGAATGTAGCACAAAGCAGTGTGCTACAAGCTGTACTCGTGACAATGCAGATCGCAAAGCAAGCAAGCTCACCTTAGGTGGGACTGTATCTCGATTTCCCTTTGCAACTGACGCTCCATATTGCAGCGCTGCAGCTCAGACTTGAACAGGACCTGCACGCACGACGTTGACGATGAGTTTGTTGGCAGCCTTTAAGGGAAGCTTTGGCCAAAAAGCACCATGGCAAACGCTATTTTCATCTGCTCAAGGTGGGGTCAGAGACCCATTTTCCAAGAATTTCATCCCAGAGAAGTCGGACACCAGGGAAGGGGAAAGCTTGCACCAACTGGAAACTGACGGTTATACCTGGTGGCACTAGGGACTCGATTCCGCACCTCCCCCTTACGGGGCGGATGCCCAAACCGCTAGGCCACTGCTGCCGTCTCATGCACAACGTTTACACATCATTTCTTTGTGTGATTAGCACGTGTCTTGCTAAACACCTTATCTGAAGGCCTTTTTAACAGAAGGCGCGAGAACACCACAGTAGCAAAAAGAATGCCAGAAACCTCACAACTTAGATGGCGAGCAGTTCTGACTCTTTGGTTTGGTTTGGTTAATGGGGTATGTCCCAAAGCGACTTGGGCTATGAGAGACGTCGTAGTGAAGGGCTTCGGAAATTTCGACCACCTGGTGTTCTTTAACGTACACTGACATCGCACAATACACGGGCCTCTAGAATTTCGCCTCTATCGAAATTCGACCGCCGCGGCCGGGATCGAACCGCGAGTTCTGACTGTGCTCAAGAAATTTCAAGAATTTCGGTTGGCAGTGTTATTACAGCCCTCGAGCACTGCTCCCTTTGGTTGTGAATACATAAACAATTATTAAGGCGAATGCCTTCAATGGCTCATTGTTGTCCGTCCGCGAAAACTGTCACATTATAGCTATCAATCATCCTGATGACGTCATCAGTGGTGTATATGCCATAACCAAACATCGTTGAAATCATCGTAAAATAAAATTAACAAAATGAGGTAACAAAAATTAAAGTAAGAAGAATAACATAAAACTAATAATAAATAAACGTGCAAATAAAGTGAATTAGGAATAAATCTTAGAAATTATTATTTTATTATAATTATTATATTTGTAGTTATTAGAATTATTACAATTATTGTTTTTATTTTTATAAAAATTAAAAAATACAAATAAAAGAGAAACACAAAAGTAACCCTAAATATGAAAAACAATAAAAAATAACTAAATAAAACAAAAAATCACAAAATTAATACATATTAACGACATCATCAAAATAGCGCAGTATGTCCTAACCGGAAATGAACTCCGCATACGCGTGATGTCACCTATGACGTCATCCCACCGACCGCCACTCCGACTCCACCCTGGCAGCTGCCGGCGCAAGCGCGTGACATCACTTATGACGTCATCACCACAGTAACAGGCGCAGCAACAGAGGCGGAAGTGGCTTTCGCTTTTCGCACTTTAGTAAGAGCAAAGTGCCCCCCAAAACTTTCATCGCTGGCTGTGGTATGTGCAGCCTTACATTGAATTTAGGAACAATATAGCGCAACCATATGAAAACCTTCCAATCAGCCTAAGCTGTCAAAGTATGGTCACGTATGGCATCCGGAGGCAATCAAGTATGGTATCGGCAGGCGGTCGACAAGGAAGACTGGCAGAACTGCCTGAAACTTGAACGCTGTTTATTGTGCATATTTTTCCCGATTTTTTTCCCGACGGCCATATCAGCAAGTGTGCCAGCTGGTCGACGAAGAGCAGGATCACCGTCGCCCTCACACAGCGTTCAGTTTAAAGGTGACGAATAAGTTTAGAGCTAAGGCGCGAAACGACACTACGACAACCTCCAACATCGTAGAAGCCATTGCGAACGGCTACAATACTTCCATAATTATCTCGTCGCCTATTGCGTCACAGAGTGATAAGACCACGTGCCATTGCATTCGAGCATTCACAAACATTACAAAGTTTCACGAAAATACAGCAGCGCCTTAAGCGTGCAGACGCAAAGGTTCTGTGCACTCTGTCAGTTCTCACTTTCAAGGAGTTTGTTTATGTACGCAAAAAAGAGTGTTTAGAGCTCTTAAAAGATATCTTGGCACAAAGCAAGAGAAGGTGTCGGAATAGGTGCTTAGCTTAGTTAAATTTTGATAAGCCGTGGGTCTCAGTGCTTGAATGCAGTACGCGCACAATCAAAGTGTTCCCGTTCTAGATAAATCGCTTCAGAATGGCGGAGCCGCAAGGCTGGACAGTTGCCAAAAATCAGATTTCAGAGGCGACGTACAGTTCGGCAAGTTATTACAGATTAATACCTGGCCAAGAGCGCAACGAAAAAGAAATACGAAGAAAAGCAACAAATCCCAATCTAGAAATACAATATAAAATTTTCTGTCGTAACAGAGATTTTCTACAATGTTCCTGCTGATGATCTTGTTGTAACAACAAAATGTTTTGCAGCAACGACAGAATTTTGTATCGTTACGGCAGTAAAGTACTGCCGCCGCGGTGGCTCAGCGGTTATGGTGCTCGGCTGCTGACCCGAAAGACGCGGGTTCGATCCCGGCCGCGGCGGTTGAATTTCTTTGGAGGAGAAATTCTAGAGGCCCGTGTACTGTGCGATGTCAGTGCACGTTAAAAAACCCCAGGTGGTCGAAATTTCCGGAGCCCTCCACTACGGCGTCTCTCATAGCCTTAGTCGCTTTGGGACGTTAAACCCCATAAACCAAACCAAACCAAACCAGTAAAGTACTGCGGAACAACAGACTAGAGAGAAGTACTATAAAAAAAACTACAGTAGTACTGAAAAAAAGCTACAAAACAAGAAAAATCTTTCGTGTCGACAAAACAGCAGAATATCGTATTTCTGGCATGGTTCGGCCGTTTTTTTTTTTTTTGTCGACGGCGTTAGGATAAGCGCTGAGTTCGGTGCGCTTTATACAGATAGATAACAGATATCTCCCTGTGCAACTAAGATTTCTTCATCGGGCAAGGCGAAGCTTTGATAATGTGATAGGCCTCTGTGACCTCACACGTGTGCCGCAACGGTGGCTAAAAAAACGTTCGTGGTTAAACTGCGCCATGCATAAGCATTTGCGTGCAAAGACAAGCGGGTGGAACAGTCTCCCTTTTGGGCTCATTGGTGCACCATTAGGCGGTGTGTTTTACAAAAACCCACGCTTTGCTGTATTAAGCTGCTAGTGTTAGGCCACAGCGCCGAGGACAGTTTCGTTTTCAAAGTTCTAAATACTGATATGGATATTACTTAAGGCGAAGCTACACCCCTCGAAGTAAGGAGACTAAAAGTAATAGTTAAAAAGTTATATATTCAGTACTAGTCAAGCAGTCTATTAGTTAAAGCGCCTTAGGTGTATTCTGGTGCGCTGCACCACTGAGAGTTTTATGTCTGCTAACTCGAAAAAGCCTTTTTTTTTTAATTACAGAACACCTTATGCGCATCACCCGGTATATAAAGGATGAAATGGAGCCGCGGCTGACAGCACATGTACACTGCTCTCGGACAGCAAAATGTAGGTGATACGGCAGCAGTGACGTGCTGTAAGAAACCAATTCTCGCTCAACGAATTCAGTGCTGTGACACAAACTCTGCATTAAATGATCTCAATGCGCACTGTCTACCCACCTTGAGAGCAGCAACGAGATAGTGCGTCGTTTTTTCTCGGGCAAGGTAGACTTTGCCGAACCAGCCCTTCCCCAGTGGCCGGTCGATCTCGAAGTCACTCAGGCGCCAGATTTTGACTCCTTCGTCGGGGCTGCAATCAAGTACAAATTCTTATAACATGCACGACGCAGCACAAGTAATAGTTTCACCCAATAAAGGAGTGGAAGGCCACATAGTCTCAAGGGCAACGAGAGCACGAGTGCTATATCTCCTCTCAGGTTTACTTAAAATAAAGCACATGGGCAGGAAAAAAGTGACACCATCCTGGCTGGTGCCACCTAGTATCTTAATGCACATCTGTCGTCCTGAGCTGTTTTTTGAGTAGATTCTTCAGTAAAAAAAATGCAGTACAAGGAAACTGTTGGTTCCAAGATAATAGCCGCCAAAATCCTGCGCTATGTTCATTGAAGTTGCATTAATATGGATACATTTCTATACATTCCACAATACGGCTTCCAGGCAAATGCGCCCGTAACTCTGCCAAACTATGATCGTGCGGTAAGTGTAGGCACTGATAAAAGGCGCGTTAGCGAGCAAGCGGGTCCAGCATGGGCACAAGGGCAGAGGACGTCAGCTGCCAAGGTAAGTTCTCCGGAATTCACGCAAAAGTGTAAGTGGGCAAGCATAGATGACGTCGCTGCTTTTATCGCTGCACGCGCAGCCTGAAGGCATAGACGCCGAGGGGAAGAGAGGAGCAGGAGAGGTGAGGCAGTCAGCTGCCAACGTTGGTTCGCCGCAATGCATAAGTGCACGTGGGGAGCCATGAAAATATGGCAATGTTGTACTACAAGCGCACGGAACCGAAGTGCCTGGAGGTAGGGGATGCGAAGAGCAGAAAGGGAGAGGCAGTCAGCAGGTAAAGTAGATTCTCCGCAGTGCATAAGTGCTCGTGCGGAAGCATAAAAAAAAATTATCCGCCATCACTGCCTCAGTGCTCGATTTCAGCGCGCCAGCTACGGCAGCTTCAGGAGTTTACATAGATATGCTCAGCAAACGTGGAGAAGACGAAATCCAAGCACCCAGGTATGTTTCCTTTCCAGAAATAACCCTTCTAAGTCACAAAGCTGCGCCATCTTCCACATATTTTGCACTATGCTATTGCGATTTACAGCCACCTTCGTAATATCCGGTATATTTTCTCGTTACAACAGTTAATGAGCTGAATTAACGCGTGTACCACAACTAGATTAATTGTTTCACGCCATTCGGAACAACGTGCGACAAACTATTCGGCCTTAATGGCCCTCTGAAGGTCCTCGGAGTGTGCGGTTTGGAGGCGGAAAAGGTTGTCGTATCGAATCCCACACATAATTTGGGCTTCATCTCAATTAGAAATTTTGTCCTCCCGAACATACAAAGTTTGGTTTGGTTTATGGGGGGTTAACATCCGAAAGCGACTAAGGCTATGAGAGCCGCCGCACTGATGGGCTCCGGAGATTTCGGCCCCCTGGGGTTAACGTGCACTGATAACGCACAGTACAAGGACTTCTAAAATTTCGCCTCCGTCGAAATTTGACCGCCGTGGCTGAATCGAGCCCGCGTCTTTCGGGTAAGCAGAAGGGCAATTGTAATCGCTGTACGAAGATAAGTCCGTGGCCGTCAATATTCGGTTTGATTATTTTCTTTTTTTTCGACCGCGGCTTTCCAGGCAAAAGCGCATGCTGTATAAGGAGTTGTACGAAACGGGTAGAGACGCGACTCTGCTGATGTCTTAACACGCTGTGTGCTGTGAGTGATTATTTTTAAAATATCAGGAGCGTCACAGAATCAGAGGCACTGGCGCACAAATCACTAAAACAACGAAAACGCTGGCCAAAAGTAGCCCGAGCGCATACGATTCTTCGACGGATACTTCCCAGCTGCTCGTGGAAGCCTGCTCTTCGTCCATGCTGTTGCTAGTCGGGCTCATAGGTTCCTTCGTGCCAAGACCGCTGCGAATTGTAACTCTGCAGGACAAGGAATGAGGGGGCAGAGATGAAAAGTAGCGAAGTGCATAATGCCACCCTTCCCCTATCCTTTCTTCTATGGTCCCCCACTTCTTTCCCTCTCCCTGTCCTCTCCCTGCCCTTTTATTCCCACTAGCCGCAACTCAGGTGCTTCAGGTTTCGATGGCAGATGCAATTTTATGCAAATCGTAATACCAGGGGGAGGGGTCCCACTTCGATGGTCGCTATACTGGCACATATATAACGGATAGAAAGTATGGGTATGAGTTAAGGCGCTACTTGCAGACTGTTATTATGTGACATTGTGTTCAAATAGTTACTGTTTCGGTCAATTTGACCTTCGGTGCAGACAGACACGTCCTTGACAAACGTCACAGCTAAAGCTCTTAAAAATGACATTGTTCAGAGCATGGCATAAAGGAAGAAAAAAATTAGTAGAGGCCGTTAGGTCACATTATTTGAAGTTAGACGTGAGTGCTCCCTCCGGTTTGTTGGCGTCGTCTCCGCGCGCTGGCGCATGCGCAGGAGATAATGCAAGAGACTGCGCCACTGCGGCCATCGTGACTATTGCTGCGTCGTCGGCCAAAAACTGCCAGTACTCCTTGTGAAAACACGTGACTTCCGGCATATTTTTGGCGTACAGCTCGGATAGTGAGGGCAGGGGGGTGAAATTTCCTATGCAATCCAGCGGCCGCGAATTACAGACGCTGGCGCCAGTTCTTCCTTCAGTTACCTTCATAGCGGTTGGTGGACGAATAACGGCGTATCAATCCCCATGACAACGGATAACCGAAACACGGGGGTGAGGGGGTGTTAGCATGACATATACCATGGAGGAAGAAGGAAAGCTCAGGAGCCCTCGCTATCCGAGCTGCGCGCCATAAAGCGTGCCGGAAGTCACGCGTTTTCGCAAGGACTACTTGGAGTTTTCGGCCGAAGGCGCAGCAAATAGTAGCGCGGGGATCAGCGGCGTCGTCTGCTAGATTTTCTTCTGCGCCTCCGCAAGGGCGCTGAAACGGCAGCCAAGTAGCGGCGGAAGCATTGGGGAGCGGCGCCAAAAAATGTGACCAAACCGCCTAGCCTGAGTTTTTTCCTTCTCCGATGGTATCTACGAGGGGGTACCCAAAAGAAACCGGACTTATTTTTGTTTGAACTTATTTGTTCACATTTTAAGCACAGACCTTCAATTTCCTTCAAAGTATTCCCCACTTGCAATGATACGCTTGTCGAATGTTTTATTCCATTTTTCAAAACATTGTTTAAATTCATCTTTTGTGATGCTTGACAGTGCCTCCGTCGTTTTTTTCTTCACCTCAGCAACATCAGCGAAACGCTTTCCATTCACCTATTTTTTCATTCTAGGAAACAATGAAAGTAGCACGGGGCAAGGTCGGGAGAGTATGAGGGTTAAGGAAGAGGGGTCATGCCATTTTTGGTCCAAAATTGTCGTAGAGACAGGGCTGTGTGAGTAGGGGCATTGCCATGATGGAAAAACCAGTCACCCGACCGCCACAAATCTGGCCGCTTCCACCGCACACTGTTGCCCAATCTTTTCAAAACATCCAAGTGGAAAGCCTGGCTAACTGTCTGACCCTGCGGAAGAAATTCTCAATGGACGACTCCTCTCACGTCGAAAAAACAAATTAGCATTGTTTTGAGGTTTGGTTTCACCTGACGAGCTTTCTTGAGGAGAGGTGAATTTGAAGTTTTCCATTGGCATGATTGTTGCTTTGATTCAGGTTTCGATTCAGGAACACTTGAGTTGTCCCCGTAGCATCGTCCTTGTACGTCTTTCTTAATATTTCAAGAGTTTCCATTCAACTTTTTCCGAGCAAAAATCAGAATTTCACCGGCGCACGCTGTTCACGAAAATCAGCCATTGCAAAAACGACATTCACACAAAACAGTCGTTACTCTAAAATTCTGCCTAAACTAGTCTGACCTCCTTCAACGACGGCACTCGGCTTACTAACTCTGGGATGTTCGTTCTATGCGCTCCTAGTGGCAAAACGCGGTACCACAGAAGCTTTGCCGACCAAAAAATTTAGTCCGGTTTCTTTTGGGTACCCCCTCGTACTTTACGCGTGGACAAGTCTAAAATCGGGCCCGCTGGGGCAGGTGGGCCGATGCTTCGCTGTCCACCTACTCTGCCGCGGCCACGCGCTTGAGGTTTCTGCACACCATTTCTTTGTGTGTTGTGACAGGTTAAAAGTGGTTGCGCTGGTGGTCAGCAGTGGTAAGCGCAGCGCTGAGCCAATGAACGGAGAACAGAAAATATTTTTGTTTGTTTTATTGACGCGCATGGCCTTCCCGTTATTTTAAGTCTAAAAGGGATGTATCTCAATATACATTACATGTTAAAGCATTCCCTAAAATACAGATAACATTTGTCCGCGCACCAGAGGTGTTAAGCTTCTCCCAAACGGCGCAGCTCATATTTTAAGTGCATCAGTTCTTGTATCATTCAAGCAATACGTGTGCGATCATTCCGTGCATACTGTTAATGCGATACATAGGAATCATTTTGTGCACAGTTAGCGCACACAATTTAATGCGCGCTCTATGTACCTTAGCATCGTAGATTATTGAAAAAAAATTGTATAGCATTCACGTGAACCCGTAAAGGCAAACCACTATCACGCAATGACCTTCACAGTCTATGGCGATATATGGAACACTAATAGAATTCACTGAGCATACTATTGCAGAATCAGTTCCCACGATGTGGCGAATCAAATCATAGCAGTGAATAAATCAGAGTCTATGGTCCACGGCGCAAAAATGAGCAGTGGCTCCCGAGAAAGCGAGCGCAGGTAGGGGTTCCCGTCATATCTCTGCGAGTCTCGTTGCAATATTCGCAGTGTCAGTTTCCAAGGTCGCGAGCCAAACACCACCGTAGCTGTCGCAGCACCGACATGAATAACACGCGAAGGAATGCGACGCCAAAGTGCCTGTGACCGGTGCCACAAAGCAGGCGACAGCGCCCTAGATAACGTTACTGGGGGAGTTCACGAAACACGAAAACCATATGAGATGGTAGCAACGGCCGCTGTGGTCAGAAATACAAAAGGGATAAAGATAGCTCTTTTAAAATTGGTTTTAGAATGGCGGAATATCTGTCTCACATATCTCGATGACCACCTCAACCGCGCCTAAGGAAAGAGGGAGTTGGGAGTGAAAAAAAAGAGAAAGAAAGAGGTGCCGTAGTCTCTTTAGAAATTTCCTGTGGTTAAACCTCGCTCTGTTACAAACTTTAGCGCCATTTCCTTGTCCAGTTACGATCATAGCTAATGGCGGACCAGTTACGGCTTCAGAGAAGGTTTTTCCAATTAGCCGGGAAGGACGTTGCTCGCGCTTTTCTCCCCCTGGCAAGGGCCTCTCCTCAGCTTCCCTTCCCCACGAACCACGTGGAGCCTGTGGGCCTCGAGGCAGGCGACGGCAAGGGCAAAGCGCAGAGGCAATAGGAGGCCGCGGCGGTTTCATCGCAGCACAAACGTGCAAGGGGGCTGAGGATTCGACAACGAGGACAGTGGGAAAGACGATTCATCACCGGATGCAGGAGTGCATGCGTTAGAAATTTCTTTCCCGCCAAGACAATATATAACCGAAATAACTAACGATGTTCTATTGCATATGTTGAAGAGCAACATGTTTGATGGTTAAGTTGTCCACCGAGATATGTGTGACAGATCCTGCGCCATTTCCTTTCCTCAAAAATGAATTTACCAACCTGTGTGATCTGTTTGAAGCCATGCAACGACTTCAATGCTCCCATACCTGCCACAGTGGCTCATTCATTAGGACCCTCGGCTACTGAGCCGGAATACCCGGGTTCAAACCCGATCGCGGCGGCAACATTTGGATGGGGGCGAAACGCACAAGGCGTCCGTGTGCTGTGCGATATCAGTGCACGTTAAAGAGCCCCAGGTTCTCGAAGTTAATCCGGAGCCCTCCACTGCGGCACCTCTTTCTTCATTTCTTGTTTCACTCCCTCCTTTATCCTTTACCTTACGGGCGCGGTTCCGGTGCCCACCGAGATATTTGAAACAGTTACTGAGCCATTTGCTTTCCTCAAAAACCAATTTCAATGCTCCTCCTACGATTCCAAAGGTTTCAGTCACCGTGATTTCAGTGCATGGATGGATTCGGTGTGGTGTCAGGAGCAGTAAATACACAAAAAAATTGTGAGGAAAAGAAAGGAAAGAAAAGGTGCAGCAGCTGGCTCACTCTCAATGGACCGCTCAACCACACCGTCGGGGAAGGTATGTAGTGTAAGAGGGAAGAGAAAAGGAGGCGCCGTAGAGTATGACTCCGGATTAACAGAGAGAACCTAAGGACCGGTAACTGATATGCAGTGACATCGTACACAGAACGTGAAACTTTTGCACTCTGCCTCCATCAAAATGCGGGCGCTGCACTGACATCGCACAGTACACTGGCCTCTAGAATTTCGCCTTCATCGGTGCACACAACACGAAAGCAACGAAAACACTGGCTAAAAGTAGCCCGAGCGCTTACGATTCTTCGACGGATTCTTCCGAGCTGCTCGTGCAAGTCTGCTGTTCGTCCATGCCGCTGCGAGTCGCGCTCACGGGTTCCGTCGTGCCAAGAGCGCTGCGAATCGTAACGTTCCAGGGTGAGGAATAAGGAGACAAAATAATCAAAAGATGTAATGCATGTCCTATCACAAAGGCATGAAGGGCGGATTTCAGGAAAAGAGCTGCAGTCCCACCTTTCCACTCTCAAACAAGAAATTTAGTTTAGAAAGACCCCATTAGCACACTGGCGGACTCTGGGGGGGGGGGGGGGGGGGGGGGGAGCGGGGGCGCATCTTCCAGCGAGGAGTTTTCTTTGCGATATTTATACAAATTCTATTTTTCTTTGGCGAAGTCCACGAAATACACAGCGCTAATAAGCACGCCCCCACCCCCCATTCCATTTTTTTTCTTCGAAGATGAGTCAAACAATGTATTTTGTCAATAAACCGCCCCTCCAAAAGTGACCTACCAATGAAAATAAAAATTAAATGGCGTAGTCACTATCTCGCTTCTTTGTGGACTGAACTCTATTTCTACAGCTGGAACTTTATCTACACGTTCTGTGCGTTCTTGGAAACTTCGAATTATTGCCCTGGCGGCCGATTTCTCTAATTCAAACCGGATTACCGTCGGGCTATCGCCTTTTTATTAATTGCCTTAACGCTGTAAATATCCTGCGCAGGCTGTCATCAGCGATCAGAAATTGACATCCTGTCCAGCGAATCGGTCTCTGTGCCAGTCCAGCCCAGTAGTTGATACGCATGGTATAAATATCCTTAAAGAAGTGGCTATGTTGCCAGCAGCCGGCAGAATACCCGAGAATGAGGATGCCAGCCGTGTCGTCTTATTGGCTCGCTGACGTCACGTGACGTGCGCAGCTAATGTAAGGAGTACGAATACATTGTTGCGTTCCTCAAGGCCAAAGCCTTTAACAGCGCATATTCGCGGCCATGACTGTCCGTCCGTCCATTACTTATTGAAGTGAAAGCCATAGCTAGTCGTTACTAGTCCAAGTCATGACTAACTAGTCAATAACCAGTCATCGACTAATTAGTCACGAATAGTTAGTCGTTAACCAACCATATCTAGTTGACCAATCGTGACTAGTTAGTCATCAACAAATTAGTCACGACTAACTAATCACTAACCAGTCATTAATAGTTAATCATTAACCAGAAATGACTAATTACTCATCAGATCTATAAACAGTAGCAGCCAAAGTTGCGTGGAAAGGCTTTCGCCTCGCGGATTTCAGATCGTCAAAGTGCATGGAGCCCTTAACGAAGGCACCATCTCCTTTGTTCGTTCACCTTCTTCTCATCCCTCCCCTCACGGCGCGGTTGGGGTATCCGCCAAGAAGTCAGGCAGTACGCATTTCTCTTTCCTGAGGAATGGTTGCAGTTTAGCTCAGCTAAGCGTGGTTTAGCGAAAAATGTCCTTTCGACGGGGGCTCTGAATTTCTGTCTTCTGCGTCCCCAAAAGCCGTGCAAATCCACTGTCGCAGAACCAATGGAACGTAGCACTGCATTCGCGCTTCTTACCTCTGCTGCGCATCTCACGTGACACCAGCGAGCCATTAAGACGACGCGGCCGGCATCCTCTTCGGTTATTCCGCCGGCTGCCGGCAACATAGCCATTTCCTTGTACTGACATCACGCAGCGCACGGGCTTCTAGAATTTTGCCTCCATCGCCACACACAATACGAAAGCAACGAAAAGATGGGCTAAAAGTAGCCTGGGCGCTTACGAATATTCCACGCATTCTTCCGAGCTGCTCGTGGCAGCCTGCTGCTTGTCCATGCCGTTGCGAGTCGCTCTCACGAGTTCCTTCGTGCCAAGAGCGCTGCGAAATACAACGTTGCAGGTTGAGGAATAACGAGACAAAATAATGAAAAGATGCATTGCACGCGCTATCGCACAAGGCACCCTGGGCGGATTTAAGGAAAAGAGCTGCAGTCAAAGGTAAAAAATCGCTCAATGATTACGATAAACGGTACTGCGAAATTTGAGCGCATTTGTCGATGTATTTGAATGATACTCGATAGCATAAGGAAAATGCGATGCCAAACGGCGGCGGCGGCGTTTGGCCACGGAAAATGTTTATTAACAAACAATGAAGAAGGGGAAAACCCCACCCTCTCTCCTCCCCTGTCACATGGGACGAGGCAACCCTAAGGGGGCTGCCCTTACAGGACAAAGGAGAGCCCATGGAGGGCCATCTGCTTCCGGGCGTCGGTAATTATCAGGCGCTGATCAGCAGCAACGTAGTTGGCCAGGAGAGCCTCCCTGTATCATTCCGCTGTGGTTGGGTATGAAAGCTGTGGGATGGTAAGACACGTTAGGACGACGTGAAGAAAGTCTCCCGGTTTCCCGCAGAAGTTACAGGAGGAGAGGAACTGATCGGGGCAGCGGGAATGAGGGAGAATAGGGTAGGGAGCAGTACGGGCGCGGAGTCGGCATCAGTGGGAGGCCTGGGGTAGGCTTACGGAGGGAGCCGGCGGTGCGTAAACGCGCCGGGTATCTTGGTAATGGGTAAGGATATCTCTGAAGGTAAGCAGACGCTCATGGGATGGCGGAGGGGGTCCAACTCCGGCCCGTAAAGTGAGACCTCGGGCGAGGGAGTGGACCTCCTCGTTATCCAAGAGACCTGCGTGTGCGTACCTCAACCAGCGCTCTGGCCTTAACTCGACCCTCCTCCTCTTTACTCTTCGCGCTCTCTTCGCTACCGCCGTAATTTCATCCGCTGATGTGCTTCTAGTTCGCGCTGCCGCTTGCGCTGACGCAGCTCAACTCAGGAAGAAGTAGCGCTCTAAATGATTCCCAGATATCCTACGCGCTAGCCTTGACCATGTCACCGGACCTTGTATTCCCCAGAGCCCCGAGCCCAGCCCCTGCCGTTACGACATGATGAACAACAGTTCAGCCTGCAGAAAACCCCTCGTAAAGCGCGAACCCAAAGACAGAGGAACGAGTCCTACGTGCAGACCGTGGACGCTTGCTGAGCAGTAGCAGGGAGCAGCTGCCAAAGGTCAGGGTGTCAAATGCACCACTAGAGAAGCGAAAGCGTGCTTGCCGCTTTAGTCTTGCGGGAATTTGGGCCACAGGCTGCCGCCACTGCCAGCCATTGCGTCCTGCCGCCGACTTACGTGCCAGTTCCAGCCATCTGCCACCAGTGGGCCTGGACCGAGCCGTCGAGCGAGGATCGGTTCACCGCGAGCGCCGCGACGTTCGTTGCGAGCACTGGCTCGTGCACGAGGCGAAATCACGGGAGCGCGGTATTTGACGAAGACAAAGAACAAAGCACACGGTGACAACTACACAAAATACGCCCTTTTTTAAGTTGGTCAAGTGCACAACCCTACAAGCAAGCCGTTCATATACCACGGCAGCTTGATGTCTGGCTCCAGTGAAAGTGCTTTCCTTCGCGTCTTTTGTTCTGGTGTTTTGCTAGTATGCATATGGTTGGTTGGTTGGCTTAAAATGAAGATACCACATACCAACTACGGGGGGTGTCCACGACACAGGCGCTGAATTGCTGGAAACAGGAGCGTTAAACGGGGAAATATGAGCAGTAATTGGATATAGGTTGACACACTAAGCGACGCAACGACAGGGGACCTGTTAACTAGGAGATCGAAGACGGGACAATAGTCTTATGTGCAAATTTGAATATAACGCATGTAATGTTTGAAGTTCGCAATAACTTAGAGCGGAGAGGAGAAAGAAAAAAAAACCTCTAGAATAGGAGTCTCAGTGTTTCCAGAAGGAGGTTTCACATAGCAGAGCCCACACTCTCGTTGCTTCTTCCAAGCAAAGAAGCGCCAATGGGAAGAACAAAAGCAGTGGACACAGGCAGACCGAACATGTGGAACGTAATTTCTAGTAGACGCCTCCTCAAAGAAGAGAGGCGGCGGCAGAACAGCAGGTAGTGATCCATTGTCTCAGGTTCGGCAGTAAATGGGCAGAGTGGGGAAGCCGCCAGACGAGATCTGTGAATGTAGAAATTTAGCAGAAGAACCCAGCAACACAAAAGCGTGAGAGACCTCCAGTCTCTGCGAGCGCCAGCCTTTGCTACTCCAATAAATCAGCAGATGCTGATATCCGGGAGATGATGTAAGAGCCGAGGCAGCAAATTCCTGAAATATTGTGTAGCTGCGGAAACCTGTGCGCAGCTGTGTATGCAGAATTTGGCAGGGCAGCACCAATTGGGCCGCAGGGAGAGGCCCTTGCTAAGGAATTTGCAACCTCATTAAATGAAATCCCTTGTGCCCCGGTACCCAAAGCAACTGTACCTTATTTAGACAGAGCGCGATCAGGAGCTTTAAAAGACGCGTAATCCCCGAGACTCAAGAGTATAAATTGATGTACCAGATGCGGTAACGAAAAAGCTAAGGCGCATTGCAGGAAAGCCGGAGAGCATTTTAGGACTCCTAGTAGGCGAGAGTCACCGCACCATACGTTCTTTCGCTGCTGGACGGCACGCAGCCTCTCGCCCACTTTCCTAACGCAAGGACTGCCTGGCGGCTTGCACGGCTTCAGAAGCCGACGCCCTAAGCCACATCCTTTGCAACAGAGCGGCTGGTGCTTTCGTTAACTGGCGTACTATAGCGCCCTCAAGCTTCTCTTTGAGATTAACCTCTCTTTTTTCTTATGATATCCCGTAGACCAAAGGCAATGGAGCACTAGTCTATCGAGTACGTCAATTTTTGTCCTTCTTCCTGATAGCCCTATCCTCTGCGATATCGAATGACATTGAGTAATTTCATCTACAGTATTGTGAATGCCCATGTTTAGTAATACGCGTATTTCTAAACATTACTGCACAAGAGGTCACTTTAAGGATATGGCAATTTCAAACTTATATAAATGCAGTCAAATTCAGCGATATGTTTCCAAATTCGTACGAACCGCATTGTGCCCTCTGCGGTGAAGTGGCTCACTTATACCCTATGGTATGGGCATGCCACAAAAACCCAACTACACAAAGAATCAATGACCCAGCAACTGAGGACTGATAGGCAGCGCTGTCCAGCTCATTTCGAAGGCCAGCATTCGTTGGTGAACCGGGCAAGAATAGCGGCCAAAGCCAATGGGCTTCTGGAATGAAGGCCCACCGCACCATTTTAAGCTTTAACCGTTTTTCTCTCTCGCACTCTAGCGACTAGCTACGACACAAAAGCCGCTTACTCAGATCCTTGTTAATGCGTCACATAAAAACACCGCCGATATGCGAGACGAAAATAGGCTGATTGCTTGAAGGAGGTCGAGTGATCTTGTTACGTCATCACAACATGCCCTGATTGGTCGAAAGACATCACGTCACCTCCTGACGTCATGACATGTCCGGCGGGTTTTTGTTAGCAACCTGGTTTTTAGACAGCAGTCATGATGAATAACAATAAAATTCGATGTATATAATTTCGGCACCGGAACATAATGACGGATATGCGCTACTGCAGCTAGCAGTTCAAATATGACGGCTGATCGACCGACAATTCGAAAGAAACAAGGAGAAAACCTTATATATCATGCTATCGAATTCCACTTCCATACCAAAAATTATTATATTGCGATCGCAGGAGCTAAAGAGACTAATACAGTTTGAATACGCACAAAAAGCATGAGATAAGTGAAGCACAACACTAGCTTCATTCATTTCTAGGTAAGGAATTGTTGCTCAAGGGAAACATCAGGCACAACTCGGAACAGCCACAGGTTTGGGAGGCAGATGACTTTCTTGCATGGTATCTGTGATAGACACGTGACTGTGCTGCCATATCCAAGTAGTCTTTCCTGTGTGAAAGCTCGTCTCATTTGGCATTCCAGCTCTAATATATTACCCACAATCATCAACATTGTTCGCAAGTAGTGAGTTATGAAATTTGAAGAAAATAGCGCCAGAGCATGCAAACCACGAAAAGACAAGGACGAGACACAAAGCGCTATTTTTTTCAAATCAAGTATGCACCAACTCGCCCAAGAAGAAGTGTTAATGAGTTATGAAATTATAAATCTTTCTTCCGCTGTGCTGTACATGAATGTTGCACATACAGATGACTTACAAAATAGCGCCCAGCTCTCGCTAGCAGAAATAAAAACTCACCTGGTGTAGCAGCATGCCCGTTAAAAAAACTAAGGTGGTTGAAGCGTCCCGATAGTTTATGCACCTTCATCACCCTCCTAATACCTCTGTAAAACAATGGTTACAGTTTGGTTTATTGGGGTTTAACGTCCCGAAGCAACTCAGGCTATGATGGACGCCGCAGTGAAGGAGTCCGGAAATTTCGACCACCTGGGGTTCTTTAACGTGCAGTGACATCGCACAGCACACGGGCCTCTAGAATTTCGCCTTCATCGAAATTCAGCCGCCGCGACCGGGATCGAACCCGCTTCTTTGGGGTCAGCAGCCGAGCGGCGTTACGAATCATTAGGTAGCTTGTATAAGGGTAAAGTACCACCCGAACTTGGGGAGTCAGAAATCCTTCGCATCACCATCCCCTTTTCCGCTCTCGATGAGCCCCGTCGGCAAGACATTACGCCGGATTCAGGCGGAAGCGGATTAGAGACAGCATGACGCAGAACACACAGAAATACGAAGTAAAAAAAAATCAGTTTATTAACATTGCTACAGGCTAAACAATATTAAGGCGACTTCTGCACCAAGACTTCGACCAAGTCCCCGCTTCAGTGAAGCAGCGAGAAGCACAAAATGTCGGCTGCAATGGAAAAAGAATGACAAAAAAGGCGGATTAGAATTAAATAACAAGCACAGGTAACCGGACATGCAACTTTGCAGGATATACCGCAGTCTGAGCATACGTTTCCCTCAGCACAACTTCTCCACGACTGAAATAGATGAATCCACATGGAGCATGCTTTCACCGAGGGTATTCTTACGCTCTCAGGCTAAGGATAAAGCGCACTTCGCTGCAGCTGTCTTGCATGAAGCCGACATCACAAAGGAAAATAATAATAAAGCAGCGCATGAATACATAGCCAAGGCATTGACAGAAAATGTGTGCAAGCTTTAAGCACGCTATGCAACTATAGTGCACTTACCATGCAAATGCAGCTTATTCCAATGATTCTAAGCTCTCGTCGCTGCTTCCGAGGATTTCAGAAGTGCGTTATAGCTCGACAGACGTGTCTGGGAGATTCAGGGCTCGTATTTTCAAGTTGTAGTGACGGCAGTCGAGCGGTCAGGAAGACAGCAACATGACTTGCAAACGTAGCTCTTTATTTGGGCTGACTTGCGCCAGCGAAAGAACTGAACAGCACGACAGGGCCTAAGCAGCAAACGTGCTTGTCAGTTGTCGAACTACGAATGCCCGCCGCTCTCTGCATAGTTAAATTTAAAGCCGGCAAGGAAACTTCGAGGTAACCGGTCAAAATAAACTCCAGCAATCTGCAAAAATGTAGATTCACTTCGTCATGGCTGTGATCAATCGAGATTAGTCCGGTAGCGTCACGCGTCAAGAACAAAAATGATAACGCCCTATTCAGCGGCTTTAGCGCGAACGAACACTGCAATGATACGTGGCAGTATGATCCGATCGCGCTGCAAGCGCAAGAGCTGCCTTTCACGGCAAACTGCACAGGCAGAAGCGCTGGAAGAGCGCAGGCAGCTGGTCGGAGTCGTTCTCCAGGCTATCCAGAAAATTCCAAGATGTCTCGCTGCTTCAGTGCTGAAACTCATTAGCAAAAAGAGCGCCTTCCGCGTCACCAGTGCTTGACGGGAACTCCTCGGAATCATCGCGCTCGCCTTTGTCATGATGCCTGCAACCGTCAGAGAATTGTAGGCTCCGACGGCAGCGAGACACAGATTCTTCAACGGAGATTTTTTTTGGTCGCGACGGCGGACAGAGAATGGACCCGGACCCGGAGCTGATCACTGATGCGTCGCAAGATTAAGTGAAAGGAAGAGCCGAAGACACCCACGAACTGGACGGATTTGACTGCTCCTAGGAATCGTGCCGGCTTTTCGGCAGTGGCGTAGACGCCCGTGGTGTGTCCTGGAGCATCAGGTCTTCGACGCTGGTTACCCCATCGCTGCAATAACCGGGGTCCTCCATGCTGTCACCTGCGAATCAAAGAACCAGAATTGAGGCTTACTGAGACGCGCACCGCGGAAAATCTTTTACTGCTACTGTGAGTCAGCTATGAATATGTACCGATTATACTTACTGAATCACTGAACGAAAGCCTCTTAGCCGCCGCGGTGGCTCAGTGGCTATGGTGCTCGGCTGCTGGCCCGAAAGACGCGGGTTCGATCCCGGCCGCGGTGGCTGAATTTCTTTGGAGGAGAAATTCGAGGCCCGTGTACTGTGCGATGTCAGTGCACGTTAAAGAACCCCAGGTGGTCGAAATTTCCGGAGCCCTCCACTACGGCGTCTCTCATAGCCTTAGTCGCTTTGGGACGTTAAACCCCATAAACCAAACCAAACCAAAGCCTCTTAGTCAGGAGCGTAGTCCAACGAAGACGCACGATAAATTCTCTGTCGGTAGCCACTCCAAAGCGTTCGCAGACGACTGAGAACTTCTCTCCAAGGCGCAGCCTTTTATAGACCGTTTACAGATAGCAGTTTTCTTAGTTGACGCTCGCGGCGCCACCGCCGTCGCGACATAAGTGGCCAACAGGATCTCAGACGTCAGCAGCTGGTGCCTGCGGGCTGCTAACTTCGCCGCTGTATCCATCGTTTTGCGGCATCGCTTTGCGGCCAAAATGTGGAAAAGTAGAGGCAAGACATGTTCCGTGTTCGGTTGCAAGAACTGCGACGCAGATTTGAAGGCTCGGAACATATCTGTTTGCAAAACACACGGGCCTCAACTTCACGAAGATTGTCCGTGTACTAGGCCTTCCGGGATGCACAGATTTTCGCAAGGAGAGAAGAACAAGTTGATTCGACAGCATTAGATCGCTAACCTGCAGAGTAAAGACTTCTACCCCGGCTCATCGGCTAGGGTGAGTACACAGGATAAAAGTGAAGCTCCATTTGCTCGGGTCGTTTGTTGACGGTACCTGTAACGCCGGCAGCCGTCAGTGATCGCGCCCTCAAGCCGCTGTTGAAACAAATTTCTGTACATGGTCTGACGGGAGGGTTTGGTTTGCTAGTATCGTTTCAGTCACCTTGCATTCAATGTTAATCTGAGAGTAGGGTAGTACGACATAGAGCCTGCTGTTTTAATGGGAAATATAATGTCATCTAGGACCGAGCTAAACGGGCTGATGTGCATGTCCGCATTTAGTCGGTGCCTTTCGAGTCGGCTGTGCATTCGCGCTTGAAGCGTAAAACAGTTTCACTGTAAATACCTTATCTCTACCTTCTCGTTTTTAAATATGTACGCGAACATGCCTTGCTGGCCGCATTTCATTTTCGGCACAACGGGGAGATGCGAGTGTTTGCGTACGTGAGATAGCATCCGACCAGAAGCTTTCCAGGCATTGTGTTGGTGTTTTTATTTGTTAATTAATTTTGGCATCGCACAGCCGATGAATGCTTTTGAGCTATTCTTGAGTGGGTGCAAACGCCGGTTGAAAAATATTTCTTGTGCGCCCCGGTTTATAGAAAACAAAACTTCTCAAATATGCATTGAGAAAATATTATGGTGAAACAGTGAAAAAGAGCACAAAGCAGAAGTGCAGTGCCTGGACAGTTGCATGAAATCGACATATTACATGTTTAGTTAGAATGAACATATAACATATTTCCTTACATTTGTAGTGTTTGACGTAGTCCGCTTGCACTGGTTGTCAGAACTTAATGTGGCCTTCATACACATGTCTTGCAGGTATGCTCAGTTCATTTCATTGGTGGGCGTCCCACTAAAGACAATCCATACCCAACACTGCACCTTGGAACACCGGTGCGGCTTTTGAAGTTTGTTCTGAACTGCAGTTTATTTTTTTTTGTATTTTCATACTGTGCAATTCTTTACACTGTTCACCACAAGGGAACAGGGCACGACGGGGGCACCACGTCACAAGGGGCACGACGTCACAAGTTTGGAGCCAGAGGCGTGTTCAACAGCTCAATCTTTGTCATGCAAGGAAAGGGGCATGCAGCATTCATCAGGCGAGCAAGATGAAGAGAGTGCTGCAGCTTATGATCACCTGCCCATCAACATTGCAACAGAGGACCTGTCACATAGGTACAGTAAAGTGGTGTGAATTATCCTTTATGGGTTCTCATTTACGTGCTTTTATGCTAGTCTGTCTTGTGTGCAAACCATGCACGTTTGCTTCCACTAATTATATGCACAGTTTAATCCTGTGGTATGCTACGGATATTGCTCCTTTAGCTGAGAGTGTGCCGCACTTAGCAGTGCTTTCTTCATTCAAAGTTAATTTTGCATCCGTCATGTCGCAAATAAGGCGGTTTTTGTGCCATAGAGTGAATGAAGTAAACAAATATGCAGCGATCTCGTCAGCGGGGTAGCACGCCGTCTACCATTTTTGTGCAAATATAGTTTGCCACGATTAGTGACATCATTTTTTTAACAATTTAAAGCGTAATATGCACC
Source organism: Amblyomma mixtum (assembly GCF_055824585.1). Classification (NCBI taxonomy): domain Eukaryota; kingdom Metazoa; phylum Arthropoda; class Arachnida; order Ixodida; family Ixodidae; genus Amblyomma; species Amblyomma mixtum. The sequence goes on along the minus strand of NC_143014.1, from coordinate 349,811,735 downwards.
TTAGAAATAGAAATTAGACCCGCAATCGTTCCTAAGTTGCATAATTTTATTGTTGCTATTTCCATAACAACTCCTCTACTAGTATTTTGCACTTGAAGATACATTTTTGGTAGTAGTGCTTCGTTTGAGTGTAGAAAAAAGAAAAGCGTGTGAAAGAGTTAAGGATTTCAACAGCGGAATTTGTTTACGAATAAAATTTCTGCTATCATTAGCAGTGTTTACCGGGCTACTGAGAATAACTCTGTATATTGTCGGCCAAGTGTTCGCTCATCATAATCTCTTTGTGATTAGAACACAGTACCTTATCGATAGAGGCCAATTTCAGTTTTTCCTCAGTGTCTTTTAAAGCTTTCAGTACTTCTACAAGTCGCTACAGGAGTACGATGCAGCCCAAATTTATACAGTCAGAACACTCAAGTTATTTCCCTGTAGTGTAACCCTTGCATAGCATGGTCATTTTATCCTGTGCGCCTGTTAGCTCATACCACCGTGCTAAATATTGTCTCACTTTCCTCCCCATCCTTCGTTGTGCAGGAGAGAAGGAACTCAGTATCTTGGTGATGGCTGCTTGGCCTGTGGCTGCAGATGCAAGATTGCCGCAACATATGAAAAAGCAACTCAAGTGGAGGAGCCAGCGGCTGTTCATGACTATGTGTATGCAACCACTCGCTAGGAGGCCCCAGTCACTGCAGACAGTGCTTGCCAGACTATCTTCAGTGCATACTCAACTCCTGCACCAAGTCTCTTCCTATTCTTTAGAGGTCTGTCAAAAGTAGCATTTGTCGAACTGGTTCACACTCTTTCCACTATTGAGAAGAGCCCTTTCCCTATGCACTTTGAGGACCAAATCCTACTTACACTGACGCAGCTGCGTCTTGGCCTCGTGCTTAAAGACGTCGCCTTACGTTTTGGTGCATCCACGGCAGCCACTAGCATGATTTTCTGCTTCATTGGAAAAGAAGTTGCAAAGTTTACCAGAGAGTACTTAGTGTTTTGGCTGCCAAGAACAATAATATGGAGCACAGTGCCCAATGTTTTTGAGGAGAATTAATCCCTAACATGCATTGTGGACTATTTCGAAATTTTCATTGACAGACCTGGGCAGCTGCACTGAAGAAATATAACTTAGTTCCTACAAATCGCACAATACGGCCAAAATTCTTCGTCATTGCACCAAGTGGGTTTATTAAGTTTATGTCAAAACCGTTAGTTGCCGTGCAAGCGATCGTTTCATCACTTTGGACAGTGGTTTTTTAGGCCACCTGACTTATAAGGCGATGAAGTCCTCGCTGACCGTACCATTAACATAGGTGACCTGCTGCCACTATGTGTCAAAGTTTCACTCACAAGCTTTTCCAAAGGCCGGCCGCAGATCTGTAGTTCAGAGGTAGTAGATTCGCGTCGCCTGGCAAGATTTCAGATTTATGTTGAGCGATCAATAAGGCGTCTCAAATGCTTCAGGATTTTGAAGCAATTCCCTGCTAGTATGTTCGCAAAGAAACCCCTAGCAAATGATGTACTTCGTGCCATCGCTGGGCTCTCCAACCTCCAACCAAATCTGATTAGAGATCATGGTGATGCATCAGAGCCTGGTGCTCAGGCACCGTCGCATCCAGGCAAGCATCTGGAAGTGGTAGACAACACACCTGAATGATGCATCGAGATTTATGTGGAGTAGCCACATCTTCTAGTCATCTCTTGCTTTTGTGCACCTCCCATGTTCTCTGTTCACTGAGTAACGTCACTAACGTTCTCTGCAAGAGAAAGGCTCCTCAAACCTGCATTCAGTTAAATCTTCTGTGTCAGCTGTAGCCACCTTACCCTTGCAAACTTGCCAATCCGTTTCAACTGGGATATCATTAAATTGCATTTATTCCCTCAACCAACCTTCTCGAACCGTATATATATCCTTAGCTCGCATTGCTCACAATTTAATTTCAAGCATTTTTATTAGCTTCAGAGTTTTTGCCCCATAGGTGAACACTTCCAAGATACAACGAATCAACTCCTCTAGCATGGTGGTGTACTGGCAGGCTGCTGTTGATGACTTAAAAACATCTGTCAATATATATATGCTATTCAGGTATTTTCCCAGCTATTTCTCTAATGGCTCTGAGCTATTTTTGCCGCTACAAACAACCCACGTTCGAGCCTTCTTTCATGCCATCCGATTACCGAAGTGTTCGCCAGAAATTTCAAGTCCGCTAGCTCAGGTCCAGGAAGAGCAAACTCTAAAGCACTCTTTCTCCTTGAGGAACTGAAGTTGGAATCATTTGAAGAGCACGTTTGAGCTACCAAGATTGATGTTCTGAGCCTATTTCATTGTCTTGATGGTGGTAAAGATATGTTCTTCCAGCTTGACACCTTCCCTGTTGAAATTTTGCTTTCCCTCTGAATGGCTATGTAGTCCATTCATTCCCTTCAGAATTTTTTTAATGCTTTTACATGTGCTTTTTCTGGACCATGGTTACGCAATGCCTCATGATGCTTCAAATAAAGCAAGTGCTTTCTTACACTCAGTGTAGGCTGTGTAAAGGGGCGGGTGGCTACACTGTGTTATCCAATTGATGCAAATATTCACATCTCTGAACCTGAATCAACTTGTCTTTCAGGTAAAATACAATAAAATGAGCACAACCAGTATTTGTATTTTTGTGCCACTGGCAGTGGGTGTGTAAGATGTTAGTTGAAGAAACAAGCATGATTGGCAAGGCATCAAGCCCAGACATCCGTAGCTGTATGTGCAGAATGGTACAGGTGGAATCGGTCAGTGCGTTTTATGAGTGGAGCAACTCACTGTTTGGGGTTTGGTTTTCGGCTTTCTTAGGGGCACTTCCTTTGCAGCTGTGGTGTACAGTGTAGGTCTGACGTTTGTGTGGATTTCGAATTTTTAAAATGCAACGCAAAGTTTTGTTCGGGAGTTTCTGCATTGGCTTGCCTGATAGAAACCTTTGTTAAAACCATATAGGAGATGTCTTACTTTGTCGTTCTTTTTGAATATTTATTGCCTGTACTCCCTGCATTTACATTTGGGATGATGAGAAATGTTCAGTATCAGGTGAGGGTACGAGCTTGTTGGTTTTTGCTTTGTGCCTGCATTTGTTTTATATGTTCAGAGACGTATTTGACGATTGTGATGTTGCATGCACAAATAAACCTGGTCAACTGTTTTTAATGACGAGACGATTAGTTGAATCTTATTTGTTTATTGGAGTGAGAACCTGTTTATTGCTTGCTGTAAACAACTGCTGGCAGCAGATGTGATAAATAGAAATCCTCAAGGTGTGCCACTTCCTTGCTTAAGAACTGCTTGTCATAGGGCACCTCGATAACATACAGGTCTGACCTGCAAGCAGTAGGACTCATTTTTTTAATAAAATTTATTCATAAGAGTAGTAAAAACGATTATAAATTTTCAATGTAGCACCCTTCCACACCTACACGCTGCTGCTAATGAGTTTTCCAGTTTTCGTACGCCTCCAGGAACGCCTGGACCAGAATGCTGTTTAGCTCCCTCGACACGGCCATTTGAACCGCCTCTACTAATCCGGGATGTTTCCCCTTGAACGTCAATTTAACTCCTGGGATAGAAAAAAGCCTGCCGGGGCCAAGTCGGGGCTGTAGGGGGGCTGAGGCAGCGTTCCTGCCTTGTGCTGGGCAAAAAATCGGGGTCCTCATTCACATGATGAAGAAGGTCCTGGCAGATCGCTTTTGCAGTTGCGCTTTTGCAAAAGGCAGTAGGCCTTTTGCTCCTCTGACAACACTCGCGCACACTTTCCTTGGGTTTGAGGAAACTTTGGTTTGAGGAATGCCCAAGTCATCAGCAATCACTCTGATACTCATCCTACAATCGCTGTGGAGTAAATGTTTCACTCGCTACACATTTTCGTTAGTCTTGCTGGTCGAAGGGCATCCAGAGCGGTCGTAGTCTTGCACTCTTTCCTTAACTTCTCGGAGCAGTTTGCGCCACTGAAAAAAATACCTTGTCTGCACATGGCAGTGTCACCGTAGGCCTCCTTAATCATGTCGTGAGTCTCCTTGTCCGTTTTACCAAGATTTACACAAAATTTGATCGCGCATCGCTGATCCCATAAACGCTCCAAGATTTTGCATGACGAGACGTTTCGACAGGGGCTCACAGTGCAAGCGACCTGCGCTCTTCAACGGCCGCGAGCCGACTGGCGATTTTCCCCAGCATTCCCAATATCCCCCTCCAGCGATCCTGCACGCGCATACCGCCTCTCGTCCGCCCGTTCGCCCAGGAAAAAAAAACAGTCCTACAACTTTCAGAACAGACCCTGTATGCCTCGTGGGGTGCCCAAATCACGAAGTCGCACTGGCTTCTCTCGCAGCAAAGCAGCTGCAACTGTACTTGCAGATAATATCTGTTCTTCCCGGCCTTGCTCAGTATGAGTTTTTTGTCCTTCTCATTCACGTCATATTTGCCGCTCTTAAACAGGGCATCAGAGGTACCATGCTTGAGTGCAGTCTATGGTGTCGGGCACTTTATTTCGAGCACTGTGTCCGAGTCTGGAGTAATGCCATCAGGGCTGGCACCAAGCCATGAAGTGGGAGGTCGGACGATAAGGCCACATTCCACAATGTCGGTGTTCTTTGCTTCCTTGTACCAGGCACGGGCTTTTGCTTCTGAATCTCTTCCATACCTTCATGTAAAAATTACATTCATGTTCTAATGAATTAGTCTGCCTCATTTTAAAGTAACTTCAACAGTGACAGGTATATTCCAATATACAATCCAAGCATTCACAATATAACAATAATCAACCTCCAATTTCATGCTTTCAGGCTTGTAACTTGCATGCGATTTGCAATGAACAAGCAGTCAAGTTGTGCTCTTATGTTGGAAGCAATGAATGGAAATTTACATCACATTTTACAACCAGACAGTAATACTTTCAATTTTTGCAGGCAAATCCGGCCTGCGAATTGCCACGTTGCATAATGCGGTAATAGAAAGTTCATACTGCAAATACGCAAAAGATCTGCTGTACAACACAAAAGCGTGGTGTCACAACCAATCTATTGTCAGCATCACATGCAAAACAGTGTTTAGCAATAGTTCTTGTACTATAAAACTTGCCATAGCATTTGTGAATCCAAGGTGTACAAACTTCAGCGTGCCATGCAGAGCATCTGAGTCACCACACCAAAGGCTGCAGTCAATGAGATATTTGGCTCCTTACCGTGTGCTGGCATTACCGTAGAATCTTGGATGTATGTGCTTTGATACCCACATCTCAGCGGCAGCTTTGATTGGAAAGGTACGGGCCTCACTGGAAGTTATCCTTAGGAATCGTTCTTTGTGCCATGCTGCACTTCCCTGAGGGTGCTCTGCCAGTGTTGCAGCTTGCTCAAGAGATAGCAGCACATTGGTCATGAAGAAACCTTGGCATGCCTCACACAGCAGCTTGCAGTCGTGCTGCCCATGATCCTGCTGGAGAACTGTGCAGTACGGGAAGGGTCCGTTAATTTAACGACTTTTAGCGCATATTCGAAACAGGCTTATGGTGGCTAAAACCTTAAAATCACTCAGTCAGTGTGCAATGCAAGACCATGTAAAGGTGCACTTTAAAATCAAAAGAAGTTGCAAAAAATCAAATCTGCTGTAGCATCACCAATAGCTGTTTCTCGGTGCACCTGGAACTTCGGAATTGCGCCAAGATGCTAAGTGTAACCTCGTGTGATCATCGCACTAAAAACCGTCGCAACTTGATATGAACTCCTGCAGTTCATGCGCTATCATATTCACCAGCGCGTTGTGAGCAGCTCAGACTGTATAAATGAGTATGAAGGTCTTGTTGATGCTATACCACATGTCCCAATGTCGAGACGCACGCTCTGCTGTAAAGCTCATTACTGGGTAAACATTACAGCCAGTATTTTGGGATGGTTCAACCGTAAGCAGATGTCCCTTGCATGTGCACTTTTGAACATAGCAAAAGCAAATCTTTACGCATAATGTCTTTATAGAAACTGACTGCATTTAGACAAACAAAATGTACACTTATGCAACAACAAAATCCAGAAGGCAATCTTACTTGCACTTAATGATAGCCTCTATGCCTACTCGACTCACTTTTTCGAGTCAGTCATGCGCAACATCAGGAAATAATTTTCTTACATGCACGGCCGTCTTCACCGCCACCTGTATTTAATTTCCTGCGTGGCTTCAGAACACCGTGTAGCATGGTGTTCTGCACCTTGGTGATGTCGAGAGGGCATTTTTCAAAGTGAAGGTGCATCTCCTTTTCCGATAAAAACTGCCGCGGCTTTGTTTCTGTTTTTTTTTGTGTGAAGAAACTGCCTCCATTGTTGCCGGGGTCACATTTTTCGCTGTTGCCGCATTCCATGCACATGCTTTGCCAGTTGGTGACTGTCCGGTGAGCCCCTTGGATGTTGCCTCGACAACCTTCATAAGCAGGGCACAAATATGGCTGCACCGCTCACTCAGCCCCGCTTTGCATGTGCAGCTTGCTGTGAAAGGTTGTCCAAAATTTATTTCTGTTCGCTACGTCCTGCTTGCTGTTTGCGATGACCTGATGTCTGCCTTGACGCAGCTCACACCATTTTTTCTGCTGGTGCAGTGCTACACCAACATGGGCACTCTCAAGCAGGTTGCTGCCTTCAGCAAATCCTCGGTAGTTGAGGGCAGCATTGCCATCTGTGTCGGGCATTTCAATCTTGTAGTTGTAGACAGCTGAAATAAAGAATGATATCAGTACACTATGTCGTCATATGTGCTATTTCTGTAGTTGGTTAGCTTTGTGGTAATAATAAATTTGTCCCCATGCTGAAAGTTGGTTGCCAAGAAATCTAGTTAAGTTCTGCGTAATACACTTATGCTCTGAGCAAAGGTAGCTGCGAAACCAAAATAAAAAGGAACTGTTCATTAAATGCATCCTCAGCTCCAACCGTTTTAATCTAACAATACGGGTGCAGAAACATGCAATGAAGAATATTGTCGCTTGTGCTGATAATTTTACTTCGTATTTTACTAGCCACTGCCAGTTATGGCTTACTGTACACGCTGAAAACTTCGGTCATCGTACGCAAGGCCTACCGCATTACATCGGGAGATGCCACGCAACAGCTATAGGTTAAATGCAAAAGAGCTTTTCATAAAAGCTAACTTGTTCCCAAACGAGCGCTCGTTAGATCTCAAGGTCCTTGCGGGAGGCTTTAAAAAGCTTAAATTCGAAAATCCTTTCCGCAAGCAAGCAAAAGTTCGATTTGAAGCAAAGTCAAACAGCAGGAGCTAATACCAGCCGTTCATCCATCGTAAACATATGCCGCGGGCCGCAGCATTATTGCCGCGGCCGATCAGACACAAAAAATTAGTTCTCAATATCTGTCAGCGACTGGTACGCAGGTGTTGGGGATTTTTTGTAGAATGAGGCAGTTACGAGCCAGCTGCAAAGAAAGTACATGTTTGTAGAGTGCAACTAACTTGTGCTGCAACGATATCTAGGAAGTTCTCACTTCAAACGCATGCACGAAAACATTCATAAGCACAGTAGGACAGAAATGCCAGCAGTAATTTTTAAGTTAGAAAAGCGAGAAAGGAGATACAGCGAGCACACCGCCGTCACCAAATAACGCTATGTGGCGTGAAGGCCCACAAGAAAACAAGAGAAAAGAGGCCTAAAATGCACAAATAATAGCGCACTTGCACGGCCGCTGAAGCTTGGCCAAAGCTTGGTGTCATCCACCCATCCTGTATCCATTTTGCTAGCAAAATAAGTATTCTCGCTGCAGAATGTCCTTGCAGTTGAAGCTTCCTCGCAGGCAGGCAGCGGAGTCAGAAGGCCAGCGATGGAAGAGTGGTCACCTGACCTAATATGGCGGCGCCCATAGTTCCGCGCTGTAAAGCGTCTATACCTCTCTCTCTCTCTCCTCCCCATTCCCTGCTTACCCTCGCTCTCCTTCTGCGCTCAGACTGGTGGAACGCAAGGGAGCTCCAGACGAGGGGGCACCACTACCGTCGGCCCATCAAGGCACCAAGAGCAGAACGAAGTCGCAACGCCAAATTGATAACTTGTTTATTTTATTTTATGATTTGTTCTCTGCAGAATTGTTTCCAGAATTTAGGTCATTGCTCTAGCGGTCAGGTCATTAGAACGAGCAGCAACAGGATTTTCAGGGATACGGAAACTGTTTCCACGTTTTTAATTTAGTGTTGGTAAGAAGTATAAAAATTCTCTGTCAAAACATCGCGAATTTTTTCCTAGTCGGACTAAGCGTTTACTATGGAACGACCGCTCGATTTTCTGTAGCAGCTACCCGCCGAATGCGCCCCGCCGCCGGTGATGGCGAAAGGTCCAGTTTGTGCCACCGCGGCGGCCACGGCGCTGGCTATCGGTGACGAAGTCGAAGCGATTGTCGGAGTAGCGGCTGCATATCTATTGCAACTATCGGTTGTGATTTGGCAATATACCCTGTCATACCATACATCGTTTGTTCTAGTCCACGAAATGTCTACTGTAAAACGTGCCAAATGGATGCCAGTGATTAACATTGTTGGTGTGATACACTGAAAGTACATTTCTACGCGGAACCCGCTGGCTTGCGTGGGTCGCCCTGTGTCCAGCGATTTTGCAAATAAAAAGCATTTTGTAACAATCTCGATTAGAAAGCAAGCCGATCGATCATGTCATACATTTGTAAGTGGAAAAAATAAAAAATGAACACGAATGCGCTCACGGTTGGTATTAGCATGGGTAGCTAATTTTTACAGCACAAGAAGCACGGGGGTGCGCTTACAGGATACCTTATCGCAGGGACATTCTTTCGTCCTTGATGACAACCTACAACAGCACAGTTCAAGTCCGGCTCAAGAGCTGAAATGAGGGCCGGTTTGTACAATGTAAATTGAAAACGTTTGAAAGTACAATGCACCAACTCCAGTCGTTGTGGCGTGAACTCTCGTTCTCTTATCCCTCGTGTTTTGTGACTGGTTATTCTTAGTTTACAAGTCCGGCTCTTCGCAAGTGTGGTGCCCGGGAGCATGGAATATCACCACAAATGAGTTGAAATTCTTTTAAGATACCGTTTACACAACATACGTGCCCATTGAAGAATGAGGCATGGGCAAGATGCAAAAAGATGGTAGCTGCAGTCGGATACAACAAAAAAACGAACAGTGCCCCTTAAAAGAGACCCCCAGAAAACGGCACCGACTGATCTTCATGAAATCGCAGTTAAAGCGAATGAGCCGTGGTTAATCCCCTATCAACTCCCACCCCCTCGGATGTCACGCTGTAAGTTCATGGGTATTAATTACAAAATATGAAAACCGGTAGATGCGATCGGCTTAACATACTCCGAGGGGCATATGCTGCATCATTCACGAGTTATCATTTGTACGGGGCTTCGTTTTCGTGAGGATATTTCCGGCGAAAATGCACCGTTTTTTTTTTAGAATAGCTCCCCCCGCTTCTCCCGGTTCGATCCAGGAACGCGTGCGGTAGATTCTGTTGAATTCTTCTTTCATTTCTGTAGCTTCATTTCGTTTGCCTTTACTTTCCGTAATTTTTTTAGAAACGAGCGACGAGATGAAAACGCTTCTGAGCTTCTGTGCTTTTACGGGGATAATGCTCTGCTCTGTGCATGTGGTCTGGAGGAGTTTACCAAGAAAATGTGCCTTCAGTTCCGAGAAAAATGTGGATTCCAAAATCATCTTCTTAAAAAGGGCGCCAACCATCAGTATGCTTTCTTTTTGTGTACTGCTGAGTTCAAGCGAAGATGGGTGCATCATGGGTGTGGCACCGTGTATGATGAGTAATGTATAGGCCTTGCTTCGCTAGGAAGGTTGGTGACTGCCACACTCCGCGAAATTGAGTGCTCGGGAAAAATGCCGGTGATGAACTTAAAAATGCAGCCATGGGTAGAAAGTATTAGGATAATCGGAGTACTTCGGAAGGGGTAGACGCTTAGATGCTAGCGTGTTCGTGCTTAGCCAATGCACAGAAACAGCTTAAGTGGAGAACAGACCTCCCAACATAAGCGGTGCATACGACAAAGTGAACAGGGAGCTACTGTGGAACATATTAAAAACTGAAGGTATCGCTCATGAGGTAACTGATTTTCAACAGGAAATATATGGAGATAACGCAGTTGAAATTACATGGGAAGGGGCAAAAAGTACGACAACTGTCGAGGTACACAAAGGATTAAGGCAAGCTTGTAATCTATCACCGCTGCTGTTCATGTTTTCTGTTGTAAATATGGAAAGAAGGCTACAAGGAAGTAATCCACGTTATAATCTTTCGTGCATTTTGGGCGGAAAGGTCGCTGAGCAACGGCTCCCGGGTTTAAAGTATGCGGACAATATCGTACTGTGAGCTGATAGCCAGCAATATTTGCAAATTCTAATTAATTGTTGTGGAGACGAAGCAGACGCTCTAGGTTTCACTTTCAGCGTAGCTAAGGGAGGTGTGATGATTTTCAACGATGCAATTTATAAGGTGCTTACAATACAAGGCAATGAAATATCCAGAGTGGTCGAGCGGTGTGGGTAAGAGAAGGGTAGCTGCACACAGAAAGCAAGAACAGTCTCTGAGGGCGAACGACTGAAAAGACGCCGGGACGATGAAACATGCGGCATTATGGGGGTACAACAAATATGAAGTACTGAGAGGTATTTGGAAAGGAATAATGGTGCCGGGGCACACTTTTGGGAATCCGGTTCTGTGCTTAAGGAAGAAGATCACTAGAGATTAGAAGTAAATCAGAGCTGTTGGAAGATTAGCACTAGGTGCCCACAGTAAAACCACAAACGAGGCAGTACAGGGGGATATGGGCTGAGCATCGCTCGAGCACGGGAAGCTGAACGAAAAATACTATGTGAAGAATGCCAGAGGAAATTGAATGATAACAGATGGCAGTTAAGCTACTTAAATTCTTGTAGAGAAATAGCGTTCAGTCACAATGCCGGAAAAAAAATTAGCAAAATAAGTTAACCCTAGATCATATAAAAAAAATTTAAAAGTACAAGCAATACCCCCATAACAGGGCATTTCTCCCAGCAAGGAAAGTTTTTCTAGGACCCACTGATAGCATTTGGTAAACACATGTAAAGGCGGTGGTGTTTCATTCGGAAAATTGTACCTTTTTAAAAGAATTGTAGGAGTAAAATAAGCAAAAAACTTGTCGGCGATTTCACATTGCTAAGCATCAAATGTTGTTCGAAAACGCAGTTTTTTTTTCTGGTGTAGACCACTACCAGGTACGAAAGCGCGATTGAGGTGTCCACAGACCCAAGGAGCCAGTTATAGGCGTTTTCGTTTTTTCATCGTCAATGTCAATTTACCGAATGCACGCCACCGGTCTACGCTCCACAGCTGCGTTTCTGCAGCAATCTTGTCAATGCCAACGTGTATTGCTCTATGGACCATGCTTCTGCCACACCTTTCTTCACGCCAACGCATGCAATGCACATCTCTGTCAGTACCGCCACCTAGCTAAAAGCGCGAATATTAGTTTGATATTAATATTAGTTGCTGAATAAGACGATGTGTTGCAGTTGAACACAAGGCGTGACCGGCCTAGTGTCCTCGTACAGGGGCCACTGAAGCTGATGTGTTTGCGCCGGCGCGAGTTGTAGTTCCAGTCGCGGCAATATTTATTTTAAAAATGTATTCGGCGCATTTCGGGCGGTCGCCGCAGGCCAGTACTGCGCATGCGCCGTAACCATGGCAACCGGTTGCCATGGTTGTTAGGCGCCGATTATGTAGAGCTCGGCGCCTAACGCGCCTTTTGCTATGTATATCCTGGCCTAGCTGAGCGAAGCCACAGCAAATATTTTATAGTTTGGCCAATGTCACCGTTCAGGGCAAGCTTCACCCAAAGTGGTCAGGCGGTTTCACTTCGTGAACTATTGCTTTCGCACTAAAGGCATCTTCTCATTGTAAAGCAGCGCAAAACTACCAACACAAAAAGCACACAGAAAGGGAAGACGGCACACAGACGTGCCTTGCCGTTCTCTGTCCTCTGTGTAGTTTTGCGCTGTCTGTCATCCTATATAAACAACCAACTAGCTCCAACTAGGTTAATCCTTCTCCTTTTGGTTTCAGGGACCATTACGAAGAAAAGTGTTCCACCTTTTTCTGAAGAATTCTGTACTTATGCCTCACTATAGGCTCAACGGCACCCTGTGCGATGGACGGAGCATCACCGCTACAGCAACGAGCTCCTCAATAATCGCCTCCTGCTTATGTGCAGCTCGCTCTGTGCGTTGCGAGATAATTCAGGAAAAGGTGACGCCAAAAGAAAGAAATGGAGAGCGTCTTTTTTATTTTGCGTGTGTGTCTGTATGAAGCAGGAGCACTAATGAAGATATAGACAGAGAAAAGGTTTTTTGATATGGAGGGATGGCTTGACTGAAGCTGTGAAAATTGAAAGGGAAATTAAACAGGTGAACGATGGAAACTTTTATAGAGTTCCAGATTAGCGGGTCTGCACAAGTGCAAACCATGTAAAAAAATGGCTTTCACATGAGATCAGAAGTGTCATCATTCTGGAACTTGCAAATTTTGCCCAGTGTATATCGAGCAGGTGACGATCCGCTGATTAGATAAGCACGCAACCTTTCAAATGGTCTACCAAAATGGGCCCTACAATTACGTCAGTGCAAGACAGCCATGGAGAATTACGGATTGCGTACTGCGCATGCCAGGCACCAGTTGCGGCGCCAGGTGAAAAGCACATCGCCAATCCGGTGTACTTCTAAGAGAGTAGCTGTCTACTAAATTAAAATTATCCATTGTCTCAGTAGGTAAAAACGGCTGAATATATGCGCCTATAATAATGAAGTGTGAGGACTAAGCACTCAAGCGGTGCAAAAGGCTGCCCAGATATGCAGAGCGCTAATGAACTTGTATCCTTAGAAACTACGGGGGGGGGGGGGGGGGGGGGGGGGTGAGAGAAAGCTTATTTCAGGGAAGCCGCAGAGCATTTTAGGAGACTCCTACTGGGTGAAGGTCACCGCACTATACATTCTTTCGCTGCTGGGCAGCACGCAGCCTCTCGCCCGCTTTCGTATCTTCCATACAGGAAGCGCCCAAGGCTTCCCTGGCTGCTTGCGCGGCTTCAAGAGCCGACGCCCTCAGCTCCTTCCCTTGGAACAGAAGGGCTTGTGCTTTCCTTAACTGGCGCACCATAGCGCCCGCAAACTTCTCCTCGGGATTAGCCTTTATTTCTTCTTATGATATACTGTAGACCAAATGCATAGAAGCCCTAGCCCATCGAGTATGTCCCTTTCTGTCCTGCTTCCTGATAGCCCTATCCTCTGCGATATCGAATGGCCTTGAGTAATTTCATCGACATTATTGTGAATGCCCATGTTTACTAATATTTCCCAAGATTACTACGCAAGGGATTATTTTAAGCAAATTGGAATCGGATACTTATATAAATCCTGTCAAATTCAGCTGTATGTTTCCAAATTCGCACGAACCGCATCGCGCCTTCTGCAATGAAGTGGTTGACTTATACCGTATGGTATGGGCATGCCAGACAAACCCAACTATACAAAGAATCAATAACTCAACAACTGAGGACTGAGAGGCGGCGCTGACCAATCCGCTTCTGGAATGAAGGACAACCCAACCATTTCATACTTTAAACGTTTTTCTCTCTAGCGACAACCTACGCCACAAAAGCCGATAGCACAGGTTCCCCGTTAATGCATGGCATAAAAACCCTGCCGATATCCGAGTCGGAATAGGCTGATCGCTCGAATGAGGTCGAGTGATCTTGTTACGTCATCGCAACCTGCCCTGACTGGTCGAGAGAGGTCACGTAACCTTGTGACGTCATAACATGCCCAGCGGGTTTGTTATCAACCTGGTTTCTAGAAAGCAGCCTTTATCAATAAGAATAAAAATCGATGTATACAATTTCGGCACCGGAACACCACGGGGGATATGCGCTACTACAGCTAGCAGTCTGAATATGACGGTTGTAAAGCAAGATATGAATCATCATGCTAATTCCGTTTTCATACCCGAATTTTTATTTTGTGATCCCGAGGGCTAAAGAGAATAATACAGTTTGAATACGCACAAAAAGCATCAGACAAGTAAAGCAGAGCCCTGGCTTTATAAATTACTACGTAAGGAATTGTTGCTCCAGGGCAACGCCGCGTACAACTCAGAACAGCCACGGGATGGGGAGGCAGATCACGGTACCTGTGATAGACACGTCACTCTGCTGCCAAATCCAAGCAGGCTTTCCTGTGTGAGAGCTCGCCTCCTCTGGCATTCCAGCACTTACATATTGCCCACATTCATCAACACTGTTTGTACGTCGTCCGTTATGAAACCATACTTTTATCTTCCTCTATACCGCACACGAACGTTGCACATAGACATTACTTGCAAAATAGCGCCCAGTTCAGAAAAAAAAAATCACCTAGTGCAGCAGCATGCCCGTTTAAAAACCTAAGGTGGTTAAAGCGTCACGATAGTTTATTCACCTTCATGGCTCTCCCAATACCTGCGAATATGGTGAAATATGACCCGAACTCGAAGAGTCAGAAATCCTTCGTATCACCATCCCCTTTGCCACTCTCGAGTAGCCCGGTCGGCAACACCTTATGCCGAAGTCAGAGTGCAGAAAGGATGACGGAGAACACACAGAAGTACGAAGTGAAAAAACAAAATTTGTTTATTAACATTGCTACAGACTAAGCAAGATTAAGACGACTTCTGCACGAAGACTTCGACTGCCCGCCAGGCGAGAAAACGTCCACGCTTTGCCACCCGCTTCAATCACGCAGGGAGAAGCACAAAATGTCGACTGTAATAGAAAAAGAATAATAAAAAAGTGGATTAGCATTAAATAAGAAGCACAGGTAACAAAACATGCAACTTTGCAGGATATACCGCAGTGTGAGCATACGTTTCCCTAAGCACAACTTCCTCACGGCTGAAATAGATGAACCCATATGGAGCATGCTTTCACCGAGGGTTTTCTTATTCCTATCAGGCTAACGAAAAAGCGCACTTCGCTACAACAGTCTTTCATTAAGCCGACATCACAAAGGAAAATAATAATAAAGCAGCACATGTACATAGCCAAGGCATCGACAGAGAATATCTGCAAGCATTAAATACGCTGAAGTCGAGGGCTGGACGGAAACCCATTGTCGGGATTGTACATGAAGCAGGCAGAACACTGACCAAAATAAAAATGAACACTTAAGCGACGTTTCGGCTCTCACGCGGGAGCCTTGTTCGCAAACAGGTACGGACGTGAACAGACTGCCTATTTAAGCTTGAAAATGGCCCCAGGGAGCGGGCTATGCACTAGGCATTCTAGTGCATACGCCCGGTGCCTAGGGCACATTTTCAAGCTTAAATAGCCAGTCTTTTTACGTCCGTATCAGTTTGTGAACAAGGCTCCCGTGTGGTAGCCGAAACGTCTCTTAAGTGTTCATTTTTCTTTTGGTCGGTGTTCTGCCTTAGTCTTCCATTAAATACGCTACGGAACTGCGGTGCACTTACCATGCGAATGCCAATCAATCCGAGGATTCCCAGCTCTGGTCGCTGCTTCCGAAGATTCCAGAAGTGAGGTGTAGCTCAACAGACGTGTCTGGGAGCTCCAGCGCTTGTATGATCCGTTCGCGCTTCAAGTGGCGGAGCTGCCTTTCACGGAAACTGCACAGTCAGTAGCGTTGACATCGAAGCGCTGGAAGAGCGCAGGCAGCCCGTCGGAGTCGTCCTCCAGGCTATGCAGGAAACTCGAAGACACCTCTATGCTTGACTCCTCCAACTCATTAGCAAAAAGAGTGCCTTCCGCGTCACCAGTGCTTGACGGGAACTCCTTGGAATCATCGCGCTCGCCTTTGTCATGATGCCTGCAACCGTCAGAGAAATGCAGGCGCCGACGGCAGCCGGAAACAGATTCTTCTACGGAGATTTCCTTTAGCCGCGACGGCGGAGAGAGAAGGTATCCGGCCCCGGAGCTGCTCACTGAGGCGTCCCAAGAGTAAGTGAAAGGAAGAGCCGAAGACAACCACGAACTCGACGAACTTGATTGCTCCTTGGAATTGTGGTGGCTTTTCGGCAGCGGCGTAGACGCCCGTGGTGTCCTCAAGCATCAGGTCGCCTATGCTGCTCACCCAATCGCTGTAATGACCGGGGTCCTAAATGCTGTCACCTGCGAATCAAGAACAAGAATTGAGGCGCACAGATTGTCATAAGTGCACCCAGAAAATCGTTCACAGCTACTCCGTGTAAGCTACGAATATGGATCGGTTGTACTTACTGAAGTGCACGTCAAATGCCTCTTCGTGAGGAGCGCAGTCCAACCGCGATCTACGATGTGTAGACGGAAGGCACTCCAAGACTGGGGACTGGGGATTTCTCTCCAAGAAGGGGATTTCTCTCCAAGTGACCATCTTGCTATACCTCACCAACATTACTTCTCCCTCTGCAACACGAGGTAGAATGGTTTGGCCTGTAGCACGAACGACGTTTTTCCGTATGCCGGGCAGCGCATTGGCGGATGTGTCCGGCCGCAACGGGGGCAAGTGGCTGGCTGATGCTCTTTTCCGTATGCCGGGCAGCGGATTGGCGGATGTGTCCGGCCGCAACGGGGGCACGTGGCTGGCTGATGCTCTTTTCCGTATGCCGGGCAGCGCAATGACGGATGTGTCCGGCCGCAACAGGGGCACGTGGCTGGCTGATGCTCTTTTCTTGAAGTTATTGCATATTCTGTCTCTGTCTTGAACCATATCTCAACGCAGCGGTTTCAGCTGCGTTGCATAAGGTCATAGCTCTTTCGAGCGCAAAATACTTTTCTCTGAGCATTTGCTCTCGTAGCTTGGGAGATTTTGTGCCGAAAACCGCTTAGTCATGTTCCATGCCGTCAGTTAGGGCCTCGAAATTGCACAACCTTGCTTGTTTCTTCACCTCTCGGAAAATTGTTCGAAAGGTTCTGCCGGCTACTGCACGCGTTTACGAAACATATACTTTTCGTGGACTTAGTTCTTCTTTCCAGCGAAGTATTCCTGAAACATGGCGACAACCACTTTGAAGTCCTGTTTTCCTTGTCTCCAAGAACGAGAAATTGCTGTAAATATCCATCGCAACTTCGCCTGCTACGCTGAGCAAGAGCGCCATTTTCGCCGCTTCAGTCTTTGGTTTTTCATGTGACGTTGCCTCCAAGAAGAGTTCAAAACTTGGGTGGACAAGCTTCCATCTTCTTCCGGCTTGCCCGGACAGGGTAAGTGGTTCTGAAAGCTTGATGCTTTCCATGTCTGCAAAGCTGCTCCGGGTCGTCCGTGGGCGGGTGAGCATGACGAGTGGAATCCACGAACAGCAGGCTCGAGGTTCATCCCACTTCTGACACCAAGCATCATTTCACCACTGGCCGAAGTCAAACGTGGACGCAGCCACAGAACACTGAACGACCTGCCTTATTCAGCGAGTGTTTTTACAGCTCACTCGGTGCGTAAGAGGGCGAGTGGGTTATCCCGCATTAGATAGCGGCATGCTCCCCGGAGCTTGGCCGGTGGTTAGTGCCCATGCGTGCGACACGACCGAAGGTTCGATACACAAACGCCAACCTTCAAGCACGTTGGTCAGCATCAGAGATCCATTCCTTCTTTTCAGCTATTTCGTCATCGCACTTGTGCCTGCGAGATGAGCCTGTGACCGCGGTACCTGTACTTCACTTCTCAAGACCTTTATTTGCAGGTAAGAGTTATCTTTTTGTGGTTAGGAGGTGGTACTCTATCGATACAACATAAATTCCTCCTGCGTCCCTTTAAGGATATCTAGTTCAATTTTTTGTTCGCGGGATGTGATCAGATAAACTAGTTGAAGCATAGAACTTAAAAAATAACTAGCGTTTTCAGAACACAATTCCTCCGAGCTTCACCGGTAAACGATCCAAATGAATGCTCGTAACTTTGTGAATAAAAATAACGAGTATTCTAAAAACGTGCTGTACGAAACTAAGTAAAACCTCACCAAATAAATGCCCTATAAATGCTGTACTACATGTACTGACAATATGAATGCGCAAAAAAAAACACGAAACAAACACCTAAACCGATACAAGGAATTTGAGATGCCTCGTCAAAGGTGCACGACAAAATCAGCGTGCCCAGTGAAAGCAATGAGCGATGGCAGCGGGGTTTTCAGAAAGTCGTGGACACCACTGTGGTGTCGGCGTTCTTCGTGATCCACGGGTGGGCCAGCACCTCATCCAAGGAAATGCAGTCTGCGGCACGTATCCGGACCAGCTGCGAAAATAATATATGTTGGAGTCGTCCGCATATTTAAAACTAAACAGCATGTCCATCTCCCTACCTAACACACATGCTTTGTCTTACCAACCCCTACGCATCGTACCCTAGCCTTAATACCGTTACGTATATTATCTACCATTACGTCCCCTTAACTATTCTACTTACCCTCATTAAACTGCCTACACTACGGCACCATAACCTGTTAACCTACGTGCCTTACCAACCCTACCGTACCCTACGCTCCCACCTACCCTATCATACCTTAACCTACATACCTCTCAGTTGATCTACTGCATCTATCAAAAACTGAATATATTTCTATAAAGTAAGCGCTTTTTCGACTAACAGAACCTATTGCCACATTCGCTACTTCTGAAGAAGAAAACCGTATAGGCACAGGTCTCTTTCAGTGCAATATGCCTGTTGCGAAACCGAAACCGAAACAAGACCGTCCCAAGTCGGAAGGCAAGACAAGCCAAGCAAGCTGGGAAAGGGAAACAAAGGAGCGCCCCTTAGGGCGCCAGTCGTGTCATGTAACCTGAAATAAACGGATGTCGGTTGTACTCGCTGAACGAAGTTGTCTATTTTTAACGCACGCGACATAAAATAAGCTGGTGCCGAAACCCGGGAAATTCCCCGAGACCTAACGAAGACGACTACCTGGATGCGACGGCAACGAATAACGAAGAAAAAGCCCATTTCTACTCCAAAGCCGCCGCCCAGTGCTACCGAGTGCAGCGACATGGACAGACACAAAGCTAAGAGATCAGCTGTCCAATCACAGGTGACTAGACTCATTACGGAAATTGACTCCTGCATGAAAAGCCGCACGGGCAACGAAAAGGAACTCAGTGTCTTTTTGGCAAGAATGAGCTCTCTGCAGAAACGTCTAAACGAAGCTAACGCCGCTGTCGAGGCGCTATTGCCAGCGAAAGAAGCGGAGCAGGACTATATCGAAACCATCGAGTATGACGACAAGATCGTTACATACATTGCGAAGCTCCAAGCGGAGATTCAAGAAATTCAAGTAAACAGTCAGCCGAAAGAAGAGCCATCACCAAGCAACGACGCAGGCGCGGCAACCACGACCTGCCAGGTGAAGCTTCCAAAATTAGAGCTCGTAAAATTTGACGACAAAGATGTGTCCTGGCAAGAATTTTGGGAACAGTACGAGCAAATGATTCACAAGAACGATCGGCTGACGACCTTGGACAAGTTCGGGTACCTAAAATCGGTTGTGACTGGCGAAGCAGCAAGAACGATCAAGGGCCTTCCCCCCACATCGCAGTGCTATGACGACGCCATCTTGCTGCTGAAAAGACGCTTCGGCGGTGAGGACGCCATCGTGCAAGCGCACATGCGAATGCTCTTGGACCTTGAGCCTGTGCGAAACGCCGAAGACATACGGTCCCTCCGACGGTTGTACGATGCCCTCGTCTCTCACCTCCGCGGGCTGGAGGCGCTCGGCCAGAAACAGGAGACCTACTGCACGCTCCTCTACCCCGCGGTACAGCGCGCCCTGCCGAAAGAAATATTGCTCGAGTTTCACCGAGCAGTGGCGAGGGAGGAACCCTCCGAAACGTCAACACAGAACACGGAACGAACTGGATCTGCGCTGCGGAGCGACGACGCACCGGGGCAGCCAACAGAAACAGCTACAAAAGGTACTCCGTCTTTATTCTCGAAGTTACTTGACTTTTTGAGGATTGAAGTGCAAAGCCGCGAGAATCTGGTTGCTCAGCAAGGTACTGGCAAGAAGCACCAGGTGTCAATGCTGAAGACGTTAAACCCAACTGGGAGTTACAAGAAGAGCATTGGAACGAAATTTAAATCATCAGCTGCTGTACTGCAGCAGTCAGCAAGAGCAGATCATTGTTTTCTTTGCAACAAGAATAACCACGAATCCGCTGCCTGCCGTGCTGGCATTTCGTTGGAAGAAAAGAAAAAAATGCTACGTTTGGGAAGACGCTGCTTCCGCTGCATGAAACCAAATCACCGTTCTAACGAGTGCAGAAGCAGCATTAAATGCGGTAACTGTGCAGGGCGGCATGCGACAACAATGTGCGACCCAGAATTTACTCATCCGAAAGTCAAGGCAAATGCAACCGATGTGACAACAGTCCCAGTGAATTTGCAATCTACCGTGAAAGAAACTCGCAAACGAGAAGTACTGCTACAAACGGCAACGGCGTTGTGTGCCGGTGAAACGAAAGCGGTATACTTACGAGCGCTCTTTGACGGCGGAAGCCAACGTTCGTTCATTACGAAGCGAGCCTCAGAAAAACTCTGGTGTCGAGTTCTCGGAACAGAAACGTTGAAAGTTGGCGTGTTCGGTGGACACCAGTCAGAACAAGACTTTAATAGAGTGATGGTGTCGCTAACCGCACAAAACAAGAAGATTCAACAGATCGAAGTTCTTGAGACGGATATCATATGCGAACAACGAATCCCGATTCCTGAACACAGGATCAAGGAACTGCTTGGACCTTTGGCCGCGGCCGACAGGACCTGCGATAACGAAAGAGGTGATATCGACCTCCTCATCGGAACAGAGCATTACTGGGAATTTGTAACTGGTAGAAGCAAGCAGCTAGACGGTAAACTCCGAGCAGTCGAGACTGCATTTGGGTGGTGCATTCAAGGACCTGTAGGAACAAACATGGTTGACTCACAGAGCATGCAAACCATCGCCCTTCGCATATCATTGGCCGAGAGTGAGACCACGAACTGCTTGGAACGTTTCTGGACCTTGGAGTCTATCGGAGTCACGGATAACGACGACTGTATTGGGCGACAGCTACTCGAATCTTTCGAAGACAATATCAGGCGTAGTGGATATCGATACGAGGTAGCCCTTCCCTGGAAGCAAAACATAGATCTAAGTGACAACAAGGGGACTGCGGAAAAACGCCTGTCCCAACTGACAAACCGTCTTCGAAGAAATCCAGAATTACTGGAAGCCTACGACGCAGTCATCAGGCAGTATTGCATGGAAGACATAGCTGAGCCAGTAGTAGAAAAAGAAGAACAAGGAAAACTGATCTACTACATGCCTCATCAGCCGGTGTTCCGAGAAACGAGCAATACCACAAGACTGCGAGTGGTTTTCGATGCTTCTTCGCATGGACAGAAGTTAAAGTCATTGAATCAAAACCTCGAGAGTGGTCCAAATTTGACAGCCGACCTTGTCGCACTGCTACTGAATTTCAGGAGCAACAGAATCGCCTTGGTGGCAGATATTGAAAAGGCATTCTTACAAATAGATATAAGAGAGAACGACAGAGATGCATTGCGCTTTCTGTGGTACCATACGAAGCCAGGTGCGAGTGGACCAATGGGCGAGGTGCAGACTTTGCGAATGAAGCGAGTTCCTTTCGGAACCACAGCGAGTCCTTTCTTGTTGACAGCAACTCTTCAGCATCACTTGAGGAATATGGAAGAAGAGTATCCGGACACAGCATCGCTGCTGGCGCATTCCTTATATGTGGACGACCTCTTAACGGGAGCAGAAAACGAAGAGAGAGCCCTGAAGATCTATGAAGAAGCTAGGACCATCTTCAGCGCGGCCTCTATGACACTCCACAAGTGGGCGTCCAACAACCACACATTGAACGAACGGTTTGCGACAGATGATTGTCAAGCGAGACACTTAGGATACCTCCCAGGGGTCCTTAAGGTGTTAGGACTGACGTGGAATCCCAGCACAGATAACCTCACCTTCACCCCACAGTCTATCGAGCTGCCTGAGCCAGGAACAAGTACTAAAAGGTCTGTTCTGAAGACAACAGCAAGACTGTATGACCCACTTGGATGGCTAGCTCCATTCACAGTCCGGGCAAAGGCTTTATTGCAAGAGCTGTGGCAAAGAAACGTGGAATGGGATGACATCCTACCAGAGGATCTGGACGCAAAATGGATGCGGTGGTGCGAGGAACTAACCGAATTGAAAAGAGTTCAAGTGCAACGCCGCTACAAAGCAGGCACAGTCGAACCTGCCATCAAAACAGTCCTCCACGTATTTGCTGACGCCAGCCCAGTGGCATACGGGGCGGTGGCCTACATCTGCGTAACAGATGCGGATGGCATCGCAACTTCGAGCATCCTCATTAGCAAGTCGAGGGTCGCCCCGATGCAGCAACTCACTCTTCCGAGACTCGAATTGATGGCGTGTCTCTTAGCGGCCAGACTGAGTCGATACATCCTGAAAAGCCTAAAGGAACCACCACAAGTGACACATTTCTGGACCGACTCGGCAATCGCATTGCATTGGATCACGGGAGAGCCCTCGCAATGGAAACAGTTCGTGAGGAATCGCGCAACAGAAATTCAGCGTCTTACCGACACCTCAGCATGGAGACATTGTCCCGGATCCGAGAATCCGGCGGATCTCATGACCAGGGGAGTGACAGCAGATCAGCTTGTTGAGCGTTCCACCTGGTGGGAAGGAACGCCCTGGATGAAGGCGACTGAAAACAATTGGCCACGCTTCTCTCAACCAAGAAACATTCCGACAGTGGACGAAGAAAAGCGAATTGTGGAAGTCCTTCATACAACAAGCTCCACTGAAGTTCCGAAGCTGTTAGACCCAGATCGATACTGCAATGCAACAAAACTCTTCTGAGTGACAGCTTGGATATTACGATATGTCAACAAGCTGCGACATCTGAGCACTAACAAAGGATCACTGACGGCAGTTGAACTGGATGATGCCGAGAAATACTGGATACGACAAGCTCAGCGAGAAGACCTGAAGAGGGAAATTGAGTGCGCGAAAAAAGGAGATCGCTTTCCAGCGGACTCGCCCTTGAGGGACACTCCAGTGTTTGTTTACAACGACGGTATTCTACGTATAAGCGGCAGACTTCAACAGAGTGGCAAGCCGTACAACGAACGCCATCCAATTGTACTGTCGAGGCGACATCACCTAGCCGAATTGCTCGTGCGTCAAGCTCATCTCCAAGTACTTCACGGGGGAGCACGAGATACTTTGGTACAGTTGAGAGAGAAGTACCATGTTGTACGAGCCCGCCAGCTGGTAAAAAGAATCATCAAAGGGTGCATAACCTGTCAACGCTACAATGCACGTCCAGCATCGGAAGTGACTGCACCGCTTCCACATGATCGAGTGACCCAGGCTCAACCATTTGAAGTCACAGGGGTGGACTTTGCAGGGCCACTTCTAGTAAAAGGAGAAAACTCGCTGTACAAGTCCTATATCACGCTATTCACCTGTGCCGTGACACGGGCAGTTCACTTAGAGCTTGCGAGGGACATGACAGCGGAGTCGTTCTTGATGACCTTCAGACGTTTCATCTCAAGAAGAGGTGTACCCAGAGTCATCTACAGTGACAACGCGCTTTCCTTCAAGAAAGCCAACAGAGATCTTTTATACCTCTGGAACTCTATCCGGAAACCGGAGGTTCTTGACTACTTTGCAAAGACACGAATCGAATGGAAGTTCATAGTAGAGCGCGCCCCCTGGTGGGGTGGCTTTTATGAGCGACTCGTCGGATCAACCAAACTTGCGCTCAAGAAAGTTATCGCTGCCAAGTTTCTGTCCTTCGACGAGCTAGCAACGACCTTGGCCGAAATTGAAGCTGTCTTGAACTCAAGACCTCTAACTCATGTATACGACGGACCGGAAGAACCGGAACCTCTTTGCCCTTCCTTCTTCTTGACAGGAAGACGCCTCACGTCGCTGCCTAGCGTGGGGAAAAACGAAGATGACCAAATCAACATATCCCTTCAGAGACTGTGGACCCGACGCCAACAGACCACAGAAGCTTTCTGGCGTAGGTGGACCAGAGAGTATCTTGAGGAACTGCGAAATGTGCAGAGTCAGAACGAACGTCAGGGAAAAGCGATCAAGGAAGGTGACTTGATTCTTCTTCGTGACAGTCTTCAACCACGGCAGCAGTGGAAAACCGCAAGGATTGATAAACTGTTTCCTGGAAGAGACGGGAAGGTGCGATCGTGCCTTCTGAGACTACCTGGAGGATCAACCCTCAAGAGACCAATCCAACTCGTGTATCCTCTTGAGTTAACGTAAAAGGAAAAAATGACTCAAGTCATTTTCGGGGGGGAATGTGTTGCGAAACCGAAACCGAAACAAGACCGTCCCAAGTCGGAAGGCAAGACAAGCCAAGCAAGCTGGGAAAGGGAAACAAAGGAGCGCCCCTTAGGGCGCCAGTCGTGTCATGTAACCTGAAATAAACGGATGTCGGTTGTACTCGCTGAACGAAGTTGTCTATTTTTAACGAACGCGACAATGCCATCATCGCTAGACGAAAGGTGCGGCACAAATGTGAAGAGAACACAACTCTGCTGAGTCAGCAGTGCATATCCGCAGTGCGGAAAAGCACAACAAACTCAGCACGTATGCTTCACTGACAGACACGGATGCAACATGTAGCCACTGGGCGTACACTATTTCGCGCAATTCGTGCTTCTAACCTTTCCGATGATGTCGCGAGCATCGGCACCGACATGGTGCGGGAACTCAAGCTTGGCCGCCATTATGAGCTCACGGGTCTTGTCAAATGAGTCCGACGCAAAGGGTGTGCTGCCCACCACCATCTCGTAGATGAGGATGCCCAGACACCAGTGGTCCACCTTCTCGTCGTATGCGAGGTGCATCACCATTTCCGGCGGCAGGTACTCCCCAGTTCCGCACATTGTATGTCGCCTGCAGGCAACATTGCAAGATTCAACATGCGTACATACCGGTTGTTTCAGCGAACACTTTCAAAAATTCTCATAAGTAGAATTTTCTTGGTAAAGATATGGCTTTTGCCGCATAGTATTACCAATATTGGCGGACACCAGAAAACCGGTAAATCATATTAGGTAGTAAACTGATTCACTAATTTTTAATCATTACCTTTTTAACTATTACAGTTAGGCGCCTAGTTGCAATGAGATATTTGTAGCCGGTCGGTAGTAATAGCCATATCAGTTTTTAGAATTTCGAAAATGCGATTATCCTGGATGCTGTGGCTCGACAAAATTTGGTTTTTTCGACTAGTTACGTGCACTGGAGGGGATGCTTCGCCTGCATGCTTTCGATAGCGCATCTATTTTTCGCACGAAACAGCCAGACTTTGTCGAGCCACAGTGGTGAGGTAATTGCGTTTTCGAAATTCTAAAAACTAATATGGCTATTACTAACGACCGGCTACAAAAATATCTAATTGCAACTAGGCGCCTAACTGTAATAGTTAAAAAGTTAATTATTAAAAAATTAGTGAACCAGTTTACTACCTAATATGATTTACCGGTTTTCTGGTGTCCGCCAACATTAGTAATACTATGCTGCAAAAGCCATATCTTTACCAAGAAAATTGTACTTATGGGAATTTTTGAAAGTGTTCGCTGAAACACCCGGTATATTTGCAGCTTGCACTAAGAGGCAATCTATCGCTCGCTATTACTAGTCATGTGCCTACCAGCTATCAACAAACAGTTAACAACAAACAGCGGTTTTGCTGTTTTTTGCAGTCACTGACCATCGCTCGCAGGTAGTTCATCAAGCCACTTTTTGGTTTCTTGTTTCCGCATCGTGAGTCGTGACGCGATAGCTGCTTTGTCTAAGCAATGAAATTGCTACAGTGAGGCTAACCGAAGAGCGCAGCTGCACTAAGTAGAAGCAGTTAATTTATGATGACACTTCAGTGATGAAAACATCGCATATGCTCCTTGGTTTCAGTGACTATCGGCTTCCGTCATTTATGTCATAAGGAGCCCTCTTTACCTTCCCTTGCCTGCTCTATAGCTAACGAAGGCCTCGATTTTGGCAGTCATGATACCATACGTAGCATAAGAGGGTTCTCGCAAGCTTCTACCCTCACCGTTCGATCACCTTCCTACGTGACCCTCGCGGTGATGCATGACGTACTGCACCCGCCGCTATGGACGAGGGTGGCGCTGGTGAACACTCTCAAGGTCGGGTTACGCTTAAAATAAATACCCCGAAAGCAGAAGATTAGACAGCCGTCGCCTGCGCTTAGTCGGTAGAGCACCGGACGCGAAATTCAAAGTTCCTTGTTTCGGATCCCACTGGCGGTATGTAGTTTTTTCGTTTGCTTTTTAATCAATTATCTTTAAAATATATCATTTTAATCTCAACTGGACGAATACCAAAGGTTAAAAAAACATCCCCTATGCTTCTTGGTTTGAGTGACTGTCTTCCGTCAGGCTAGTCATAACGAGCCCCATTTTTCCTTCCCTTTGTCCGCTCAACTCCTATAACAGTACAATTTTCATTTGCCGAACCCTGTGTTCATCAAACTTTCAATGGTTTCAAATCAAATCGGGTTCAATCTTCAGGACAGTGCAATGTTGATGGCTTCCCTGACAAAAAAGCTATGACCACAGCTTGACTAGGCTGGGGAGCCATTTTGGCAGCAGTGACTTTACATAAACAGTACAAAGGTTCAACTGCGAGAATAAAATTACAATATGATACATGCACTCCGCTTATCAACATAATTAGGTTGGTTGGTTGGTTTATGGGGTTTAACGTCCCAAAACGACTAAGGCTATGAGCGACGCCGTAGTGAAGGGCTCCGGAAATTTCGACCACCTGGGGTTCTTTAACGTGCACTGACATCGCACAATACACGGGCCTCTAGAATTTCTCCTCCAAAGAAATTCTAGCCGCCGCGGCCGGGATCGAACCCGCGTCTTTTGGGCCAGCAGTCGAGCGCCATTACCACTGAATGAAGGACTTAACAATCAACCTGGTCTGCAAAGCAGCGTCATTCTGTTTGTACAGCGTCGTACATGACGATCCAGGTGGAAAGACAAACACTTTGCATATTCATTAACATAACCTATGCGACAAAATAGATGCAAAGTACTAAGAAAACTGTCAAATAACAAATATGCCTTGCAAGGCTCTGCGAGTTATGTCAATGGAAAAAAAAACGTCTTTTGAGCTTATTTGTAAGAAATCGTGCATAGTATGTTGTGTCAGAGGATGATTTTTGCTCGGCCGTGGCACAAACAATTTTTTAGATGACCAGGTTCGATGTACGTGAGTTTGCAATCTAAGACTACACAATTTTTTTAAGAATTCTTGCTAACATACCCTCGAAAAGTGCAGCAGTTAGGTTTGGTTTGGTTTTATGGGGTTTAACGTCCCAATGCGACTCAGGCTATGAGAGACGCCGTAATGAAGGGCTCCGGAAATTTCGACCACCTGGGGTTCTTTAACGTGCACTGACATCGCACAGTACACGGACCTCTAGAATTTCTCCTCCAAGCAGTTATGGAAGACAGTAATTGTATATTTGCTCTATACTAACTCTATTTGCTCTATACTAACTATGTTGGTTTGAGGTTTATGGGGGTTTAAAGTCAAAAATAGACTCCGGCTCTGAGGGACGCCGTACTGAAGGGCTATGGAAATTTCGGCCCCCTATAACGTGCACTGACATCGCACTGTACACGGTCCGCTAGAATCTTGCCTCCATCGAAATTCGACCGCCGCTCCCGAGATCGAGCCCGCGTCTTAGGTGACAGCAGCCGAGCGCCATAAACACTGAGCCACTGCGGCGGCACTACCTATCTTGAATTGAGCAAACTGCTCGAGTGTGTGGTGGCAGTATGGAACATTAGCAATGCAGCGGACAGTTTCTTTTTCGAGCCTATGTAATACTGTTATTTTTTTTTATTAATCATGGCCCAAATTAATGTGCGATAGTTATTGTGGGACCGAAAGAGAGAGTGAAAGATTTTACTTGAAGCATAATTAATGTTGGTTGGAAAAATGTCTCAATATCTTTGTGGTAAGCAAACTGTGGAAGAGAGCTTTTTGACCAGTTACTTAATGTGTGCATCCCAACTGATAAGGTTGGGATGCCAGCCCTAAAACTTTGAGCTCTTCCACTGTATCGAGTAGAGAACTGCCGAAGCGCAGTCCACAAACCAAGCTTACTGGTTTGTTTTTTGAAGCAAACAGTATAGCTTTCGATTTTTGCCCTAAACGTCTCCTTTGGTACTTTGTTCATACAAAGGAACTGTATACAGGGTATTCCGTATTTATAAGTCCGGGATTTAAAAATTTCTCCTGCTCAAACTACAGGCTTACTTGGTCCCAGGCATAAACCACAGGGCAGCTTGTGATGGTCTGCGTTTTTCAATAAATAATTTAGCCCCGGAACGTACCTGTTTTGACAGAAGTCGACGAAGAACTGCAGTTGCCTGCGTAGAGCATTTTCTTCCAGTCGACCGGAGTAGCCAATTTGCGAGGCTGCGCCATCTGGCGAACTTCGAGAAAACCAGTGACCCTGCTTGAATCTGGGGCAGGCCTGACATTACCCCAGATGATGCAGCCTCTCAAATCGGCTATTTCGTTCGCCCTCACGGAAATCCTCTACGCAGACGACCGCAGTTGTTCGCCGATTCTAATCATTCCAGGTACGCTCCGATCTTAAATTATTTATCGGAAAACGGAGACTATCATAAGCTACCTCGTGGTTTGTGCTTGAGCCGAAATAGTCCAGTAGTTTGTGCAGGATGATTTACAAACCGGACAGATCAATACGGTACACCCTGTACAGAGCATACTAGGCACATATAACGAAAAAAAAACATGAGAGTAGTGTCAACCAGTACAGTATCTGCTGACAATCGAGCATGCCAAGTGAAAACTAGCCAGTGTGCCTACCTTGAAGAGGGCGCGTGCACGGACCAGCCGAAGTCGGCGATCTTTATCTCGCCGTTGAAGCCAAGGAGCAAGTTCTCTGGCTTGATGTCCCAGTGGATCAACTTGCGGCTGTGGCAGAACTTCAGGGCCTGGCACAGCTGGTAGGTGTACTGTATGGGGGAAGGTGTGCGCGCTTTGTAACAAAAGCAACTACATCGACCAATCGTACAAGGGATCGACATTAGGCAAGGGGTCGACCAGTCAGGGAGTAAACATGGCATTCATGTAGATCGATACTCTAATGAGTTCTGTAAGTTAAGTACGAAGTAGCAGTTTATTCTAGTCATATACATGCTTACTTTCTTCGAGCGTCTATTATGAAGTGCATTATCAATGAACAAAGCTCCATATTGGATTCTACGCTTTTTCTTTTATCACGTAACTTTTAGATGGTGATGGCGCCCATCTCTTCAGAAAGGTAATTCCTGCCTGAAATACAATCGTAACGAGTAGCACGTGGAAAATTGGAGCTCTTTGGCCTTCACTAATCTCTATTGAAATGGAAATGATTAACGATAAAGCAATAACATAGGGAAAATGCAGGAAATTTCACTGCATCATTGTAAGGATTAAGAGCCCTAAATACGAACTGTTTGGTCTAAACACGCTATTTTTTTTTCTTACACAAAACTAAAGGTCAGCCCCCCCTCCCCCGCGCCCCACAGCATGCTGCCGAGATCGGACAGCGCGGTATTTATTTATTTATTTATTTATTTATTTGAACATACTGCAGGCCCTTTTCGGGCCCATGCAGGAGTGTTTACAATGCATCATTGATCAAACAGAGTAAAAACAAAAATTCAAAAATACAGAGATGTTCTCTGACCCAAACACAAAAAGATTAGGAGAGAATTAAACAGAAAAGTCAATTTTTTCGATATAATTAAGAAATAGTTCCACGGACGTACTCTTCACCGCATCTTCAGGCAATTTATTCCAATATGATATAGCATCTGGAAACAGGGAGTACCTGTGGATATTTACACGGCTGACTGGTTGACGAAGTGTTTTACTATGGTTTGTTCTAGACGAGTGTTTGAATGGCGGGTGTAAGTATTGTGAATTGGCTATTTTGAAGTGACCGTGAAGAAGTTGGAACAAAAACTTTAATCTGGAAATGATTCTTCTCTTGAGTGCAGCGATCCGGTCCATTTATCTGGCGACATTCATATTGCTCATAGTCATCACTATCATCACCACCAACCTGACTGCACCAACTGCAATGCACAGGCCTCGCCCATGTCTCTCCAATTAATCCTGTCCTTTGCCTGCTGCATACAACTTATCCTCGCACACTTCTTAATCTCACCAACCCACCTAACTTTCTTCCGCCCCCTGCTACTCTTGCGTTCTCTGGGGATTCTCTCCGCTACCTATAGGGACGAGCGGTTGTCTTGCTTTCGCATTACATGCCCTGCCCAAGCTCATTTATTCCTCTTGAATTCGGCTAGCAAGTCATTAAGTCACGTTTGTTCCCTCAACCACTCTGCCTGCTACCCATCTCTCAGCGTTACACCTGTCATTTTTCTTTGCATAGCTCATTACGTTGTCCTCCTCAACTTACGCTGAACCCTCTTCGTTAGCCTGCACGTTTCTGCCCCATAGGAGCGCACCGGTAAGACAGCTGTTTTATTTGCCGATAGCCCTAAGTAGGAACGTATAAAACAGCTGTATCCTACTGCTCATACTTGGCCAACAAGTCCGGGCAACGCGGCTGGGGTGAGGCAGGTTTAGCAGACCGCGGCTTGATGCCCGATCTGGGTGGCCGTGGCTCATACAGCTTTCACCCCACTCCTCGATTGAGATGCGGCGATAATTTAATCGCTTTCTTTATCAGTAGAACAGAAACCTTCTTGTATCCATAACATGACCGCCACAGAGGCAGCAGTTTTCTTTTACGTATAACATGATGATCATAGAGTTATTACACGGACTTCGTGCTGCGTCCTCCTTTTGGAGATCAGCCTTGCGTCCCTTGACAGCTGCAGCTGAAACTGTAGCGCTGTTTCGGAGCAGCGCCGCTAGCTGTTCGTTGTTGCGCATGGTTATTTGTTTTGTAAGGATATTGACTTTGGCAGCGAATAGTAGAAATATTTTTGTCGATTGGAATTCGGTCCGGGCGTGAGAAAATTCCAAGCGCACACCCCTATAACCACTACTTTCTCCGAAGGTCAGCTCAACACCAAAACATAGGGGATGTACGAATTAGCTGCAGAAATGGGAAGGTAAATGTGGTCAGCCTTCCTTCTCAGGCTCATCATTTAATTCTGCCTATTACGTGCCCGCCCTGCTCTGCCTTTAAACCTTTTATAAGCGTTAACATTGTGGCTCCCAAACAACCACATTGTGCAATACCCCTTCGTTGACCTGTTTTCAACGTTATAGAGAAGAACAACCCGCCATCAGTAACGAGCCCTCAAGATCAGACTACTGGCTTGTGCCCAGAGGCACAGGGCTTTTGTGACATTGTAGCCCTGTGACATTGTGACATTTTGGCCCTGTAGCGTGCCATCGTGGTCCGGCAGCCGAAGACGACGACTGTCCCAGTACGCCTGCCAAGCACGCGCAGACTGGATTTTCATGGCTGCTTAACTGCAAGGCCGGCGCAGCGCTGTTCCATCCCAGCCTGGCTGAGCGCGTCCAGCCGAATATATTTGTGGAGACCTGACGATGACTGGTGCCCACGATTCGTCTCCACAACATCATCAGAGGAGGGGCTGTGCCATCACTGAGAGCCGTGGTGACGGCAGTGACACATGACGGGGGTGACACACGAGTGATAAAAGGACAGAGCACTCACCGTGGCTGCTTGCTGGTCGGTGAATCGCCCTGCGTCAAGAAGACGGGGGTACAGCGCCCCCTGAGGTGCATACCCAAGGATGAGGTAGACACGGGTGCTGTCATGAAACCAGGTGTAGAGGCATAGGATGTTTGGGTGCCTGCGAGGGAAGGCCCAAAGTGGCCGTTGGGCATGTGAACCAGTTTGGCACCGGTGGTCACTCGCAAACCAAACGCTGTGTTAGTGCGCACTGAAAGATAAATGCAACACACGGGAAGGGAAGAAAAGGAACTTATTTTGAACATACGTTTGAACAATCCCGTTTTGTACTATTTATTTATTTATTCACGTACCTACAGCGCCCGTTCAGGGCATTTTTGCAGGGGGGATACAGTTGCAAAGCATACATTGTCATGCAGATGACACTGCGTACGAAACAAACAAACAATAAAAATAAAAATACAACGCATTCCAATACTAAGTAAACTTATTACTAAAGGATCATGAAAGCAAGAAAGACGAAAAAAAAATTTAATTCAACAAAAGTCGCACAGAGCATTTTCAAAAGAAGATTGCGGGGCTAAGACAACTTCTTCCGGCAATTTATTCCAGTCATGCACTGTTCTGGGAAAAATGAGTTTTTAAGGACATTTATACGGCACTGGTATTCTTGAACCTTTAAAGAATGATCTAAACGGGAGGATATGTAGCTGGGAGCTTTCATGTATGAATCTTTAGACAAACCTGTTGAGCCTCTAAAAATATTGTGAAATAGCCGTCTTAGGTATTTGCGCCTGTCTTGCAGTCAAGGCCAGCCCAAATTTTTGCAAAGCTGAGAAGAGCTTTTGGTCAATTCATAGTTTGCGGACACAAACCTTTCTGCTCGTTTTTGAATTCGTTCGAGCTCGCTGATAAGTGTTTTTGTTGGAGGATCCCTAGTCGCACAACCATATTCTAAGATGGGACGTACGTTTGTCAAGTAGAGTGTCTCCTTCAAATCAGCAGGTGCCTGCTTGAAGTTGCGTTTTAAACTATTATCAAACTGTTCGACAATTTCTAGTAATGTTGAAGTGCGTGCGAGTTAAATATTATTAACTAAATCAGCACTCATAACAGAGCATACATAGAAAACGACAGAACAGATGGACGCTTAAAAACCATTACTGAGTGAAAAGGTCTTCATGAATTTCAAGGTTGTTTAATGGATGCATATCCTTTACTTTCAAGCAAAAAAAAAAAGGAGAAAAGAATGCCAATGCACTTATTTTGCCCGCCTAATAATATCCTTGTCACAAGGGCACGCTTAAGCTCAGTTATGCAACCGCTTTTTTCCTTCAGAGTGGAGACCTTAACCGACGTTAACAATTAGTCTAACTCTGCCGTGTGAACAGCAGCAGCATGCTTTGCGAAAACCGTGGTTAGCTTAACCAAGGTTAAGCGCGGCAGTGCGTCACCGTGACTGCTTTGCTTGAGAATACAAAATATAAAAATAAGAAACGAAACGGAAGTTGACGAGAATGACGGCATTGATTTCTCGAATGAACTTTTTCATCAAAACTGCTATACTTTCTGCACACAAATGCACTTCATTACGGCATACATCACGCCATGGAATTTTTGTGTGAAATTTACATAAGCATGGCTTCTGGTACTCTTCTTATTACAATGATGTCCCGCTGCAAAGCTTATTGTAAAATTGCTGGTGGGGCCTGTCTCCTTCAAAATTCCAAGTATTAGGTCAGACTTTTTACATTGCCACATCGACAATAACAAAATAACCGAGAAAGAGCCCCCGTACAAAATCACAGCGTGGTATCTTCTACCAGCCACCATGCTACGTCCAGAACGCATCAATTGTTCTTTCATAAGGACGTTGAAAAACCAATACAACTGCATAATTAGTACTTAGAACGCCAACAAACTTAATCAAGCGTTGTCAAAAGAAGCCGTGTGCGGAACCTGGGCTGTGAAACGCCTTTCGCTTTAGAGCGTGTTGACTTTACTTGTGCGCAGTTATCAATTTTCCACTTCCTGGCTGGCTGCAATCAGACGTGATAGTGGCACGTGTGCACTTCCAATGAGGGAAAAAAAAGAGGCTCAGAAGACAGTGTCAGGAGAATATCCTCCAGCTTCTTAGCTGCCTGGCGCAGCAGACAAGTGATATAATTGCAGAAGAAAAAAAACTTTGATATCACTGCGGCGACCTGCATTGGAGCGATGCGAAAGAAAAACGTCCACATACTATATCGACGTCCGCGGCTGTTTTAACGTCTAAGTGTAATTTTTGAGTTTTTTCTCGTTTAATTATTAAACTAATTACACTTCATCATGCAAATTTTTCCACGGGAACATCTTATCACACACAATGTGTCACAATCACACTTTCACACATTTATCTTCAAAGGACGACGCAATCGTCCGGACAAAATTGCGGACACTTTTTGCTTACGTGACAGAGTCATATAAAGCTCTCGCATTAAAAAACTTCAAAGATAAATAAAGAACTGCAGTTAATGAGCACGCCCAGGCCATAACTAAATCTACACACAAAAAAAAACAACAAACACAAAGAGCGGGATAATCTTCAAACAAGAATGTAGCACAAAGCACTGTGCTACAGGGTGGACTCCTGACAATGCCGATCGCAAAGCAAGCAAGCTCACCTTAGGTGGGACTGGATCTCGATTTCCCTTTGCAACTGACGCTCCATATTGCAGCGCTGCAGCTCAGACTTGAACAGGACCAGCACGCACGACGTTGACGATGAGTTTGTTGGCAGCCTTCAAGGGAAGCTTTGGCCAAAAAGCACCATGGCAAACGCTATTTTCATCTGCTCACGGTGGGGTCAGAGACCCATTTTCCAAGAATTTCATCCCAGAGAAGTCGGACACCAGGGAAGGGGAAAGCTTGCACCAACTGGAAACTGACGGTTATACCTGGCGGCACTAGGGACTGGATTCCGCACCTCCCCCTTACGGTGCGGATGCCCAAACCGCTAGGCCACTGCTGCCGTGTCATGCACAACGTTTACACATCTTTTCTTTGTGTGATTAGGACATGTCTTGCTAAACACCTTATCTGAAGGCCTTTTTAACAGAAGACGCGAGAACACCATAGTAGCAAAAAGAATGCCAGAAACCTCACAACTTAGATGGTGAGCTGTTCGGACTGTTTGGTTTGGTTTGGTTAATGGCGTACGTCCCAAAGCGACTCTGGCTATGAGAGACGTCGTAGTGAAGGGCTTCGGAAATTTCGACCACCTGGTGTTCTTTAACGTACACTGACATCGCACAATACACGGGCCTCTAGAATTTCGCCTCAATCGAATTTCGACCGCCACGGTCGGGATCGAACCGCGAGTTCTTAATGTAATAAAATAATAATTTCTAAGATTTATTTTTAAGTCACTTTATTTGCACGTTTATTTATTATCACTCTTATGTTATTCTTCTTACTTTAATTTTTGTTACCTCATTTTGTTAATTTTATTTTACGATGATTTTAGTGATGTTTGGTTATGGCCTATTACACCACTGATGACGTCATCAGGATGATTGATAGCTATAATGTGACAGTTTTCGCGGACGGACGGACAACAATGAGCCATTGAAGGTATTCGCCTTAATAAATGTTTATGTATTCACAAGCAAAGGGAGCAGTGCTCGAGGGCTGTAATAACACTGCCAACCGAAATTCTTGAAATTTATTGAGCATGTTGTTGCTTTGTGCCAAGATATCTTTTAATAGGTCTAAACACTCTTTTTTTCCGTACATAAACAAACTCCATGAAATTGAAAACTGGCAGAGTGCACAGAACCTTTGCGTCTACAGGCTTAAGGTGCTGCTGTATTTTCGTGAAAATTTGTAATGTTTGTGAATGCTCGAACGCAACGGCACGTGGTCTTATCACTCTGTGACACAATAGGCGACCAGTTATTTATGGAAATATTGTAGCCGTTCGCAATGGCTTGTACGATGTTGGAGGTTGTCGTAGTGTCGTTTCGCTCCTTATCTATAAACTTCCTCGTGACCTTTAAACTGAACGCTGTGTGAGGGCGACGGTGATCCTGCTCTTCGTCGACCAGCTGGTACACTTGATGGTATGGCTGTAGCTGAGTTTTACTCATTTGCGGAAACAAGATCCCACAATAAACAGCGTTCAAGTTTCAAGCAGTTCTGACAGGCTTCCTTGTCGACCGCCTGCCGATACTATACTTGATTGCCTCCGGATGCCATACGTGACCACACTTTGACAGCTTAAGCTGATTGTAAGATTTTCATATGGTTGCGCTGTATTGTTTGTAAATTCATTGTAAGGCTGCACATACGACAGCCAGCGATAAAAGTTCTGGGGGGCACTTTGCTCTTACTAAAGTGCGATGAGGCGAAAGCCACTTCCGCCTCTGTTGATGCGCCTGTTACTGTGGTGATGACGTCATAGGTGAGGTCACGCGCATGCGCCGGCAGCTGCCAGGGTGGAGACGGAGTGCCGGTTGGTGAGATGACGTCATAGGTGACATCACGCGTTTGCGGAGTACATTTCGAGTTAGGACATACTGCGCTATTTTTATGATGTCGTTAATTTGTATTAATTTTGTGATTTTTTGTTTTATTTAGTTATTTTTTATTGTTGTCATATTTAGGTTTACTTTTGTGTTTCTGTTTTATTTGTACTATTTTTATTCTTATAAACATAAAAACAATAATTGTAATTATTCTAATAACTACATATATAATAATTAGCTGTAGGAATAGGTGCTTAGCTTTGTTAAATTTTGATGAGCCCTGGGCCTCGGTGCATGAATGCAGTATGCACACAATCACAGTGCTCCCGTTCTATATAAATCGCTTCAGAATGGCGGAGCCGCAATTCTGGAAAGTTGCGGAAAATCAGATTTCAGACACGACGTACAGTTCGGCACGTTATTACAGATTGATACCTGGCCAAGAGCGCAACGAAAAAGAAATACGAAGAAAAGCAACAAATCCCAATCTAGAAATACAATATAAAATTATCTGTCGTCACAGAGATTTTCTGCAATGTTCCTGCTCATGATCTTCCTGTAACAACAAAATGTTTTGCAGGAACGACAGAATTTTGTATCGTTACGGCAGTGAAGTACTGCAGAACCACAGACTGAATAGAAGTACTATAAAAAATAAATACAGTAGTATTGAAAAAAGCTACAAAACAAAAGAAAAATCTGTCGTTACGACAAAACAGCAGAATATCGTACTTCTGGCATCGTTCGGCCGTTTTTTTTTTTGTTGTTGTTGACTAGGTTAGGATAAGCGCTGAGTTCGGTGCGCTTTATACAGACAGATAACAGATCTCTCCCTGTGCGACTAAGATTTCTTTATCGGACAAGGCGAAGCTTCGATGATGTGATAGCTGCGACCTCACACGTGTGCCGCAACGGTGGCTAAAAAAACGTTCGTGTTTAAACTGCGCCATGCATGAGCATTTGCTTGCAAAGACAAGGGGGTGGAACAGTCTCCCTTTTGGGCTCATTGGTGCACCATTAGGCGTGTGTTTAAAAAAAAGCCACGCCTTGCTGTATTAAGCTGCTGGTGTTTGGCCACAGCGCCGAGGACAACTTCGTTTTCAAAGTTCTAAATACTGATATGGATATTACTTAAGGCGAAGCTACACCCCTCGAAGTAAGGAGACTAAAAGTAATAGTTAAAAAGTTATATATTCAGTACTAGTCAAGCAGTCTATTAGTTAAAGCGCCTTAGGTGTATTCTGGTGTGCTGCACCGCTGAGAGTTTTATGTCTGCTAACTCGAAAAAGCCTTTTTTTTAAATTACAGAACACCTTAAGCGCATCACCCGGTATATAAAGGAGGAAATCGAGCCCCCGCTGACAGCACACGTACACTGCTGTCGGACAGCAAAATGTAGGTGATACGGCAGCAGTGACGTGCTGTAAGAAACCAATTCTCGCTCAACTAATGCAGTGCTGTGATACAAACTCTACATTAAATGATCTCAATGCGCACTGTCTACCCACCTTGAGAGCAGCAACGAGATAGTGCGTCGTTTTTTCTCGGGCAAGGTAGACTTTGCCGAACCTGCCCTTCCCCAGTGGCCGGCCGATCTCAAAGTCACTCAGGCGCCAGATTTTGACTCCTTCGTCGGGGCTGCAATCAAGTACAAATTCTTATAACATGCACGACGCAGCACAGGTAATAGTTTCACCCAATAAAGGAGTGGAAGGCCACATAGTCTCAAGGACCACGAGAGCACGAGTGCTCTCGTCACGCACGGCGTGGTCACGCACAGGTCACGCACGGCGTGCGTGAAGGTCACGAGGCCCCGTCAGGCGCCATATGGACGCCTTTTGCCTCGTGAACCTCAGGAGATATAAAAACAAAAAACATCAAGTATATGTACCCCGATTCTGCTGAAATAAATTTCATTTCATTTCACTTCATTTCATATCTCCTCTCAGGTTTACTTAAAATAAAGCACATGGGCAGGAAAAAAATGACACCATCCCGGCTGGTGGCACCTAGCATCTTAATGCACATCGGTCGTTCTGAGCTGTTTTTTGAGTAGATTCTTCAGTAAAAAATATTGCAGTAGAAGGAAACTGTCGGTTCCAAGATAATAGCCGCCAAAATACTGCGCTATGTTCCTTAAAGTTGAAGTAATATGTATACGTTTCTATACATTACACAATACGGCTTCCAGGTAAATGCGTCTGTAACTCGGCAAACTATGATCGTGCGGTAAGTATAGGCACTGATAAAAGGCGCGCTAGCGAGCAAGCGGGTCCAGCATGGGCACAAGCGCAGAGGACGTCAGCCGCCAAGGTAAGTTCTCCGGAATTCATGCAAAAGTGTAAGTGGGCAAGCATAGATGACGTCGCTGCTTTTATCGCTGCACGCGCAGCCTGAAGGCCTAGACGCAGAGGGGAAGAGAGGAGCAGGAGAGGTGAGGCAGTCAGCAGCTAAAGTGGATTCTCCGCAATGCACAAGTGCACGTGGGGAGCCCTGAATATATGGCGATGTTTTTGTAGAAGCGCGCGGAGCCTAAGTGCCTGGAGGTACGGGAGGCGATGAGCAGAAAGGCAGAGGCAGTCAGCAAACAAAGTGGATTCTCCGCAGTGCATAATTGCACGTGGGGAGCCCTGAAAATATGGCGATGTTTTTGTAGAAGCACGCGGAGCCTAAGTGCCTGGAGGTAGGGGAGGCGATGAGCAGAAAGGCAGAGGCAGTCAGCAAACAAAGTGGATTCTCCGCAGTGCATAATTGCACGTGGGGAGCCCTGAAAATATGGCGATGTTTTTGTAGAAGCACGCGGAGCCTAAGTGCCTGGAGGTAGGGGAGGCGATGAGCAGAAAGGCAGAGGCAGTCAGCAAACAAAGTGGATTCTCCGCAGTGCATAATTGCACGTGGGGAGCCCTGAAAATATGGCGATGTTTTTCTAGAAGCACGCGGAGAT
Source organism: Amblyomma mixtum (assembly GCF_055824585.1). NCBI lineage: Eukaryota > Metazoa > Arthropoda > Arachnida > Ixodida > Ixodidae > Amblyomma > Amblyomma mixtum. The sequence goes on along the minus strand of NC_143014.1, from coordinate 349,772,522 downwards.
TAAGTGCCTGGAGGTACGGGAGGCGATGAGCAGAAAGGCAGAGACAGTCAGCAAACAAAGTGGATTCTCCGAAGTGCATAATTGCACGTGGAGAGCCATGAAAATATGGCAATGTTTTTCTACAAGCACGAGGATAATAAGTGCCTGGCGGTAGGGGATGCGAAGAGCAGAAAGGCAGAGGCAGTCAGCAACCAAAGTGGATTCTCCGCAATGCATAAGTGCACGTGGGGAGATATGAAAATAGGGCAATGTTTTTCTACAAGCACGAGGATAATAAGTGCCTGGCGGTAGGGGATTCGAAGAGCAGAAAGGCAGAGGCAGTCAGCAACCAAAGTGGATTCTCCGCAATGCATAAGTGCACGTGGGGAGATATGAAAATAGGGCAATGTTTTTCTACAAGCACGAGGAGAATAGGTGCCTGGCGGTAGGGGATGCGAAGAGCAGAAAGGCAGAGGCAGTCAGCAACCAAAGTGGATTCTCCGCAATGCATAAGTGCACGTGGGGAGATATGAAAATAGGGCAATGTTTTTCTACAAGCACGAGGATAATAAGTGCCTGGCGGTAGGGGATGCGAAGAGCAGAAAGGCAGAGGCAGTCAGCAACCAAAGTGGATTCTCCGCAATGCATAAGTGCACGTGGGGAGATATGAAAATAGGGCAATGTTTTTCTACAAGCACGAGGATAATAAGTGCCTGGCGGTAGGGGATGCGAAGAGCAGAAAGGCAGAGGCAGTCAGCAGCCAAAGTGGGTTCTCCGCAATGCATAAGTGCACGTGGGGAGCCATGAAAATATGGCATGTTTTTGTACACGCACGCGGAGCCTAAGTGCCTGGAGGTAGGGGATGCGAAGAGCAGAAAGGCAAAGGTAATCAGCAGCGATAGTGGATTATCCGCAATGCATAAGCGCACGTGGGGAGCCACGAAAATATGGCAATGTTTTTCTACCAGCACAAGGAGCCTAAGTTTCTGGAGGTAGAGGATGCAAAGAGCAGAAAGGCAGAGGCAGTCAGCAGCCAAAGTGGATTCTCCGCAATGCATAAGTGCACGTGCGGAAGCATAAAAAAATTATCTGCCATCACTGCCTGAGTGCTCGATTTCAGAGCGCCATCTACGGGAGCTTCAGGAGTTTTCATAGATATGCTTAGCAAACGTGGAGAAGACGAAATCCAAACACCCAGGTATGTTTCCTTTCCAGAAATAACCCTTCTAAGTCACAAAGCTGCGCCATCTACCACATATTTTGCACTATACTATTGCGATTTACAGCTACCTTCGTAATATACGGTATAGGTTGGTTGGTTTATGGGGTTTAACGTCCCAAAGCGACAAAGGCTATGAGAGACGCCGTAGTGGAGGGGTCCGGAAATTTCGACCACCTGGGGTTCTTTAATGTGCACTGACATCGCACAGTACACGTGCCTCGAATTTCTCCTCCAAAGAAATTCAAGCGCCGCGGCCGAATATACGGTATATTTTCTCGTTATAACAGTTAATGAACTTAACGCGTGAACCACAACCCGATGAATTGTTTGACGCCATTCGGAACCCCCTGCGACAAACGATTCGGCCGTAATGGCCCTCTGAAGGTCCTCGGAGTGTGCGGTTTGGAGGCGGAGAAGGTCGTCTTTGCGAATCCCACACAAAATTTGGGCTTCATCTCAATTAGAAATTTTGTCCTCCCGAACATACAAAGTTCGGTTTGGTTTATGGGGGGTTAACGTCCGAAAGCGACTCAGGCTATGAGAGCCGCCGCAGTGAAGGGCTCCGGAGATTTCGGCCCCCTGGGTTTAACGTGCACTGATAACGCACTGTACGAGGACCTCTAAAATTTCGCCTCCATCGAAATTTGACCGCCGTGGCTGAATCGAGCCCGCGTCTTTCGGGTAAGCGGCAGGGCAATTGTAATCGCTGGACGAAGATAAGTCCGTGGCCGTCAATATTCGGTTTGAGGTGTTTCTTTTTTTTCGACCGCGGCTTTCCACGCAAAAGCGCATGCTGTATAAGGAGTTTTACGAAACGGGTACAGACGCGACTCTGCTGATGTCTTAACACGCTGTGTGCTGCGAGTGATTATTTTTAAAATATCAGGAGCGTCACAGAATCAGAGGCAATGGCCCAGACAACACTAAAGCAACGAAAACACTGGCCAAAAGTAGCCCGAGCGCATACGATTCTTCGACGGATACTTCCGAGCTGCTCGTGGAAGCCTGCTGTTCGTCCATGCTGTTGCTAGTCGGGCTCATAGGTTCATTCGTACCAAGGCCGCTAGGAATTGTAACTCTTCAGGACAAGGAATGAGGGGGCAGAAATGAAAAGTTGTGAAGTGCATAACGCCACCCTTCACCTATCCTTTCTTCTGTGGTCCCCCACTTCTTCCCCTCTCCCTGTCCTCTCCCTGCCCTTTTATTCCCACTAACCGCACCTCAGGTGATTCAGGTTTCGATGGCAGATGCATTTTCATGCAAATCGTAATACCACGGGGGGGGGGGGGGGGGGGTCCCTTTTCGATGGTGGCTATACTGGCACATATATAACGGATAGAAAGTATAGGTATGAGTTAAGGCGCTACTCGCCCACTGTTATTATGTGACAGTGTGTGCACATAGTTACTGTTTCGGTCAATTTGACCTTCGGTGCAGACAGACGCGTCCTTGACAAACGTAAGAGCTAAAGCTCTTAAAAATGTCATTGCTCAGAGCATGGTATGAAGGAAGGAAAAAAATTAGGAGAGGCCGTTAGGTCACATTATTTGAAGTTAGACGTGAGTGCTCCCTCTGGTTTGTTGGCGTCGACTCCGCGCGCTGGCGCATGCGCAGGAGATAATGCGACAGACTGCGCCACTGCGGCCAACGTGACTATTGCTGCGCCGTCGGCAAAAACTCCCAGTAGTCCTTGTGAAAACACGTGACTTCCGGCATATTTTTGGCGTACAGCTCGGATAGTGAGGGCAGGGGTGGGTGACATTTCCTATGCAATCCAGTGGCCGCGAATTACAGACGCTGGCGCCAGTTCTTCCTTCAGTTACCTTCATAGCGGTTGGGGGACGAATAACGGCGTATCAATCCCCATGACAACGGATAACCGAAACACGGGGGTGAGGGGATGTTAGCATGGCATATACCATGGAGGAAGAAGGAAAGCTCAGGAGCCCTCGCTATCCGAGCTGCACGCCAAAAAGCGTGCCGGAAGTCACGCGCTTTCGCAAGGACTACTTGGAGTTTTCGGACGACGGCGCAGCAAATAGTAACGCTAGGAGCAGTGGCGTCGTCTGCTAGATTTTCTTGTGCGCATACGCAAGGGCGCTGAAACGGCATCCAAGTAGCGGGGGAAGCATTGGGGAGCGGCGCCAAAAAATGTGGCGAAACCGCCTACCCTGAGTTTCTTCATTCTCCGATGGCATCTAGTTTACCCGTGGACAAGTCTAAAATCAGGCCCGCTAGGGCAGGTGGGCCGATGTTTCCCTGTCCACCTACTCTGCCGCAGTCACGCGCTAGAGGTTTTCGCACACCATTTCTTTGTGTGTTGTGGCAGGTTAAAAGTGGTTGCGCTGGTGGTCAGCAGTGGTAAGTGCAGCGCTGAGCCAATGTACGGAGAACAAAAAATATTTTTCATTGTTTTATTTACGCGCATGGACTTCAGGTTATTTTAAGTCTAAAATGGATGTATCTCAATATACATTACACGTCTATGTTACACCATTCCCTAAAATACAGATAACATTTGTCCGCGCACCAGAGGTGTTAAGCTTCTCCCAAACGGCGCAGCTCATATTTTAAGTACATCAGTTCGTGCATCATTCAAGCAATACGTGTGCAATCATTCCGTGCATACTGTTCATGCGATACATAGGAATCATTTTGTGCACAGTGATTGCACACAATTTAATGCGCGCACTATGTACCTTAGCATCGCACATTATTGAAAAAATTGCATAGTGTTCACGTATACCCGTGAAGGGAAACCGCTATCACGCAATGGCCTTCACAGTCCATGGCAATATATGGAACACCAATAGAATTCACTTAGCATACACTTGAACTATCAGTTCCCAGGATGTGCCGAATCAAATCATAGCAGTGAGTAAATCATAGTTTATGATCCACGGCGTGAAAATGAGCAGTGGCTCCCGAGAAAGCGAGCGCAGGTAGGGGTTCCCGTCATATCTCTGCGAGTCTCGCTGCAATATTCGCAGTGTCAGTTTACAAGGTCGCGAGCCCAAAGCCAAACACCACCGTAGCTGTCGCGGCACCGACATCACTAACACACGCAGGAATGCGACGCCAAAGTGTCTGTGACCGGCGCCACAAAGCAGTCGACAGCGCCCGAGATAACGTTACTGGGGGAGTTCACGAAACACGAAAACCATATGAGATGGTAACAACGGCCGCTGTGGCCAGAAATACAAAAGGGATAGAGATAGCTCTTTTAAAATTGGTTTTGGAATGGCGGAATATCTGTCTCACATATCTCGATGACCCCCTCAACCGCGCCTAAGGAAATTGGAAGTTGGGAGTGAAAGAAAAGAGAAAGAAAGAGGTGCCGTAGTCTCTTCAGAAACTTCCTGTGGTTAAACCTCGCTCTATTACAAACTTTAGCGCCGCTGCCTTGTCCAGTTGCGATCATAGCTATTGGCGGACCAGTTACGGCTTCAGAGAAGGTTTTTCCAATTAGCCGGGAAGGAAGTTGCTCGCGATTTACTCCCCCTGGCAAGGGCCTCTCCTCAGCTTCCCTTCCCCACGAACCACGTGGAGCCTGTGGGCCTCGAGGCAGGCGACGGCAAGGGCAAAGCGCAGAGGCAATAGGAGGCCGCGGCGGTTTCATCGCAGCACACACGTGCAAGGGGGCTAAGGATTCGACAACGAGGACAGTGGGAAGGGCGATTCCCCACCGGATGCAGGAGCGCATCCGTTAGAAATTTCTTTCCCGCCAAGACAATATATAAGCGAAATAACTAACGATGTTCCATTGCATATGTTGAAGAGCAACATGTTTGATGGTTAAATTGTCCACCGAGATATGTGAGACAGATCCTGCGCCATTTCCTTTCCTCAAAGACGAATTTACCAACCTGTGTGATCTGCTTGAAACCATGCAACGACTTCAATACTCCCATACCTGCCACAGTGGCTCATTCATTAGGACGCTCGGCTACTGAGCCGGAATACCCGGGTTCAAACCCGATCGCGGCGGCAACATTTGGATGCGATATCAGTGCACGTTAAAGGACCCCAGGTGGTCGAAGTTAATCCGGAGCTCTCCACTGCGGCACCTCTTTCTTCATTTCTTCTTTCACTCCCTCCTTTATCCCTTCTCTTACGGGCGCGGTTCCGGTGCCCACCGAGATATTTGAAACAGTTACTGAGCCATTTGCGTTCCTCAAAAACCAATTTCAATGCTGCTCCTACGATTGCAAAGGTTTCAGTCACCGTGATTTCAGTGCATGGATGGATTCGGTGTGGTGTCAGGAGCAGTAAATACACAAAAAAATTGTGAGGAAAAGAAAGGAAAAAAAAGGTGCAGCAGCTGGCTCACTCTCAATGGACCGCTCAACCACGCCGTCGGGGAAGGTATGTAGTGTAAGAGGGAAGAGAAAAGGAGGTGCCGTAGAGTATGACTCCGGATTAACACAGAGAACCTAAGGACCGGTAACTGATATGCAGTGACATCGTACACAGAACGTGAGACTTTTGCACTCTGCCTCCATCAAAATGCGGGCGCTGCACTGACATCGCACAGTACACTGGCCTCTTGAATTTTGCCTTCATCGGTGCACACAACACGAAAGCAACGAAAACACTGGCTAAAAGTAGCCCGAGCGCTTACGATTCTTCGACGGATTCTTCCGAGCTGCTCGTGCAAGTCTGCTGTTCGTCCATGCCGCTGCGAGTCGCGCTCACGGGTTCCGTCGTGCCAAGTGCGCTGCGAATCGTAACGTTCCAGGGTGAGGAATAAGGAGAGAAAATAATCAAAAGGTGTAATGCATGTGCTATCACAAAGGCATGAAGGGCGGATTTGAGGAAAAGAGCAGCAGTCCCACCTTTCCACTCTCAAACAAGAAATTCAGTTTAGAAAGACCCCATTAGCCCACTGGCGTACTTGGGTGGGTGGGGGGATGGATGGGGGGGATGGGGGGGACAGGGGGCGGCACATCTTCCAGCGAGTGCTTTTCTTTGGTATATTTATACAAATTCTATTTTTCTTTGGCGAAGTCCACGAAATACACAGCGCTAATAATAAGTGCCCCCACCCCCCCTTCCATTTTTTTTCTTCGCAGATAAGTCAAGCAATGTATTTTGTCAATAAACCGCCCCTCCAAAAGTGACCTACAAATGAAAATGAAAATTAAATGGCGTAGTTACTATCTCACTTCTTTGTGGACTCGTCAACCGCGCCGTAAGGGAACGGAGGAAAATGGGAGTGAAATAAGAAAAAATCTTCCACCGACACTGCCTCAGTGTTCAACTTAAAAGCGTTAATTACGGGAGCTTCAAGTGTTTGCGTCGGTGTTATCAGCAAAGATGGAGAAGACCAAATCCAAACATCCACGGATCTTTCCTTTCCAGAAACCTCCCTTCTAAGAGACAAGCAACGCTCTCTACCTCATGGATTTTTCATTACTGTTGCGATATAAGCCACCTACCTTATGTCCTTGATATTTCTTTGTAATATCAGCTAAAAAATTTCTAAGACATATGCTTCACAACACGACAAATCGTTTGACACCATCCTGAACCCCCTGTGACAACCTGTTCAGCCGTAATGGCCGTCTGAAGGTCCTCGGAATGCAAAGTTTGGGGGCGGGAAAGGTTGTAGTTGCCAATCCCGCACATATTTTGAGCTGCATCTCAATTACTAATATTATCCTCAGGAACGTGCCAAGTCATTTGACATCGCTTGAAACATTCTGCGCCAAAAGCGCGGCCCCCAAACTTTATGCAAATGTTCGCTATAGTGGCACATATATAACGGATCAAAACTATAGGTACAAATTAGAGGTGCACAGAGGAGGAATCTGAACTCGAATTTCTACAGCTGGAACTTGATCTACACGTTCTGAGCGATCTTGGAAACTTCGAATTATTGCTCTGGCGGCCGATTTCTCTAATTTGAACCGGATTAACGTCGGGCTATCGCCTTTTTATTAATTCCTTTAACGCTGTAAAGATCCTGCGCACGCTGTCATCAGCGATCAGAAATTGACATCCTGTCCAGCGAATCGGTCTCTGTGCCAGTCCAGCCCAGTAGTTGATACGCATGGTATAAATATCCTTAAAGAAGTGGCTATGTTGCCAGCAGCGGGCAGAATACCCGAAAATGAGGATGCCAGCTGTGTCGTCTTATTGGCTCGCTGACGTCACGTGACGTGCGCAGCTAATGTAAGGAGCACGAATACAGTGCTACGTTCCTCAAGGCCAAAGCCTTTAACAGCTCACATTCGCGGCCACGACTGTCCGTCCGTTCATTACATATTGAAGTGAAAGTCATAGCCAGTCGTTAGTAGTCCAAGTCACGACTAACTAGTCAATAACCAGTGATCGACTAATTAGTCATGACTAGTAAGTCGTTAACCAAGCATATCTAGTTGATCAATTGTGACTAGTTAGTCATCAAGAAATTAGTCATGACTAACTAATCACTAACCAGTCATTAATAGTTAATCATTAACCAGGCATGACTAGTTACTCATCAGATGCATAAACAGTAGCAGCCAAAGTTGCGTGGACAGGCTTTCGCCTCGCGGATTTAGATAGTCAAAGTGCATGGAGCCCTTAACGAAGGCACCATCTCCTTTGTTCGTTCCCCTTGTTCTCATCCCTCCCCTCAAGGTGCGGTTGGGGTATCCGCCAAGAAGTCAGGCAGTACGCATTTGCCTTTCCTGAGGAATGGTTGTAGTTTAGCTCAGCTAAGGGTGGTTTAGCGAAAAATTTCCTTTCGACGGGCGCTCTGAATTTCTGTCTTTTGCGTCCCCAAAAGCCGTACAAATCCACCGTCGCAGAACCGATGGAACGTAGCACTGTATTCGTGCTTCTTACCTTTGCTGCGCATGTCTCGTGACACCAGCAAGCAAATAAGACGACGCGGCCGGCATGCTCTTCGGCTATTCCGCCGGCTTCCGGCAACATAGCCATTTCCTTGTACTGACATCACGCAGCGCACGGGGTTCTAGAATTTCGCCTCCATCGCCACACACAACACGAAAGCAACGAAAAGATTGGCTATAAGTAGCCTGGGCGCTTACGAATCTTCCACGCATTCTTCCGAGGTGCTCGTGGGAGCCTGCTGCTTGTCCATGCCGTTGCGACTCGCTCTCAGGAGTTCCTTCGCGCCAAGAGCGCTGCGAAATGCAGCGTTGCAGGTTCAGGAATAACGAGACAATGTAATGAAAAGATGCAATGCACGCGCTATCGCACAAGGCACGCAGGGCGGATTTAAGTTAAAGAGGTGCAGTAAAAGGTAAAAAATCGCTCAATGATTAAGATAAACGGTACTGCGAAACTTGAGCGCATTTGTCGATGTATTTGAACGATACTCGATAGCATAAGGAAACTGCAATGCCAAACGGCGGCGGCGGCGTTTGGCCACGGAAAATGTTTATTGACAAACAATGAAGACGGGGAAAACCCCACCCTCTCTCCTCCCCTGTCACATGGGACGAGGCAACCCTAAGGGGGCTGCCCATACGGGCCAAAGGAGAGCCCATGGAGGGCCATCTGGTTCCGGGCGTAGGTAATTCTCCGGCGCTGATCAGCATCAACGGAGTTGGCCAGGAGAGCCTCCCTGTATCATTCCGCCGTGGTTGGATATGAAAGCTGTGGGATGGTCAGACACGTTAGGAGGACGTGAAAAAAGTCTCCCGGTTTCCCGCAGAAGTTACAGGAGGAGAGGAACTGATCGGGGCAGCGGGGAATGAGGGAGAATAGGGTAGGGAGCAGTACGGGCGTGGAGTCGGCATCAGTGGGAGGCCTGGGGTAGGCTTACGGAGGGAGCCGGCGGTGCGTAAACGCGCCGGGTATCTCGGTAATGGGTAAGGATATCTCTGAAGGTAAGCAGACGCTCATGGGATGGCGGATGGGGTCCAACTCCGGCCCGTAAAGTGAGACCTCGGGCGAGGGAGTGGACCTGCTCGTTACCCGAGAGACCTGCGTGTGCGTGCCTCAACCAGCGCTCTCGCCTTAACTCGACCCTCCTCCTCCTTCCTCTTCGCGCTCTCTTCGCTACCGCCGTACTTTCATCCGCTGCTGTGCTTCTCGTTCGCGCTGCCGCTTGCGCTGACGCAGCTCAACTCAGGAAGAAGTAGCGCTCTAAATGATTCCCAGATATTCTACGCGCTAGCCTTGACCATGTCACCGGATCTTGTATTCCCCAGAGCCCCGAGCCCAGCCCCTGCCGTTACGACATGAAGAAATACTGTTCAGGCTGCAGAAAAAACCTCGTAAAACGCGAACCCAAAGGCTGAGGAACGAGTCCTACGTGCAGACAGTGGACGCTCGCTGAGCAGTAGCAGGGAGCAGCTGCCAATGGTCTGGGTGTCAAATGCACCACTAAAGGGGCGAAAGCGTGCCCGCCGCTTTAGTCTTGCCGGAATTTGGGCCACAGGCTGCCGCCACTGCCAGCCATTGCGTCCTGCCACCGACTTACATGCTAGTTCCAGCCAGCTGCCAACAGTGCGCCTGGACCGAGCCGTCGACCGAGGTTCGGTTCACCGCGAGCACCGCGACGTTCGTTGCGAGCACTGGCTCGTGCACGAGGCGAAATCACGGGAGCGCTGTATTTGACGAAGACAAAGAACAAAGCACACGGTGACAACAACACAAAACACGCCCTTTTTTAAGTTGGTCAAGTGCACAACCCTATAAGCAAGCCGTTCATATACCATGGCAGCTTGATGTCTGGCCCCAGTGAAAGTGCTTTCCTTCGCGTCTTTTGTTCTGGTGTCTTGCTAGTGTGCATATGGTTGGTTGGTTAAACGGGGAAATATGAGTAGTAATTGGGTATAGGCTGACACACTAAGCCACGCAACGACAGGGGACCTGTTAACTAGGAGATCGAAGACGGGACAATAGCTTTATGTGCAAATTTGAATTTAACGCATGTAATGTTTGAAGTTCGCACTGACTGAGAGCGGAGAGGAGAAAGAAAAAAAAACCCCTCTAGAATGGGAGTCTCTGTGTTTCCAGAAGGAAGTTTTACATAGCAGAACCCACACTCTTGTTGCTTCTTCCAAGCAAAGAAGCGCCAATGGGAAGAACAGAAGCAGTGGACACAGGCAGACCCAACTGGTGGAACGGAATTTCTAGTAGACGCCTCCTCAAAGAAGAGAGGCGGCGGCAGAATAACTGGTAGTGATCCATTGCCTCAGGTTCGGCAGAAAATGGGCAGAGTGGGGAAGCCGCCAGACGAAATCTGTGAAAGTAGAAATTTAGCAGAGGAACCCAGCAACCCAAAAGCGTGAAAGAGACCTCCAGTCCCTGCGGGCGCCAATCTTTGCTACTCCAAGGATTCAGCAGATGCTGATATCCGGGAGGTGATGTAAGAGCCGAGGCAGGAAATTCCTGAAATATTGTGTAGCTGCCGAAACCTGAGCGCAGCTGTGTATGAAGAATTTGGCAGGGCAGCAACAATTGGGCCGCAGGGAGAGACCCTTGCTAAGGAATCTGCAACCTCATTAAATGAAATCCCTTGTGCCCCGGTACCCAAAGCAACTGTACCGTATTTAGACGGAGTGCGATCAGGAGCTTGAAATGACGCGTAATCCCCGAGACTCAAGAGTATAAATTGATGTACCAGATGCGGTAACGAAAAAGCTAAGGCGCATTGCAGGAAAGCCGCAGAGCATTTTAGGACTCCTAGCAGGCGAGAGTCACCGCATCATACGTTCTTTCGCTGCTGGACGGCACGCAGCCTCTCGCCCACTTTCCTCCCGCAAGGCCTGCCTGGCGGCTTGCACGGCTTCAGAAGCCGACGCCCTAAGCCACATCCTTTGCAACAGAACGGCTGTTGCTGTCGTTAACTGGCGTACGCAAGCTTGTCTTTGAGATTAGCCTTTCTTTTTTCTTATGATATTTGCGTTGACCAAAGGCATTGGAGCACTAGTCTATCGAGTACGTCAATTTTTGTCCTCCCTGATAGCCCTATCCCCTGCGATATCGAATGGCATTGAGTAATTTCATCTACAGTATTGTGAATGCCACGTTTAGTAATATTTCTAAAAATTACTGCACAAGGAGTCACTTTAAGCGTACGGCAATTTAAAGCTTATATAAATGCAGTCAAATTCAGCGACATGTTTCTAAATTCGTACGAACCGCATTGTGCCCTCTGCGGAGAAGTGGCTGACTTATATCGTATGGTATGGGCATGCCACAAAAACCCAACTACACAAAGAATCAATAACCCTGCAACTGAGGACTGATAGGCGGCGGTGTCCAGCTCTTTTCGAAGGCCAGCATTCGTTGGTGAACCGGGCAAGAACAGCGGCCAAAGCCAATGGGCTTCTGGAATGAAGGCCCACCGAACCATTTTAAGCTTTCACCGTTTTTCTCTCTCGCCCTCTAGCGACTAGCTACGACACAAAACCCGCTTGCTCAGATCCTTGTTAATGCGTCACATAAAAACACCGCCGATATGCGAGACGAAAATAGGCTGATTGCTTGAAGGAGGTCGAGTGATCTTGTTACGTCATCACAATATGCCCTGATTGGTCGAAAGAGGTCACGTCACCTCGTGACGTCATGACATGTCCGGCGTGTTTTTGTTAGCAACCTGGTTTTTAGACAGCAGTCGTGATGAATAACAATCAAATTCGATGTATATAATTTCGGCACCGGACCACAATGGCGGATATGCGCTACTGCAGCTAGCAGTTCGAATATGACGGCTGATCGACCGACAATTCCAGAGAAACAAGGGGAAAACCTCAAATATCATGCTATCGAATTCCACTTCCATAACAAAAATTATGATATTGCGATCGCGGGAGCTAAATAGAATAATAAAGTTTGAATACGCACAAAAAGCATGAGATAAGTAAAGCAGAACACTAGCTTCATTCATTTCTAGGTAAGGAATTGTTGCTCAAGGGAAACATCAGGCACAACTCGGAACAGCCACAGGTTTGGGAGGCAGATGACTTTCTAGCATGGTATCTGTGATAGACACGTCACTGTGCTGCCATATCCAAGTAGGCTTTCCTGTGTGAAAGCTCGTCTCATTTGGCATTCCAGCTCTAATATATTACCCACAATCATCAACATTGTTCGCACGTAGTGAGTTATGAAATTATAAATCTTTCTTCCGCTGTGCTGTACATGAATGTCGCACATACACATGACTTGCAAAATAGCGCCCAGCTCTCGCTAGCAGAAATAAAAACTCACCTTGTGTAGCAGCATGCCCGTTTAAAAAACTAAGGCGGTTGAAGCGTCCCGATAGTTTATGCACCTTCATCACCCTCCTAATAGCTCCGTAAAACAATGGTTACGGTTTGGCTTATTGGGGTTTAACGTCCCGAAGCAACTCAGGCTATGATGGACGCCGCAGTGAAGGAGTCCGGAAATTTCGACCACCCGGGGTTCTTTAACGTGCAGTGACATCGCACAGCACACGGGCCTCCAGAATTTCGCCTTCATCGAAATTCAGCCGCCGCGACCGGGATCGAACCCGCGTCTTTGTTGTCAGCAGCCGAGCGCCGTTACGAATCATTAGGTAGCTTGTATAAGGGTAAAGTACCACCCGAACTTGGGGAGTCAGAAATCCTTCGCATCACCATCCCCTTTTCCGCTCTCGATGAGCCCCGTCGGCAAGACCTTATGCCGGATTCAGGCGGAAGCGGATTAGAGATAGCATGACGCAGAACACACAGAAATACGAAGTAAAAAAAAATCAGTTCATTAACATTGCTACAGGCTAAACAATATTAAGGCGACTTCTGCACCAAGACTTCGACCAAGTCCCCGCTTCAGTGAAGCTGCGAGAAGCACAAAATGTCGGCTACAATGGAAAAAGAATGACAAAAAAGGCGCATTAGAATTAAATAACAAGCACAGGTAACCGGACATGCAACTTTGCAGGATATACCGCAGTGTGAGCATACGTTTCCCTCAGCACAACTTTCCCACGACTGAAATAGATGAATCCACATGGAGCATGCTTTCACCGAGGGTATTCTTACGCTCTCAGGCTAAGGATAAAGCGCACTTCGCTGCAGCTGTCTTGCATGAAGCCGACATTACAAAGGAAAATAATAATAAAGCAGTGCATGAATACATAGCCAAGGCATTGACAGAAAATGTGTGCAAGCTTTAAGGACGCTATGCAACTATAGTGCACTTACCATCCAAATGCAGCTTATTCCAATGATTCTAAGCTCTCGCCGCTGCTTCCGAGGATTCCAGAAGTGCGTTATAGCTCGACAGACGTGTCTGGGCTCGTATTTTCAAGTTGTAGTGACGGCAGTCGAGAGGTCAGGAAAAGAGCAACACGACTTGCAAACGTAGCCCTTTTTTTGGGCTGACTTGCGCCAGCGAAAGAACTGAACAGCACGACAGGGCGTAAGCAGAAAACGTGCTTGTCAGTTGTCGAACTACGAATGCCCGCCGCTCTCTGCATAGTTCAACTTAAAGCCTGCAAGGAAACTTCGAGGTAACCGGTCAAAATCAACTACAGCAATCTGGAAAAACGTAGATGCACTTCGTCATGGCTGTCATCAATCGAGATTAGTCGGGTAGCTTCACGCGTCAAGAACAAAAATGATAACGCCCCGTTCCTGCGGCCTTCAGCACGAACGAACGAACACTGCAATGATACGTGGCAGTATGATCCGATCGCGCTGCAAGCGGAGGAGCTGCCTTTCACGGCAAACTGCACAGGCAGAAGCGTTGACAGGGAAGCGCTGGAAGAGCGCAGGCAGCTGGACGGAGTCGTTCTCCAGGCTATCCAGAAAACTCCAAGACGTCTCGCTGGTTCACTCCTGCAACTCATTAGCAAAAAGAGCGCCTTCCGCGTCACCAGTGCTTGACGGGAACTCCTCGGAATCATCGCGCCCGCCTTTGTCATGCTGCCTGCAACCGTCAGAGAATTGTAGGCTCCGACGGCAGCGAGACACAGATTCTTAAACGGAGATTTTCTTTGGTCGCAAAGGCGGACAGAGAATGGATCAGGACCCGGAGCTGATCACTGATGCATCGCACGAGTACGTGCAAGGAACTGTAGAAGACACCCACGAACTGGACGGATTTGACTGCTCCTGGGAATCGTGCCGGCTTTTCGGCAGTGGCGTAAACTACCGTGGTGTGTCCTGGAGCATCAGGTCTTCCACGCTGCTTACCCACTCGCTGTAATAACCGGGGTCCTCCATGCTGTCCCCTGCGAATCAAGGAACCAGAATTGAGGCTTAGAGACGCGCACCGCGGAAAATCTTTCACTGCTACTGTTAGTCAGCTATGAATGTGTACCGATAATACTTACTGAATCACAGAACGAAAGCCTCTTAGCCAGGAGCGTAGTCCAACGAAGGCGTACGATACATTTTCAGTGGGTAGCCACTCCAAAGCGTTCGCAGACGACTGGGGACTTCTCTGCAAGACGCGGCCTTTTATATACCGTTTACAGAGAGCAGTTTGCTTAGTTGACGCTCGCTGCGCCACCGCAGTCTCGACATAAGTGGCCTACAGGATCTCAGACGACAGCAGCTGGTGCCTACGGTCTGCTAACTTCGCCGCTGTATCCGCATCGCTTTGCGGCCAAAATGTGGAAAAGTAGAGGCAAAACATGTTCCGTGTTCGGTTGCAAGAACTGCGACGAAGATTTGAAGGCTAGGAACATATCTGTTTGCGAAACACACGGGCCTCAACATCACGAAGATTGTCCGCGATGCACAGATTTCCGATGCACAGATTTCCGCAAGGAGAGAAGAACAAGTTGATTCGACAGCATTAGATCGCTAACCTGCAGAGGAAAGACTTCTACCCCGCCTCATCGGCTAGGGTGAGTACACAGGATAAAAGTGAAGCTCCAGTTGGTCGGGTCGTTTGTTCACGGTACCTGTAACGCCGGCAGCCGTCTGTGATCGCGCCCTCAAGCCGCTGTTGAAACGAATTTCTGTACATGGTCTGACAGGAGGTTTTGGTTTGCTAGTATCGTTTCAGTCACCTTGCATTCAATGTTAATCTGAGAGTAGGGTAGTACGACATAGAGCCTGCTGTTTTAATGGTAAATATAATGTCATCTAGGACCGAGCTAAACGGGCTGATGTCCATGTCCGCATTTAGTCGGTGCCTTTCGAGTCAGCTGTGCATTCGCGCTTGAAGCGTAAAACAGTTTCACTGTAAATACCTTATCTCTACCTTCTCGTTTTTAAATATATACGCGAACATGTCTTGCTGGCCGCATTTCATTTTCGCCACAACGGGGAGATGCGAGTGTTTGCGCACGTGAGATAGGATCCGACCTGAAGCTTTCCAGGCATTGTGTTGGCATTTTTTTTTGTTAATGAATTTGGGCATCGCACAGCCTATGAATGCTGTTGAGCTATTCTTGAGTGGGTGCAAACGCCGGTTGAAAAATATTTCTTGTGCGCCCCGGTTTATAGAAAACAAAACTTCTCAAATATGCATTGAGAAAATATTATGGTGAAATATTTTTGAAGAGCACAAAGCATAAGTGCAGCGCCTGGACAGTTGCATGAAATCAACATATTGCATGTTTAGTTAGAATGAACAAATTACATATTTCCTTGCATTTGTAGTGTTTGACGTAGTCCGCTTGCACTGGTTGTCAGAACTTAATGTGGCCTTCATACACATGTCTTGCAGGTATGCTCAGTTCATTTCATTGATGGGCGTCCCACTAGAGACAATCCATACCCAACACTGCACCTTGGAACACCGGTATGGTTTTTGGAGTTTGCTCATTACTGCAGTTTATTTTTTTTTAATTTTCATACTGTGCAATTCTTTACACTGTTCACCACAAGGGAACAGGGCACGACGGGGGCACCACGTCACAAGGGCCACGACGTCACAAGTTTGGAGCCAGAGGCGTGTTGAACAGCTCAATCTTTGTCATGCAAGGAAAGGGGCATGCAGCATTCATCAGGCGAGCAAGATGAAGAGAGTGCTGCAGCTTATGATCACCTGCCCATCAACATTGCAACAGAGGACCTGTCACATAGGTACAGTAAAGTGGTGTGAATTATCCTTTATGGGTTCTCATTTACGTGGTTTTATGCTAGTCTGTCGCAAAACATGCACGTTTGCTTTTACTAATCATATGCACAGTTTAATCCTGTGGTATGGTACGGATATTGCTCCTTTAGCTGAGAGTGTGCTGCACTTAGCAGTGCTTTCTGCATTCCAAGTGAATTTTGCATCCTTCATATCGCAAATAAGGTGGTTTTTGTGCCATACAGTGAATGAACTAAACAAATATGCAGCGATCTCGTCAGCGGGGTAGCACGCCGTCTACCATATTTCAATTCAATTCAAATTCAAAACTTTATTTCCAACGACTCGTTGGGGGTCATGAGGCAAAAAAGCTGCCATTGGCAGCTTGAGGGTGCCTGATGCCCGTACAAGGCAGCAGCATATAGCCAACACAAAATTCTGAACACTTTCACATAAATTGACTCATCGAAACACATTCCAAACACATCAAAACACAGCACAAGAAAGTATACAGTACGAAAAACATAAACGCAATGTAAATACATTGAATACGATTAGCTGCACAAAAACTGGGATGAGAAAAAAATTTCACGTGTCTGTTTTCTATTACATGCGCTTAAGTCAAAATTTGCTGACAGTAATTTGTTAAGCAAGCACGGCAAGTTGTGCGTGAGCGACTGTAGCATATAATTTGTACGTCTGCGTGGTATCAGCCATGTCTCAGATCCACGGGTGCGACAATCACTTTTCTGTTTCTGCAAATGCGAAAGGAATTTGATGAGGCTCTTAAACTTTCCATCGGAAAATAAGTGTGAGTACAGTAGACGGAACTCGTAAATTTTTTCGACGCTTATTATGTTATACCGTGTGAACAATGGTGCAGATGAATGTAAATAGGAGACATTTGCAATGCAACGAAGTGCTTTCTTTTGAAGAAGGAGCAGTGTTTGAATATTTGTTTGTGTGGTTGTGGCCCAAACCAGTGTACAGTAATTTATGTGAGAGGAAAACAGTGCATGATAAATTTGAAGTTTTGCTCTATCTGGAAGAAAATGACGGCACCGTGCTAGTGCTCCGACTGACGTAGATAGTGTCCTTGATAATGATTGAAAGTGATGATTCCACGACATGTCAGCAGCAAAGGTCACGCCAAGAATTTTATGTTTCTTAACAATTTCTATGGGTGCACCCCCAAGGACCAACCTTTCTTCTATCTGTGCTTGCTTCCCTCTAGCCATGAATAATATGGCCTTAGATTTATTGCCCTTTATTTTTTTTGTGCAAATATAGTTTGTGCAAATATAGTTTGCACTATATTTTGCACAAAATATAGTTGGCAAACTATATTTGTGCAAATATAGTTTGCCACGATTAGTGACATCATTTTTTTTACAATTTAAAGCGTAATATGCACCTTAGAAATAGAAATTAGACCCACAATCGTTCATAAGTTGCATAACTTTATTGTTGCTATTTCCATAATAACACCTCTACTAGTATTTTGCACTTGAAGATACATTTTTGGTAGTAGTGCTTCATTTGAGTGGAGAAAAAAGAATAGCGTGTGAAAGAGTTGAGGATTTCAACAGCAGAATCTGTTTACGATTAAAGTTGCTGCTATCATTAGCAGTGTTTAACGGGCTACTGAGAACAACTCTGTATATTGTCGGCCAAGTGTTCGCTCATCATAATCTCTTTGTGATTAGAACACAGTACCTTATCGATAGAGGCCAATTTCAATTTTTCCTCAGTGTCCCTTTAAAGCTTTCAGTACTTCTGCAAGTCGCTACAGGAGTACGATGCAGCCCACATTTATACAGTCAGAACACTCAAGTTATTTCCCTGTAGTGTAACCCTTGCACAGTATGGTCATTTTATCCTGTGTGCCTGTTAGCTCATACCACCATGCTAAATATTGTCTCGCTTTCCTCCCCATCCTTCGTTGTGCAGGAGAGAAGGAACTCAGTATCTTGGTGATGGCTACTTGGCCTGTGGCTGCAGATGCAAGATTGCCAAAACATGAAAAAGCAACTCGAGTGGAGGAGCCAGCGGCTGTTCATGACCATGTGTATGACACCACTCGCAAGCAGGCCCCAGTCACTGCAGACAGTGCTTTCCAGACTATTTTCCGTGCATACTCAACTCTTGCACCAAGTCTTCCTATTCTTTACAGGTCTGTCAAAAGTAGCATTTGACGAACTGGTTCACACTCTTTCCAATATTGTGAAGAGCCCTTTCCCTATGCCCTTTGAGGACCAAATCCTACTTACACTGATGCAGCTGCGTCTTGGCCTCTTGCTGAATGACCTCGCCTTACGTTCTGGTGCATCCACGGCAGCCATTACCAGGATTTTCTGCTTCATTGTGAAAGAACTTGCAAAGTTTACCAGAGAGTACTTAGTGTTCTGGCTGCCAAGAGCATTAATATGGAGCACAGTGCCCAATGTTTTTGAGGAGAATTACTCCGTAACTTGCATTGTGGACTATTTCGAAATTTTCATTGACAGACCTGGGCAGCTGCACTCAAGAAATATGACTTAGTTCCTACAAATCGCACAATACGGCCAAAATTCTTCGTCATTGCACCAAGTGGGTTTATTAAGTTGATGTCAAAACCGTTAGTGGCCGTGCAAGCGATCGTTTCATCACTTTGGACAGTGGGTTTTTAGGCCACCTGACGCAAGGCGATGAAGTCCTCGCTGACCGTGGCATTAACATAGGTGACCTGCTGCCACCATGTGTCAAAGGTTCACTCACATGCTTTTCCAAAGGCCGGCCGCAGATCTGTCGTTCAGAGGTAGTAGCTTCGCGTCGCCTGGCAAGACTTCAGATTTATGTTGAGCGATCAATTAGGCGTCTCAAATGCTTCAGGATTTTGAGGCAATTCCCTGCTAGTATATTCGCAAAGAAACCCCTAGCAAATGATGTACTTCGTGCCATCGCTGGGCTCTCCAACCTCCAACCAAATCTGATTAGAGATCATGGTGATGCATCAGAGCCTGGTGCTCAGGCACCGTCGCATTCAGGCAAGCATCTGGAAGTAGTAAACACACCTGAATGATGCATCGAGATTTATGTGGAGTAGCGACATCTTCTAGTCATCTCTTTCTTTTGTGCACCTCCTATGTTCTCTGTTCACTGAGTAACGTCACTAATGTTCTCTGCAAGAGAAACGCTCCTCAAACCTGCATTCAGTTAAATCTTCTGGGCCAGCTGTAGCCACCTTACCCCTGCAAATTTGCCAATCAGTTTCAACTAGGATATCATTAAATTACATTTATTCCCTCGGCCAACCTACTCGAATCATATATATATCCATAGCTCGCATTGCACTCAATTTAATTTCAAGCATTTTTATTAGCTTCAGAGTTTCTGCCCCATAGGTGAACACTTCCCAGATAGAACGAATTAACTCCTCTAGCATGCTGGTGTACTAGCAGGCTGCTGTTGATGACCTGAATATATCTGTCAATGTATATATGATATTCAGGTATTTTCCTAGCTATTTCACTAATGGCTCTGAGCTATCTTTTCCGCTACAAACAACTCACGTTCGAGCCTTCTTTCATGCCATCCGATTACCGATGTGTTCGCCAAAAATTTCATGTCCGCTAGCTTACGTCCAGGAAGAGAAAACTCTAAAGCACTCTTTCTCCTTGAGGAACTGAAGTTCGAATCATTTGAAGAGCACGTTTGAGCTACCAAGATTGATGTTCTGAGCCTATTCCATTGTCTTGATGATGGTAAAGATATGTTCTTCCAGCTTGACACCTTCCCTGTTGAAATTTTGCTTTCCCTCTGAAGGGCTATGTAGTCCATTCATTCCCTTCAGAAATTTTTTAATGCTTTTACATGTGCTTTTTCTGGACCATGGTTACGCAATGCCTCATGATGCTTCAAATAAAGCAAGTGCTTTCTTACACTCAGTGTAGGCTGTGTAAAGGGGGGGGGGTGGCTACATGTGTTATGCAATTGATGCAAATATTCAGAGCTGTGGACCTGAATCAACTTGTCTTTCATGTAAAATACATTAAAATGAGCACAATCAGTATTTGTATTTTTGTGCCACTGGCAGTGGGTGTGTAAGATGATTTGTGAAGAAACAAGCATTATTGGCAAGGCATCAAGCCCAGACATCCGTAGCTGTATGTGCAGAACGGTACAGGTGGAATCGGTCAGTGCATTTTATGAGTGAAGCAACTCACTGTTTGAGGTTTGGTTTTCGGCTTTCTTAGGGGCACTTGCTTTGCAGCTGGGGTGTACAGTGTAGGTCTGACGTTTGTGTGCATTTCGAATTTTTAAAATGCAACGCAAAGTTTTGTTGGGGAGTTTCTGCATTGGCTTGCCTGATAGAAACCTTTGTTAAAACCATATAGGAGATGTCTTACTTTGTCGTTCTTTGAATATTTATTGCCTGTACTCCCTGCATTTACTTTTGGGATGATGAGAAATATTCAGTATCAGGTGAGGGTACGAGCCTGTTGGCTTTTGCTTTGTGCCTGCATTTGTTTTATATGTTCAGAGACGTATTTGACGATTCTCATGTTGCATGCACAAATAAACCTGGTCAAATGTTCTTAATCACGAGACGATTAGTTGAATCTTGTTAGTTTATTGGAGTGAGAACCTGTTTATTGCTTGCTGTCAACAATTGCTGGCAGCAGGTGTGATAAATAGAAATCCTCGAGGTGTGCCACTTGCTTGCTTAAGAACTGCTTGTCATAGGGCACCTCGATAACATACAGGTCTGTTATGCAAGCAGTAGGACTCATTTTTTTAATAAAATTTATTCATGAGAGTAGTAAAAACGATTATAGTTTTTCAATGTAGCACCCTTCCACACCTACACGCTGCTGCTAATGAGTTTTCCAGTTTTCGTACGCCTCCAGGAACGCCTGGACCAGAATGCTGTTTAGCTCCCTCGACAAGGCCATTTGAACCGCCTCTAGTAATCCGTGATGTTTCCCCTTGAACGTCAATTTAAGTCTGTCGGGGCCAAGTCGGGGCGGTAGGGGGGCTGAGGCAGCGTTCCCGCCTTGCGCTGGGCAAAAAATCGGGGTCCTTCATTTCATTTCATTTATTTCGTCCTTAAAGGCCCGAGGGCATTACATAAGGAGGGGGTTACAAATTGTTTTGTGTGAACGCACTCATGATGAAAACATAGACAATAAAAGAAACACTGCAACTGCAAACACTAAAAATAAAGATAAAAAGTATCAAGTGGTTATATAAAAAAAAACAAGAGAAGCCAAGAAAGCACAGAAAAATACAATAAAAACTCAGGGAAAATACAGAAAAAAAAGTAAAGGCCAGCAAATGATTCACGTGTTCTGAAAATGACTGGTGAGTTTCGCGCGAAATGATTTGCGATCGTTGCATGATACTATGTCGTTGGGCAGGGCATTCCAATGGTTTATTGCGTCAGGAAAAAAGGAACTGCTCATTGCTAAAGTACGACTCTTGATGCTGGCTATGGGGTGGCTGTGGCTGAGGCGACTGGAAGTTCGGATCGGTGCTTTCAGCAGGGGATGTTTTGATATCGGATGGTAGAAAAAGCTGTGTAGTAGGCAAAGGCGTGAGATGATGCGGCGTGATTCAAGTGTGGGGAGGGAGATAGAATGTTTGAGTGCAGTGATGCTACTTTCTTTTGAGTATTCAGAGGTGATAAAACGGGTCGCGCGGTTTTGGATGGCCTCAAGTTCGGTGCTAAGGTACGCTTGAGAGGGATGCCAGATGGATGATGCAAATTCAAGTTTGGGACGAACAAATGTTAGGTAAGCAAGCTTTTTTACTTCGGGAGATGCTGACTTGAGGTTACGTCGGAGATAACCCAAGACACGGGAGGCATCAGAACATATTCTTTGGGCATGGTTCACCCAAGATAGTGAAGATGTCAGATGTAATCCAAGATACTTATATGACGTTGTTGAGGCAATCGGGACTGAGTTAATATTGTATGAATGATGAATAACTGCGCGTTTGCGAGAGAATGACAACAGTTGGCATTTATCTAGGTTTAAAGGCATGAGCCATCGGTCGCACCATGTGGCTATTATGTCAATATCTTTTTGTAGTAGGTGACAATCGGTGGGATCACGAATGGGGCTGTAAATTACGCAGTCGTCCGCGAACAGTCTTAATTTGGCGTTTGTGTTTACTGAAAGATCGTTGATGTAAATGAGGAATAGCAGTGGTGATAATCCAGCGCCCTGGGGGACACCTGATGATACATCGGTAAGGGGTGAGCGGTAACCATTGCATGAAGTGAATTGCATGCGCCCATTTAAGAAATGATCGATCCAGGTTATTAGGTTACCAGGAATGCCTAGGGAGGAGAGTTTTGCGAGCAGGTGCGAGTGAGGAACACGGTCGAATGCTTTCGAAAAATCTAAAAAAACGGCGTCTATTTGAAGTTTATTGTCCATAAAGTGTAGGATGTCATGAGTGAATTCGGCCAATTGGGTTTCACAGGAATAGTGTTTTCGAAAACCGTGTTGGTGGGGATAAAAGAAGTTAATTGAGTCTAGATGGCTCATTAAGTTAGACGATATAACATGTTCGAGTAATTTTGAAGGAATGCTGGTCAAGGAAATGGGGCGATAGTTGGACGGATTTGTGCGGTCACCTTTCTTGAATATCGGAATGATTTCAGCTATCTTCCAGTCGTCGGGGACTTCGCCGGATTCCAACGATTGGGTAAAAATTAGATGCAGGATTAAGCTTGAGACTGAACTAGTATTTTTCAGGAGTTTGCTGTTGATATTGTCACAGCCAGCCGATGATGAAGTTTTGAGAGAACTGATTAAGGTTGCTATTCCTGCCGGTGTGATTGTGATTTGGGACATGGGTAATGCTGAGGTGGCTGGCAAAAAACTTGGACTGCTAGTTGCTGAGGAGAACACTGAACAGAAGTATTTATTTAGAATTTCCGCGCACTCATTGCTGTCTATGGGCTCACGGTCAGCGTCAAGAAGCTCAATTCTAGAGGATCGGAGTTTAGGGGAGAGAATACGCCAGAATTTATTAGGGTTTGTTTGAAGGATAGAATGTAAGTCGGAAGAAAAAAACTTCAGTTTAGCGGAGACCAATTTTTCATTATATTCTTTTGCGCATAGATGGTATCGTTCCCATGTTTCAGGCAGGTTATGCAAGTTAGCTTTACGGTAAAGACGCTTTTTCCGATTAAGAATTCTTTTCAAGTCTCTATTGAACCATTCGTTGTTACAATCGGATTTTACAAGGAAGGACGGAATGTGTAGGTTTTTCAGTGTTAGCATTGTAGATTTAAAAAGTTCCCAGTTGGCACTGACCGAGCGAGCATTATAAGATTTCACAAAAGAGTTATAAAATTCTGATAGTGCGTGGTTGATGGCATTGAAATTAGCCCTTTTGTAGTCGGTTATTATCTTTTTCGTTGGGGACCGCTTTGTGATGGGCAATGATAGACGGATGTGAATTAGTTTGTGATCGCTAATGGCAGGTAACATGGTGATGCCTTTAACGTCATCGGGGGAGGTTGTCAGAAGTAGGTCAAGAATGTTACTTCCTCTTGTGGGGCATGTAATGACTTGGTGTAGGTTGAAGTCAAGTGTTAGATCAAGGAAGCGTTTTGATTCGTGGGAAGGTGATCTATTAAGCACTGAGAGTAAGCGCCAGCTGATGTTAGGGAAGTTGAAATCGCCGAATAAATAGATGGGAGAATTTGGAAATTTATCTTTGATGTTGTTCAAAGCAAGGCACAGCGCGTCGCAGAAGGATGAATCACTATCAGGTGGTCGATAGCAAATACCAAAAACGACTTTCTTTGCCCTGTCATTCACGGATGCCCACGTGAGTTCAAGAGTGTCGTCATTAGAGATGTGAGAAGATGAAAAGGTGTTATTGATAGCTATGAGGACGCCTCCGCCTTTCTTGTTTTTCCTGTCATGCCGGTATATTGTGAAGTTAAGGGAGGGGCAAAATATTTCACTGTCTCTAATATCTTCGTTCAGCCAGGTTTCAGTAAGTAGCACGACATCCGCTTCAATGTCAGTAATGCAGCCTTCAAGTTTATCGCGTTTTGGGATAACGCTTCGGATGTTTGTGAACGCAATATTCAGGTCGAGGTGAATTGATGGACGCTGTATAATGACGGGTGAAAGTACTTGTTGGCCGGTGTGTCACGTATCGCTTCGCTGGGTGTTTGTGGGGGGTGATTCAGTGTTACTGCGCATGGTAGCTGCTGAGCTTGGGATTTCCAGTACGCTGTCAGCGTCAGCGTTATAATAATAGCATTTACTGCCTACATAAAGTTTGTCGAAAGCAAGTTTAAAGGCACATTTTTTTGGTCTTATGAACTCGAGCAGCTTCGAACGTGCTTTGCGTGTGGGAAATTCAAAGTCTTCTCTTATGGCGAAGTTCGTCCCTTTAAGTTTACGCCCTTGGGAAAGAATGTTCTCTTTCGTTTTAAACTGTACAAACTTTACGATGATGGGGCGTTTTTTGTCGTCGGAATGACTTCCAATACGGTGGGCACGTTCGATGCTACTCCGTTCGAGTTGAAGGTCAAGGTGATCTGCGCAAAGTTGGACAATTTTGTTCTCCGATTCGGTCCATGTTTCGGTGTTTGTGTCGTCAAGGCCCAAGAAAAGCAAGTTGTTGCGGCGCATACGGTTTTTGGTGTCGATGTTGGCAGCTTTTAAGACTGCGATTTCGCGCTGCATGTGGTCAGTCTCATTATGGGTATTGACGGTATTCGGTGAGTGTTCCGGCGACTCAAGATTCGCTAGACGTTTGCTTAAATCGGCTATTTGTTTTTCGTGCGAGACTTGAGTCACACCGAGGTTAGCTATTTCTAAGCGGAGTGCTGCAAAACTTTCTTCGAGTCGCTGAATACGGGCTTCAACAGGTAATGGTTCTTTGGTCGTGTCAGGGCCAGGGTTGAGTGCAACGTCACCAGATAATATTAGCATGAGTTTTGACAGGTAGTTGAAAGCTAGAACGTCAGTGAGTATGTGAAAAACATCGCGCCACTTCGAGTCGTAGGGGCACGACACCATCACCAAGAAACGGTTGCTACTACGGTATTGTTTGCAATGGTTAAGGTAACTAACCTGAAACATCAGGAGTGCGGTGAGCATTGTGCGGCGACCGATGTCGTGCCCCGTGTGGACCGGGTGGATCTGCTGGTTAAGTAGGGAACCGTCGAGTCCCGTGGTTGATGACGTAATGGATAGGGGTGGTTGCCAGGTGGGGACGGCGATTATCGTCGGGAATGGTGTCTCGAGCGTGGAATAGGCGGCATTAGGTCCAGCAGGTGCGCTGTAATCTTCGGAGGGCGGTAGATCAGGGCGGCACCACGTACAAGCAGGTTGCCAGTACGACAGCACCTGAAACATCAGGAGTGCGGTGAGCATTGTGCGGCGACCGATGTCGTGCCCCGTGTGGACCGGGTGGATCTGCTGGTTAAGTAGGGAACCGTCGAGTCCCGTGGTTGATGACGTAATGGATAGGGGTGGTTGCCAGGTGGGGACGGCGATTATCGTCGGGAATGGTGTCTCGAGCGTGGAATAGGCGGCATTAGGTCCAGCAGGTGCGCTGTAATCTTCGGAGGGTGGTAGATCAGGGCGGCACCACGTACAAGCAGGTTGCCAGTACGACAGCACCTGAAACATCAGGAGTGCGGTGAGCATTGTGCGGCGACCGATGTCGTGCCCCCATTAACATGATGAAGAAGATCCTGGCAGATCGCTTTCCGGTTGGCCTTTTGCTGCTCTGACAACACTCGCGCACACTTTCCTAATGGCTAAGTTTTCTGTCACGATCTCAAAAACTTGGGTCTGAGGAATGCTCAAATCATCAGCAATCATTCTGATACTCATCCTACAATCGCTGTGGAATAAATGTTTCACTCGCTACACATTTTCGTTAGTCTTGCTGGTCGAAGGGCGTCCAGAGCGGTCGTAGTCTTGCACTCTTTCCTTACCTTCTCAGAGCAGCTTGCGCCACTAAAAAAATACCTGGTCTACCCATGGCAGCGTCACCGTAGGCCTCCTTAATCATGACGTCAGTCTCTTTGTCCGTTTTTCCAAGATTTACATAACATTTGATCGCGTATCGCTGATTCAATAAACGCTCCATGATTTTCCTGGTTTGGTTGGTTTGGTTTATGGGGTTTAACGTCCCAAAGCGACTAAGGCTATGAGAGACGCCGTAGTGGAGGGCACCGGAAATTTCGACCGCCTGGGGTTCTTTAACGTGCACTGACATCGCACAGTACACGGGCCTATAGAATTTCTCCTCCAAAGAAATTCCAGCCGCCGCGGCCGGGATCGCACCCGCGTCTTTTGGGTCAGCAGCCGAGCACCATAACCGCTGAGCCACCGTGGCGGCCGCTCCATGATTTTGCATCACGAGACGTTTCGACAGGGGCTCACAGTGCAAGCGACCTGCGCTCTTCAACGGCCGAGAGCCGACTGGCGATTTTTACCAGTGTTCCCAATATCCCCCTCCAGCGATCCTGCACGCGCAGACCGCCTCTCGTTCGCCCGTTCGCCCAGGAAAAAAACCAGTCCTACAACTGCAGAACAGACTCTGTATGCCTCGTTGGGTGCCCAAATCACAAAGTCGAGCTGGCTTCTCTCGCAGCAAAACAGCTGCAACTGTACTTGCAGGTAATATCTGTTCTTCCGGGCCTTGCTCAGCATGAGTTTTTTGTCCTTCTCAATCACGTCATATTTGCCGTTCTTAAACAGGGCATCAAGGGTGCCACGCTTGAGTGCAGTCTATGGTGTCGGGCACTTTATTTCCAGCACTGTGTCCGAGTCTGGAGTAATGCCATCAGGGCTGGCACCAAGCCATGAAGTGGCAGGTCGGACGATAAGGCCACATTCCACAACGTCCGTGTTCTTTGCTTCCTTGTACCAGGCGCGGCCTTTTGCTTCTGAATCTCTTCCATACCTTCATGTAAAAATTACATTCATGTTCTAATGAATTAGTCTGCCTCATATTAAAGTAACTTGAACAGTGACTAGTATATTCCAATATACAATCCAAGCATTCACAATATAAGAAAAACCAACCTCCAAATTCATGCTTTCAGGCTTGTAACTTCCATGCGATTTCCAATGAACAAGCAGTCAAGTTGTGCTCTGCTGTTGAAATGGAAATTTACATCACATTTTACAACCGGACAGTAATACTTTCATTTTTTGCAGGCAAATCCGGCCTGCGAATTGCCACGTTGCATTATGCGGTAATAGAAAGTTCATACTGCAAATACGCAAAAGAGCTGCTGTACAACATAAAATCGTGGTGTCACAACCAATCTATGGTCAGCATCACATGTAAAACAGTGTTTAGCAATAGTTCTTGAACTATAAAACTTGCCATAGCATTTGTGAATCCAAGGTGTAAAAACTTCAGCATGCCATGCAGAGCAACTGAGTCACCACACCAAAGGCTGCAGTCAGTGAGATATTTGGCTCCTTACCGTCTGCTGGCATTACCATGAAGCTTGGATGTATGTGCTTTGATACCCACTTCTCAGGGGCAGCTTTGATTGGAATGGTACGGGCCTCAATGGAAGTTATCGTTAAGAATCGCACTTTGTGCCATGCTGCACTTCCCTGAGGGTGCTTTGCCAGTGTTGCAGCATGCTCAAGAGACAGCAGGACATTGGTCATGAAGAAACCTTGGCATGCCTGACACAGCAGCTTCCAGTTGTGCTGCTCATGATTCTGCTGGAGAAGTGTGCAGTACGGTAAGGGTCCGTTAATTTAACGACATTTAGTGCATACCCGAAACAGGCTTATGGTGGCTAAAACCTGAAAATCACGCAGTCAGTATGCAATGTTGGACCATGTATAGGTGCACTTTAAAATGAAAAGAAGTTGCAAAAAATCAAATCTGCTGCAGCATGACCAATAGCTGTTTCTCGGTGCACCTGGAACTTCGGAATTGCGTCCAGATGCTAAGTATATCCTCGTGAGATCATCGCACTAAAAACCGTGGCAACTTGATATGAACTCCTGCAGGTCATGCGCTATCATATTCAAGAGCGCGTGGTGAACAGCTCAGAGTGTATAAATGAGTATGAAGGTCTTGTGGATGCTATACCGCATGTCCCAATGTCGAGAGGCACGCTCTGCTGTAAAGCTCATTACTGGGTAAACATTACAGCCAGTATTTTGGGATGGTTCAACTGTAAGCAGATGTCCCTTGCATGTGCAGTTTTGAACATAGCAAAAGCAAATCTTTACGCATAATGTCTTTATAGAAACTGCCTGCATTTTAACAAACAAAATGTACACTTATGCAACAACAAAATCCAGAAGGCAATCTTACTTGCACTTAATGATAGCCTCTATGCCTACTCGACTCACTTTTTCGAGTCAGTCATGCGCAACATCAGGAAATAATTTTCTTACATGCACGGCCGTCTTCACCGCCACCTGTATTTAATTTCCTGCGTGGCTTCAGAACACCGTGCAGCATGGTGTTCTGCAGCTTGGTGATGTCGAGAGGGCATTTTTCAAAGTGAAGGAGCATCTCCTTTTCCGATAAAAACTGCGGCGCCTTTGTTCCTGTTTTCTTTTATGAGAAGAAACTGCCTCCATTGTTCCCGCGGTCAAATTTTTCGCTGTTGCGCTTTCCATGCACATGGTTTGCCAGTTGGTGACTGTCCGGTGAGCCCCTTGCATGTTGCCTCGACAACCTTCATAAGCAGGGCACAAATACGGCTGCACCGCTCACTCAGCCCCGCTTTGCATGTGCAGCTGGCTGGGGAAGGTTGTCCAAAATTTACTCGTGTTCGGTACGTCCGGCTTGCTGTTTGCGATGACCAGATGTCTGCCTGGATGCAGCTCACACCATTTTTCTGCTGGTGCAGTGCCACGCCAACATGGCAAATTGTCAAGCAGGTTGCTGCCTTCAGGAAATACTCGGTAGTTGAGGGCAGCATTGCCATCTGTGTCGGGCATTTCAATCTTGTAGTTGTAGACAGCTGAAATAAAGAATGATATCAGTACACTATGTCGTCGTATGTGCCATTTCTGTAGTTGGTTAGCTTTGTGGTAATAGAAAATTTGTTCCCATGCTGAAAGTTGGTTGCCAAGAAATCTAGTAAAGTTCTGCATAATACACGTATGCTCTTACCAAAGGTAGCTGCGAAACCAAAATAAAAGGAACTGCTTATTAAATGCGTCCTCAGCTCCAACCTTTTTAATCTAACAATACGGGTGCAGAAAGATGCAATGAAGAATATTGTCGCTTGTGCTGATAATTTTACTTCGTATTTTACTAGCCACTGCCAGTTATGGCTTTCTGTCCACGCTGAAAACTTCGGTCATCGTACGTAAGGCGTACCGCATTACATCGGGAGATGCCACGCAACAGCTATAGGTTAAATACAAAACAGCTTTTCATAAACGCTAACTTGTTTGCAAACGAGCGCACGTTAAATCTCGCGCTCCTTGCGGGAGGCTTTAAAAAGCTTAAATTCGAAAATCCCTTCCGCAAGCAAGCAAAAGTTCGACTTGATGCAAAGTCGAACAGCAGGAGCTAATACCAGCCGTTCATCCATCGTAAACATGTGGCGCGGGTCGCAGCGTGATTGACGCGGCCGATCAGACACAAATAATTAGTTTTCAATATCTGTAAGCGACTGGTGCGCAGGTGTTGGGGATTTTTTGTAGAACAAGGCAGTTACGAGCCAGCTGCAAAGAAAGTACATGTTGGTAGAGTGCAACTAACTTGTGCTGCAACGAAATCTAGGAAGTTCTCACTTCAAACGCATGCACGAAAACAGTCATAAGCACACTAGGACAGAAATGCCAGTAGCAATTTTTGAGTTAGAAAAGCGAGAAAGGACATACAGCGAGCACACCGCCGTCACCAAACAACGCTATGCGGCGTGAAGGCCCACACGAAAACAAGAGAAAAGAGGCCTAAAATGCACAAAATAATAGCGCACATACACGGCCGCTGAAGCTTGGCCAAAGCTTGGTGTCACCCACCCATCCTGTATCCATTTTGCGAGCAAAATAAATAGTCTCGCTGCAGAACGTCCTTGCAGTTGAAGCTTCCTCGCAGGCAGGCAGCGGAGTCAGAAGGCCAGCGATGGAAGAGTGGTCACGTGACCTAATATGGCGGCGCCCATAGTTCCGCGCTGTAAACCGTCTATACCTCTCTCTCTCCTCCCCATTCCCTCCTTACCCTCGCTCTCCTTCTGCGCTCAGACTTGTCGAACGTAAGGGAGCTCCACACGAGGGGGCACCACTACTGTCGGGCCATCAAGGCACCAAGAGGAGGACGAACTCGCAACGCCAAATTGATAACTTGTTTATTTTATTTTATTTTATGATCTGTTCTCTGCAGACTTGTTTCCAGAATTTAGGTCATTGCTTTAGCGGTCAGGTCATCAGGACCTGCAGCAACAGGATTTTCAGGGATACGGAAACTGTTTCCGCGTTTTTAATTTAGAGTTGGTAAGAGGTATAAAAATTCGCTGTCAAAACATCGCGAATTTTTTCCAAGTCGGACTTACCGTTTACTATAGCACGACCGCTCGATTTCCTGTAGCAGCTACCCGCCGAATGCGCCCCGCCACCGGTGATGGCGAAAGGTCCAGTTTGTGCCACCGCGGCGGCCACGGCGCTGGCTACTGGTGACGAAGTCGAAGCGCTTGTCGGGGTAGCGGCTGCATATCTAGTCCAATTATCGGCTCTGATTTCGCAATATACCCTGCCATTCCACACATCGTTTGTTCTAGTCCATGAAATGTCTACTGTAAAACGTAGCAAATCGATGCCAGTGATTAACATTGTTGGTGTGGTACAATGAAAGTACATTTCTACGCGGAACCCGCTGGCTTGCGTGGGTCGCCCTGTGCCAAGCGATTTGGAAATAAAAAGCATTTTGTAACAATCGCGATTAGAGAGCAAGCCGATCATGTCATACATCTGTAAGTGGAAAAAATAAAAAAATGAACACGAATACGCTCACGGTTGGTATTCGCATGGGCAGCTAATTTTTACAGCACAAGAAGCACGGGGGTGCGCTTACAAGAGACCTTATCGCAGGGACATTCTTTCATCCTTGATGACAAATTACAACAGCACAGTTCAAGTCCGGCTCAAGAGCTGAAATGCGGGCCGGTTGGTACATTGTAAATTGAAAACGTTTGAAAGTACAATGTACCAACTCCAGTCGTTGTGGCGTGAACTCTCCTTCTCTTATCCCTTGTCTTTTGTGACTTGTTATTCTTAGTTTACAAGTCCGGCTCTTCCCAACAGTGGTGCCCGGGAGCATGGAATATCACCACAAATTAGATGAAATTCTTTTAAGATACCGTTTACCCAACATACGTGCCCTTTGAAGAATTAGGCATAGGCAAGATGCAAAAAGATGGTAACTACAGTTGGATACAACTAAAGTACGAAACGGGCCGCTTAAAAGAGACCCCCAGAAAACGGCACCGACTGATCTTCATAAAATCGCAGTTAATGCGAATAAGCCGTGGTTAATCCCCTATCAACTCCCACCCCCTCGGATGTCGCTCTGTATGTTCATGGGTATTAATTACAAAATATGAAAACCGGTAGATGCGATCGGCTGAACATACTCCCAGGGGCATATGCTGCATCATTCACGAGTTATCATTTGTACGGGGCTTTGTTTTCGTGAGGATATTTCCGGCGAAAATGCAACGTTTTCTTTAGAAGAGTTCCCCCCGGTTCTCCCGGTTCGATCCTTGATCGCATGCGGTAGATTCTGTTGAATTCTTCTTTCATTTCTGTAGCTTCATTTCGTTTGCCTTTACTTTCCGTAATTTTTTTAGAAACGAACGACGAGATCAAAAACGCTTCTGAGGTTCTGTGCTTTTACGGGGATAATTCTCTGTTCTGCGCATGTGGTCTAGAGGAGTTTACCAAGAAGATGTGCGTTCAGTTCCGAGAAAAATCTGGATTCCAAAATCATTTTCTTAAACAGGGCGCCACCCATCACCATGCTTTTCTTTTTGTGTACTGCTGAGTTCAAGCGAAGGTGGGTGCATCATGGGTGTGGCACCGTGTATGATGAGTCACGTATAGGCCTTGCTGCGCTAGGAAGGTTGGTGACTGCCACACTCCGCGAAATTTAGTGCTCGGGTAAAATGCCGGTGATGTACTTGAAAATGCAGCCATGGGTAGAAAGTATTAGGATACTCAGAGTACTTCGGAAGGGAAAGGCGCTTAGATGCTAGCCTGTTCGTGCTTAGCCAATGCACAGAAACAGCTTAAGCGGAGAACAGACCTCCCAACATAAGCGGTGCATACGACAAAGTGAACAGGGAGCTACTGTGGAACATATTAAAAACTGAAGGTATCGGTCATGAGGTAACTGATTTTCAACAGGAAATATACGGAGATAACGCAGTTGAAATTACATGGAAAGGGGCAAAAAGTACGACAACTGTCGAGGTACACAAAGGATTAAGGCAAGCTTGTAATCTATCACCGCTGCTGTTCATGTTTTCTATTGTAAATATGGCAAGAAGGCTACAAGGAAGTAATCCACGTTATAATCTGTCGTGCATTTTGGGCGGAAAGGTCGCTGAGCAACGGCTCCCGGGTTTAAAGTATGCGGACAATATCGTACTGTGAGCAGATAGCCAGCAAGATTTGCAAATTCTAATTAATTGTTGTGGAGACGAAGCAGGCGCTCTAGGTTTCAGGTTCAGCGTAGTTAAGGGAGGTGTGATGATTTTCAACAATGCAATTCATAAGGTGCTTACAATACAAGGCAATGAAATACCCAGAGTGGTCTTGCGGTGTGGGTAAGCGAAGGGCAGCTGCACACAGAAAGCACGAACAGTCTCTAAGGGCGAACGGGTGAAAAGACGCCGGGACAATGAAACATGCGGCATTATGGGGGTACAACAAATATGAAGTACTGAGAGGTATTTGGAAAGGAATAATGGTGCCGGGGCACACTTTTGGGAATCCGGTTCTGTGCTTAAGGGAGAAGATCACTATAGATTAGAAGTAAGTCAGAGAGCTGTTGGAAGATTAGCACTAGGTGCCCACGGTAAAACCACAAACGAAGCAGTACAGGGGGATATGGGCTGAGCACCGCTCGAGCACGGGAAGCTCAACAAAAAATACTGTGTGAAGAATGCGAGAGGAAATTGAATGATAACAGATGGCAGTTAAGGTACTTAAATTCTTATAGAGAAATAGCGTTCAGTCACAATGGCGAAAAAAAAATAGCAAAACAAGTTAACCATAGATCATATAAAAAAATTTTAAAAGTACAAGCAGAACCCCCATAACAGGGCATTTCTCCTAGCAAGGAAAGTTTTTCTAGGACACACTGATAGCTTTTGATAAACACATGTAAAGGCAGTGGTGTTTCATTCGGAAAATTGTACCTTTTTAAAAGAATTGTAGGTGTAAAATAAGCAAAAAACTTGTCGGCGATTTCACATTGCTAAGCATCAAATATTGTTCGAAAACGCAGTTTTTTTCTCTGGTGTAGACCACACCGCGTACCAGATACGAAAGCGCGATTGAGGTGTCCACAGACCCAACGAGCCAGTTATAGGCGTTTTCGTTTTTTCACCGTCAATGTCAAATTACCGAATGCACGCCACCGGTCTACGCTCCACAGCTGCGTTTCTGCAGCAATCTTGTCAATGCCAACGTGTATTGCTCTATGGACCATGCTTCTGCCACACCTTTCTTCACGCCAACGCATGCAATGCACATCTCTGTCAGTACCGCCACCTAGCTAAAAGCGCGAATATTAGTTTGATATTAATATTAGTTGCTGAAGAAGACGATGTGTTGCAGTTGAACACAAGGCGTCACCGGCATAGTGTACTCGTACAGGGGCCACTGAAGCTGATGTGTTTGCGCCGGCGCGAGTTGTAGTTCCAGTCGCGGCAATATTTATTTTAAAAATGTATTCGGCGTATTTCGGGCGGTCGTCGCAGGCCAGTACTGCGCATGCGCCGTAACCATGGCAACCGGTTGCCATGGTTGTTAGGCGCCGATTATGTAGAGCTCGGCGCGTAACGCGCCTTTTGCTATGTATATCGTGGCTTAGCTGAGCGAAGCCACAGCAAATATTTTATAGTTTGGCCAATGTCACCGTTCAGGGCAAGCTTCACCCAAAGTGGTCAGGCGGTTTAACTTCGTGAACTATTGCTTTCGCACTAAAAGGCATCTTCTCATTGTACAGCAGCGCAAAACTACCAACACAAAAAGGACACAGAAAGGGAAGACGGCACACAGACGTGCCTTGCCTTTCTCTGTCCTCTGTGTAGTTTTGCGCTGTCTGTCATCCTATATAAACAACCAACTAGCTCCAACTAGGTTAATCCTTCTCCATTGGGTTTCAGGGACCATTACGAACAAAAGTGTTCCACCTTTTTCTGAAGAATTCTGTACTTATGCCTCACTATAGGCTCAACGGCACCCTGTGCGATGGACGGAGCATCACCGCAACAGCAACGAGCTCCTCAATAATCGCCTCCTGCTTATGTGCAGCTCGCTCTGTGCGTTACGAGATAATTCAGGAAAAGGTGACGCCAAAAGAAAGAAATGGAGAGCGTCTTTTTTATTTTGCGTGTGTGTCTGTATGAAGCAGGAGCACTAATGAAGATATAGACAGAGAAAAGGTTTTTTGATATGGAGGGATGGCTTGACTGAAGCTGTGAAAATTGAAAGGGAGATTAAACAGGTGAACGATGCAAACTTTATAGAGTTCCAGATTAGCGGGTCTGCACAAGTGCAAACTATGTAAAAAAATGGCTTTCACAAGAGATCAGAAGTGTCATCATTCTGGAACTTGCAAATTTTGCCCAGTGTATATCGAGCAAGTGACGATCCGCTGATTAGATAAGCACGCAACCTTTCAAATGGTCTACCAAAATGGGTCCTACAATTACGTCAGTGCAAGACAGCCATGGAGAATTACAGATTGCGTACTGCGCATGCCAGGTACCAGTTGCGGCGCCAGGTGAAAAGCACATCGCCAATCCGGTGTACTTCTAAGAGAGTAGCTGTCTACTAAATTAAAATTATCCATTGTCTCAGTAGGTAAAAACGGCTGAATATATGCGCCTATAAATAATGAAGGGTGAGGACTAAGCACTCAAGCGGTGCAAAAGGCTGCCCAGATATGCAGAGCGCTAATGAACTTGTATCCTTAGAAACTACGGGGGGGGGGGGGGGGGGGTGAGAGAGAAAGCTTATTTCAGGGAAGCCGCAGAGCATTTTAGGAGACTCCTACTGGGTGAAGGTCACCGCACTATACATTCTTTCGCTGCTGGGCAGCACGCAGCCTCTCGCCCGCTTTCGTATCTTCCATACAGGAAGCGCCCAAGGCTTCCCGGGCTGCTTGCGCGGCTTCAAGAGCCGACGCCCTCAGCTCCTTCCCTTGCAACAGAAGGGCTTGTGCTTTCCTTAAGTGGCGCACCATAGCGCCCGCAAACTTCTCCTCGGGATTAGCCTTTATTTCTTCTTATGATATCCTGTAGACCAAATGCATAGAAGCCCTAGCCCATCGAGTATGTCCCTTTCTGTCCTGCTTCCTGATAGCCCTATCCTCTGCGATATCGAATGGCCTTGAGTAATTTCATCGACATTATTGTGAATGCCCATGTTTACTAATATTTCCCAAGATTACTACGCAAGGGATTATTTTAAGCAAATTGGAATCGGATACTTATATAAATCCTGTCAAATTCAGCTGTATGTTTCCAAATTCGCACGAACCGCATCGCGCCTTCTGTAATGAAGTGGTTGACTTATACCGTATGGTATGGGCATGGCAGACAAACCCAACTATACAAAGAATCAATAACTCAACAACTGAGGACTGAGAGGCGGCGCTGACCAATCCGCTTCTGGAATGAAGGACAACCCAACCATATCATACTTTAAACGTTTTTCTCTCTAGCGACTACCTACGCCACAAAAGCCGATAGCACAGGTTCCCCGTTAATGCATATCATAAAAACCATGCCGATATCCGAGTCGGAATAGGCTGATCGCTCGAATGAGGTCGAGTGATCTTGTTACGTCATCGCAACATGCCCTGACTGGTCGAGAGAGGTCACGTCACCTTGTGACGTCATAACAACATGCCCAGCGGGTTTGTTATCAACCTCGTTTCTAGAAAGCATTCGATGTATACAATTTCGGCACCGGAACACCACGGCGGATATGCGCTACTATGCTAGCAGTCTGAATATGACGGCTGTAAAGCAAGATATGAATCATCATGCTATCTAATTCCGTTTTCATACCCGAATTTTTATTTTGTGATCCCGAGGGCTAAAGAGAATAATACAGTTTGAATACGCACAAAAAGCATCAGACAAGTAAAGCAGAGCCCTGGCTTTATAAATTACTACGTAATTAATTGTTGCTCCAGGGCAACGCCGGGTACAACTCAGAACAGCCACGGGATGGGGAGGCAGATCACGGTACCTTTGATAGACACGTCACTCTGCTGCCAAATCCAAGCAGGCTTTCCTGTGTGAGAGCTTGCCTCCTCTGGCATTCCAGCACTTACATATTGCCCACATTCATCAACACTGTTTGTACGTCGTCCGTTATGAAACCATACTTTTATCTTCCTCTATACCGCACAAGAACGTTGCACATAGACATTACTTGCAAAATAGCGCCCAGTTCAGAAAAAAAATCACCTAGTGCAGCAGCATGCCTGTTTAAAAACCTAAGGTGGTTAAAGCGTCACGATAGTTTATTCACCTTCATGGCTCTCCCAATACCTGCGAAAAAGAATAGCCATGAAGAATTAGGTAGCGTGTGTATGGTGAAATGTGACCCGAACTCGGAGAGTCAGAAATCCTTCGTATCACCATCCCCTTTGCCACTCTCGAGTAGCCCGGTCGGCAACACCTTATGCCGAAGTCAGAGTGCAGAAAGGATGACGGAGAACACACAGAAGTACGAAGTGAAAAAACAAAATTTGTTTATTAACATTGCTGCAGACTAAGCAAGATTAAGACGACTTCTGCGCGAAGACTTCGACTGCCCGCCAGGCGAGAAAACGTCCACGCTTTGCCACCCGCTTCAATCACGCAGGGAGAAGCACAAAATGTCGACTGTAATAGAA
This sequence comes from Amblyomma mixtum, assembly GCF_055824585.1. NCBI lineage: Eukaryota > Metazoa > Arthropoda > Arachnida > Ixodida > Ixodidae > Amblyomma > Amblyomma mixtum. Next base: position 349,735,252 of record NC_143014.1, on the reverse strand, counting down.
AAAGAATAATAAAAAAGTGGATTAGCATTAAATAAGAAGCACAGGTAACAGAACATGCAACTTTGCAGGATATACCGCAGTGTGAGCATACGTTTCCCTAAGCACAACTTCCTCACGGCTGAAATAGATGAACCCATATGGAGCATGCTTTCACAGATGGTTTTCTTATTCCTATCAGGTTAACGAAAAAGCGCACTTCGCTACAACAGTCTTTCATTAAGCCGACATCACAAAGGAAAATAATAATAAAGCAGCACATGTACATAGCCAAGGCATCGACAGAGAATATCTGCAAGCATTAAATACGCTGAAGTCGAGGGCTGGACGGAAACACATTGTCGGGAGTGTACATGAAGCAGGCAGAACATTGACCAAAATAAAAATGAACACTTAAGCGACGTTTCGGCTCCCACGCGGGAGCCTTGTTCGCAAAAAGGTACGGACGTGAACAGACTGTCTAAGCTTGAAAATGGGCCCTAGGGAGCGGGCTATGCACTAGGCATTCTAGTGCATACGCCCGGTGCCTAGGGCCCATTTTCAAGCATAAATAGCAAGTCTTTTTACGTCCGTATCAGTTTGTGAACAAGGCTCCCGTGTGGTAGCCGGAACGTCGCTTAAGTGTTCATTTTTCTTTTGGTCGGTGTTCTGCCTTAGTCTTCATTAAATACGCTACGGAACTGCGGTGCACCTACCATGCAAACGGCAATCAATCCGAAGATTCCCAGCTCTGGTCGCTGCTTCCGAAGATTCCAGAAGTGAGGTGTAGCTCGAGAGACGTGTCTGGGAGCTCCAGCGCTTGTATGATCCGTTCGCACTTCAAGTGGCGGAGCTGCCTTTCACGGAAACTGCACAGTCAGTAGCGTTGACATCGAAGCGCTGGAAGAGCGCAGGCAGCCCGTCGGAGTCGTCCTCCAGGCTATGCAGGAAACTCGAAGACACCTCTATGCTTGACTGCTCCAACTCATTAGCAAAAAGAGTGCCTTCCGCGTCACCAGTGCTTGACGGGAACTCCTTGGAATCATCGCGCTCGCCTTTGTCATGATGCCTGCAACCGTCAGAGAATTGCAGGCGCCGACGGCAGCCGGAAACAGACTCTTCTACGGAGATTTCCTTTCGCCGCGACGGCGGAGAGAGAAGGGATCCGGCCCCGGAGCTGCTCACTGAGGCGTCCCAAGAGTAAGTGAAAGGAAGAGCCGAAGACACCCATGAACTCGACGAACTTGACTGCTCCTTGGAATCGTGGTGGCTTTTCGGCAGCGGCGTAGACGCCCGTGGTGTCCTCAAGCATCAGGTCGTCTATGCTGCTCACCCAATCGCTGTAATGACCGGGGTCCTAAATGCTGTCACCTGCGAATCAAGAACAAGAATTGAGGCGCACAGATTTTCATAAGTGCACCCGGAAAATCGTTCACAGCTACTCCGTGTAAGCTACGAATATGGATCGGTTGTACTTACTGAAGTGCACGTCAAATGCCTCTTCGTGAGGAGCGCAGCCCAACCGCGATCTACGATGTGTAGACGGAAGGCACTCCAAGACTGGGGACTGGGGATTTCTCTCCAAGAAGGGGATTTCTCTCCAAGTGAACATCTTGCTATACCTCACCAACATTTGTTCTCCCTCTGCAACACGAGGTAGAATGGTTTGGCCTGTAGCACGAACGACGTTTTTCCGTATGCCGGGCAGCGCATTGGCGGATGTGTCCGGCCGCAACGGGGGCACGAGGCTGGCTGATGCTCTTTTCCGTATGCCGGGCAGCCCATTGGCGGATGTGTCCGGCCGCAACGGGCGCACGTGGCTGGCTGATGCTCTTTTCCGTATGCCGGGCAGCGCAATGACGGATGTGTCCGGCCGCAATAGGGGCATGTGGCTGGCTGATGCTCTTTTCTTGAAGTTATTGCATAGATTCTGTCTCTGTCTTGAACCATATCTCAACGCAGCGGTTTCAGCTGCGTTGCATAAGGTCATAGCTCTTTCGAGCGCAAAATACTTTTCTCTGAGCATTTGCTCTCGTAGCTTGGGAGATTTTGTGCCGAAAACCACTTAGTCATGTTCCATGTCGTCAGTTAGGGCCTCGAAATTGCACCACCTCGCTTGTTTCTTCACCTCTCGCAAAATTGTTCGAAAGGTTCTGCCGGCTACTGCACGCGTTTACGAAACATATACTTTTCGTGCACTTAGTTCTTCTTTCCAGCGAAGTATTCCTGAAACATGGCGACAACCACTTTGAAGTCCTGTTTGCCTTGTCTCCAAGAACGAGAAATTGCTGTAAATATCCATCGCAACTTCGCCTGCTACGCTGATCGAGAGCGCCATTTTCGCCGCTCAGTCTTTGGTTTTACAGGTGACGTTGCCTCCAAGAAGAGTTCAAAACTTGGGTGGACAAGCTTCCATCTTCTTCCGGCTTGCCCGGACAGGGTAAGTGGTTCTGAAAGCTTGATGCTTTCCATGTCTGCAAAGCTGCTCCGGGTCGTCCGTCGGCGGGTGAGCATGACGAGTGGAATCCACGAACAGCAGGCTCGAGGATCATCCCACTTCTGACACCAAGCATCATTTCACCACTGGCCGAAGTCAAACGTGGACGCAGCCACAGAACACTGAACGACCTGCTTTATTCAGCGATAGTTTTTATAGCTCACTCGGTGCGTAAGAGGGCGAGTGGGTTATCCCGCATTAGATAGCGGCATGCTCCCCGGAGCTTGGCCGGTGGTTAGTGCCCATGCGTGCGACACGACCGAAGGTCCGATACACAAACGCTAACCTTCAAGCACGTTGGTCAGCCTCAGAGATCCATTCCTTCTTTTCAGCTATTTCGTCAACGCACTTGTGCCTGCGAGATGAGCCTGTGACCGCGGTACCTGTACTTCACTTCTCAAGACCCTTATTTGCAGGTAAGAGTTATCTTTTTGTGGTTAGGAGGTGGTACTCTATCGATACAACATAAATTCCTCCTGCGTCCCTTTAAGGATATCTAGTTCAATTTTTTGTTCGCGGGATGTGATCAGATAAACTAGTTGAAGCATAGAAATTAAAAAATAACTAGCGTTCTCAGAACACAATGCCTCCAAGCTTCACCAGTAAACGATCCAAATGAATGCTCGTAACTTTGTGAATAAAAATAACTAGTATTCTAAAAACGTGCCGTACGAAACTAAGTAAAAATTTACCCAATGAATGCCCTATAAATGCTGTACTACATGTACTGACATTATGAATGCGCAAAAAAAATACGAAACAAACACCTAAACCGATAGAAGGAATTTGAGATGCCTCGTCAAATGTGCACGACAAAATGAGCGTGCCCAGTGAACGCAATGAGCGATGCCAGCGGGGATCTTTTCAGAAAGTCGTGGACACCACTGTGGTGTCGGCGTTCTTCGTGATCCACGGGTGGGCCAGCACTTCATCCAAGGAAATGCGGTCTACGGCACGTATCCGGACCAGCTGCGAAAATAATATATGTTTCAGTCGTCCGCATATTTAAAACTAAACAGCATGTCCATCTCCCTAACTAACACACCTGCTTTCCCTTACGAACCCCTACGCATCGTACCTTAGCCTTAATACCCTTACGTATATTATCTACCATAACGTCCCCTTAACTATTCTACTTACCCTCATTAAACTGCCTACACTACGGCACCATAACCTGTTAACCTACGTGCCTTACCAACCCTACCGTACCATACACTCCCACCTACCCTATCATACCTTAACCTACATACCTCTCAGTTGATCAACTGCATCCATCAAAAACTGAATATATTTCTATAAAGTAAGCGCTTTTTCGACTAACAGAACCTATTGCCACATTCGCTACTTCTGAAGAAGAAAACCGTATAGGCACAGGTCTCTTTCAGTGCAATATGCCAGCATTGCTAGACGAAAGGTGCGGCACAAATAGGAAGAGAACACAACTCTGCTGAGTCAGCAGTGTATATCCGCAGCGCAGAAAAGCACAACAAACTCAGCACGTATGCTTCACTGACAGACACGGATGCAACATGTAGCCACTGGGCGTACACTATTTCGCGCAATGCGTGCTTCTAACCTTTCCGATGATGTCGCGAGCATCGGCACCGACATGGTGCGGGAACTCTAGCTTGGCCGCCGTTATGAGCTCACGGGTCTTGACAAATGAGTCCGACGCAAAGGGTGTGCTGCCCACCACCATCTCGTAGATGAGGATGCCCAGACACCAGTGGTCCACCTTCTCGTCGTATGCGAGGCGCATCACCATTTCCGGCGGCAGGTACTCCCCAGTTCCGCACATTGTATGTCGCCTGCAGGCAACAATGCAAGATTCAACATGCGTACATACCGGATGTTTCAGCGAACACTTTCAAAAATTCTCATAGGTAGAATTTTCTTGGTAAAGGTATGGCTTTTGCAGCATAGTATTACCAATATTGGCGGACACCAGAAAACCGGTAAATCATAGTAGGTAGTAAACTGATTCACTAATTTTTAATAATTACCTTTTTAACTATTACAGTTAGGCGCCTAGTTGCAATGAGATATTTGTAGCCGGTCGGTAGTAATAGCCATTTCAGTTTTTAGAATTTCGAAAATGCGATTATCCTGGATGCTGTGGCTCGACAAAATTTGGCTTTTTCGACTAGTTACGTGCACTGGAGGGGATGCTTCGCCTGCATGCTTTCGATAGCGCATCTATTTTTCGCACGAAACAGCCAGACTTTGTCGAGCCACAGTGGTGAGGTAATTGCGTTTTCGAAATTCTAAAAACTAATATGGCTATTACTAACGACCGGCTACAAAAATATCTAATTGCAACTAGGCGCCTAACTGTAATAGTTAAAAAGTTAATTATTAAAAAATTAGTGAACGAGTTTACTACCTAATATGATTTACCGGTTTTCTGGTGTCCGCCAACATTAGTAATACTATGCTGCAAAAGCCATATCTTTACCAAGAAAATTGTACTTATGGGAATTTTTGAAAGTGTTCGCTGAAACACCCGGTATATTTGCAGCTTGCACTAAGAGGCAATCTATCGCTCGCTATTACTAGTCATGTGCCTACCAGCTATCAACAAACAGTTAACAACAAACAGCGGTTTTGCTGTTTTTTGCAGTCACTGACCATCGCTCGCAGGTAGTTCTTCAAGCCACTTTTGGTTTCTTGTTTCCGCATCGTGAGTCGTGACGCGTTAGCTGCTTTGTATAAGGAATGAAATTGCTGCAGTGAGGCTAACCGAAGAGCGCAGCTGCACTAAGTAGAAGCAGTTAATTTATGATGACACTTCAGTGATGAAAACATCGCATATGCTCCTTGGTTTCAGTGACTATCGGCTTCCGTCATTTATGTCGTAAGGAGCCCTCTTTACCTTCCCTTGCCTGCTCTATAGCTAACGAAGACCTCGATTTTGGCAGTCTTGATACCATACGTAGCATAAGAGGGTTCTCGCAAGCTTCTACCCTCACCGTTCGATCACCTTCCTACGTGACCCTCGCGGTGATGCATGACGTACTGCGCCCGCCGCTATGGACGAGGGTGGCGCTGGTGAACACTCTCAAGGTCGGGTTACGCCTAAAATAAATACCCCGAAAGCAGATGATTAGACAGGCGTCGCCTGCGCTTAGTCGGTAGAGCACCGGACGCGAAATTCAAAGTTCCTTGTTTCGGATCCCACTGGCGGTATGTAGTTTTTTCGTTTGCTTTTTAATCAATTATCTTTAAAATATATGATTTTAATCTCAACTTGACGAATACCAAAGGTTAAAAAAACATCCCCTATGCTTCTTGGTTTGAGTGACTGTTTTCCGTCAGGCTAGTCATAACGAGCCCCATTTTTCCTTACCCTTGTCAGCTCAACTGCTATAACAGTACAATTTTCATTTGCCGAACCCTGTGTTCATCAAACTTTCAATGGTTTCAAATCAAATCGGGTTCAATCTTCAGGACAGTGCAATGTTGATGGCTTCCCTGACAAAAAAGCTGTGACCACAGCTTGACTAGGCTGGGGAGCCATTTTGGCAGCAGTGACTTTACATGAACAGTACAAAGGTTCAACTGCGAGAATAAAATTACAATATGATACATGCGCTCCGCTTATCAACATAATTAGGTTGGTTGGTTGGTTTATGGGGTTTAACGCCCGAAAGCGACTAAGGCTATGAGAGACGCCGTAGTGAAGGGCTCCGGAAATTTCGACCACCTGGGGTTCTTTAACGTGCACTGACATCGCACAATACACGGGCCTCTAGAATTTCTCCTCCAAAGAAATTCTAGCCGCCGCGGCCGGGATCGAACCCGCGTCTTTTGGGTCAGCAGTCGAGCGCCATAACCACTGAATGAAGGACTTAACAATCAACGTGGTCTGCAAAGCAGCGGCATTCTGTTTGTATAGCGTCGTACATGACGATCCAGGTGGAAAGACAAACACTTTGCATATTCATTAACATAATTTATGCGACAAAATAGATGCAAAGTACTAAGAAAACTGTCAAATAACAAATATGCCTTGCAAGGCTCTGCGAGTTATGTCAATGAAAAAAAAAAACGTCTTTTGAGCTTATTTGTAAGAAATCGTGCATAGTATGTTGTGTCAGAGGATGATTTTTGCTCGGCCGTGGCACAAACAATTATTTAGATGACCAGGTTCGATGTACGTGAGTTTGCAATCTAAGACTACACAATTTTTTTAAGAATTCTTGCTAACATACCCTCGAAAAGTGCAGCAGTTAGGTTTGGTTTGGTTTTATAGGGTTTAACGTCCCAATGCGACTCAGGCTATGAGAGACGCCGTAATGAAGGGCTCCGGAAATTTCGACCACCTGGGGTTCTTTAACGTGCACTGACATCGCACAGTACACGGGCCTCTAGAATTTCTCGTCCAAGCAGTTATGGAAGACAGTAATTGTATATTTGCTCTATACTAACTATCTTGGTTTGAGGTTTATGGGGGTTTAAAGTCAAAAATAGACTCCGGCTCTGAGGGACGCCGTACTGAAGGGCAATGGAAATTTCGGCCCCCTAGAACGTGCACTGACATCGCACTGTACACGGTCCGCTAGAATCTTGCCTCCATTGAAATTCGACCGCCGCTCCCGAGATCGAACCCGCGTCTTAGGTGACAGCAGCCGAGCGCCATAAACACTGAGCCACTGCGGCGGCACTACCTATCTTGAATTGAGCAAACTGCTCGAGAGTGTGCTGGCAGTATGGAACATTAGCAATGCAGCGGACAGTTTCTTTTTCGAGCCTATGTAATACTGTTATTTTTTTTTTATTAATCATGGCCCAAATTAATGTGCGATAGTTATTGTGGGACCGAAAGAGAGAGTGAAAGATTTTACTTGAAGCATAATTAATGTTGGTTAGAAAAATGTCTCAATATCTTTGTGGTAAGCAAACAGTGGAAGAGAGCTTTTTGACCAGTTACTTAATATGTGCATCCCAACTGATAAGGTTGGGATGCCAGCCCTAAATGTTTGAGCTCTTCCACTGTATCGAGTGGAGAACTGCCGAAGCGCAGTCCACAAACCAAGCTTACTGGTTTGTTTTTTGAAGCAAACAGTATAGCTTTCGATTTTTGCCCTAAACGTCTCCTTTGGTACTTTGTTCATACAAAGGAACTGTATTAAGGGAGTAGATACTCATTGGCATCCACCCAAGCGCAGCCATACGGCTACAAAGGAAAGCTATACAGCTTTCTCAGAAACTTCGTAGTTAAAGAAAAATTCGTCCTGGTCCGGGGTTCGAACCCGGGACCACCGCTTCACCGGAGCAGTCGCTCTACCAACTGAGCTAACCGGGACAGCAAGCTTGTGGTAGGGCGAGAGCGAATTGATCAATAACTCGAAGTGGGAACAGTGTTGGTCAAATGTTTTAGGGGAATCCCCCAAGGTGGAGTAAATTTGTAATAAGGGAGTAGATACTCATTGGCATCCACCCAAGCGCAGCCATACGGCTACAAAGGAAAGCTATACAGCTTTCTCAGAAACTTCGTAGTTAAAGAAAAATTCGTCCTGGTCCGGGGTTCGAACCCGGGACCACCGCTTCACCGGAGCAGTCGCTCTACCAACTGAGCTAACCGGGACAGCAAGCTTGTGGTAGGGCGAGAGCGAATTGATCAATAACTCGAAGTGGGAACAGTGTTGGTCAAATGTTTTAGGGGAATCCCCCAAGGTGGAGTAAATTTGTAATAAGGGAGTAGATACTCATTGGCATCCACCCAAGCGCAGCCATACGGCTACAAAGGAAAGCTATACAGCTTTCCCAGAAACTTCGTAGTTAAAAAAAAATTCGTCCTGGTCCGGGGTTCGCACCCGGGACCACCGCTTCACCGGAGCAGTCGCTCTACCAACTGAGCTAACCGGGACAGCAAGCTTGTGGTAGGGCGAGAGCGAATTGATCAATAACTCGAAGTGGGAACAGTGTTGGTCAAATGTTTTAGGGGAATCCCCCAAGGTGGAGTAAATTTGTAATAAGGGAGTAGATACTCATTGGCATCCACCCAAGCGCAGCCATACGGCTACAAAGGAAAGCTATACAGCTTTCTCAGAAACTTCGTAGTTAAAGAAAAATTCGTCCTGGTCCGGGGTTCGAACCCGGGACCACCGCTTCACCGGAGCAGTCGCTCTACCAACTGAGCTAACCGGGACAGCAAGCTTGTGGTAGGGCGAGAGCGAATTGATCAATAACTCGAAGTGGGAACAGTGTTGGTCAAATGTTTTAGGGGAATCCCCCAAAGTGGAGTAAATTTGTAATAAGGGAGTAGATATTACTCCCTTACCAATGAGTATCTACTCCCTTATTACAAATTTACTCCACCTTGGGGGATTCCCCTAAAACATTTGACCAACACTGTTCCCACTTCGAGTTATTGATCAATTCGCTCTCGCCCTACCACAAGCTTGCTGTCCCGGTTAGCTCAGTTGGTAGAGCGACTGCTCCGGTGAAGCGGTGTCCCGGGTTCGAACCCCGGACCAGGACGAATTTTTCTTTAACTACGAAGTTTCTGAGAAAGCTGTATAGATTTCCTTTGTAGCCGTATGGCTGCGCTTGGGTGGATGCCAATGAATATCTACTCCCTTATTACAAATTTACTCCACCTTGGGGGATTCCCCTAAAACATTTGACCAACACTGTTCCCACTTCGAGTTATTGATCAATTCGCTCTCGCCCTACCACAAGCTTGCTGTCCCGGTTAGCTCAGTTGGTAGAGCGACTGCTCCGGTGAAGCGGTGGTCCCGGGTTCGAACCCCGGACCAGGACGAATTTTTCTTTAACTACGAAGTTTCTGAGAAAGCTGTATAGCTTTCCTTTGTAGCCGTATGGCTGCGCTTGGGTGGATGCCAATATCTACTCCCTTATTACAAATTTACTCCACCTTGGGGGATTCCCCTAAAACATTTGACCAACACTGTTCCCACTTCGAGTTATTGATCAATTCGCTCTCGCCCTACCACAAGCTTGCTGTTCCGGTTAGCTCAGTTGGTAGAGCGACTGCTCCGGTGAAGCGGTGGTCCCGGGTTCGAACCCCGGACCAGGACGAATTTTTCTTTAACTACGAAGTTTCTGAGAAAGCTGTATAGCTTTCCTTTGTAGCCGTATGGCTGCGCTTGGGTGGATGCCAATGAGTATCTACTCCCTTATTACAAATTTACTCCACCTTGGGGGATTCCCCTAAAACATTTGACCAACACTGTTCCCACTTCGAGTTATTGATCAATTCGCTCTCGCCCTACCACAAGCTTGCTGTCCCGGTTAGCTCAGTTGGTAGAGCGACTGCTCCGGTGAAGCGGTGGTCCCGGGCTCGAACCCCGGACCAGGACGAATTTTTCTTTAACTACGAAGTTTCTGAGAAAGCTGTATAGCTTTCCTTTGTAGCCGTATGGCTGCGCTTGGGTGCATGCCAATGAGTATCTACTCCCTTATTACAAATTTACTCCACCTTGGGGGATTCCCCTAAAACATTTGACCAAAGGAACTGTATACAGGGTATTCCGTATTTATAAGTCCGGGATTTAAAATTTCTCCTGCTCAAACTACAGGCTTACTTGGCCCCAGGCATAGACCACAGGGCAGCTTGTGATGGTCTGCGTTTTTCAATAAATAATATAGCCCCGGAACTTATGTTTTGACAGAAGTCGACGAAGAACTGCAGTTGCCTGCGTAGAGCATTTTCTTCCAGTCGACCGGAGTAGCCAATTTGCGAGGCTGCGCCATCAGGCGAACTTCGAGAAAACCAGTGACCCTGCTTGAATCTGGGGCAGGCCTGACATTACCCCAGATGATGCAGCCTCTCAAATCGGCTATTTCGTTCGCCCTCACGGAAATCCTCTACGCAGACGACCGCAGTTGTTCGCCGATTCTAATCATTCCAGGTACGCTCCGATCTTAAATTATTTATCGGAAAACGGAGACTATCATAAGCTACCTCGTGGTTTGTGCTTGAGCCGAAATAGTCCAGTAGTTTGTGCAGGATGATTTACAAACCGGACAGATCAATACGGTACACCCTGTACAGAGCATACTAGGCACATATAACGAAAAAAAACATGAGAGTAGTGTCAACCAGTACAGTATCTGCTGACAATCGAGCATGCCAAGTGAAAACTAGCCAGTGTGCCCACCTTGAAGAGGGCGCGTGCACGGACCAGCCGAAGTCGGCGATCTTTATCTCGCCGTTGAAGCCAAGGAGCAAGTTCTCTGGCTTGATGTCCCGGTGGATCACCTTGCGGCTGTGGCAGAACTTCAGGGCCTGGCACAGCTGGTAGGTGTACTGTATGGGGGAAGGTGTGCGCGCTTTGTAAGAAAAGGAACTAAATCGACCAATCGCACAAGGGATCGACATTAGGCAAGGGGTCGACCAGTCAGGGAGTAAATATGGCATTCATGTAGATCGATACTCTAATGAGTTCTGTAAGTTACTACTAAGTAGCAGTTTATTCTAGTCATATACATGCTTGCTTCCTTCGAGCGTCTATTATGAAGTGCATTATCAATGAACAAAGCTCCATATTGGATTCTGAGCTTTTTCTTTTATCACGTAACTTTTAGATGGTGATGGCGCCCATCTCTTCAGAAAGGTAATTCCTGCCTGAAATACAATCGTAACGAGTAGCACGTGGAAAATTAGAGCTCTTTGGCCTTCACTAATCTCTATTGAAATGGAAATGATTAACGAAAAAGAAATAACATAGGGAAAATGCAGGAAATTTCACTGCATCATTGTAAGGAATGAGAGCCGTAAATACGAACTGTTTGGTCTAAACTGGCTATTTTTTTTTGTTACACAAAACTAAAGGTCACCCACCCCCCCCTCCCCCGTGCCCCACATCATGCTGCCGAGATCGGACAGCGCGGTATTGAGGCTTGAGTGCAGCGATCCGGTCCATTTATCTGGCGACATTCATATTGCTCATAGTCATCACTATCATCACCACCAATCTGACTGCACCAACTGCAATACACAGGCCTCCCCCATGTCTCTCCAATTAATCCTGTCATTTGCCTGCTGCATACACCTTATCCTCGCCCACTTCTTAATCTCACCAACCCACCTAACTTTCTTCCGCCCCCTGCTACTCTTGCGTTCTCTGGGGATTCTCTCCGCTACCTATAGGGACGAGCGGTTGTCTTGCTTTCGCATTGCATGCCCTGCCCAAGCTCATTTATTCCTCTTGATTTCGGCTAGCAAGTCATTAAGTCACGTTTGTTCCCTCAACCACTCTGCCCGCTACCCATCTCTCAGCGTTACACCTGTCATTTTTCTTTCCATACCTCATTACGTTGTCCTCCTGAACTTACGCTGAACCATCTTCGTTAGCCTGCAAGTTTCTGCCCCATAGGAGCGCACCGGTAAGACAGCTGTTTTATTTGCCGATAGCCCTAAGTAGGAACGTATAAAACAGCTGTATCCTACTGCTCATACTTGACCAACAAGTCTGGACAACGCGGCAGGGATGAGGCAGTTTTAGCAGACCGTGGCTTGATGCCCGATCTGGGTGGCCGTGGCTCATACAGCTTTCACCCCACTCCTCGATTGAGATGCGGCGATAATTTAATCGCTTTGTTTATCAGTAGAACAGAAACCTTCTTGAAACGATAACATGACCGCCACAGAGGCAGCAGTTTTTTTTTACGTATAACATGATGATCATAGAGTTATTACACGGACTTCGTGCTGCGTCCTCCTTTTGGAGATCAGCCTTGCGTCCCTTGACAGCTGCAGCTGAAACTGTAGCGCTGTTTCGGAGCAGCGCCGCTAGCTGTTCGTTGTTGCGCATGGTTATTTGTTTTGTAAGGATATTGACTTTGGCAGCGAATAGTAGAAATATTTTTGTCGATTGGAATTCTGTCCGGGCGTGAGAAAATTCCAAGCGTACACCCCTATACCCAGTACTTTCTCCGAAGGTCAGCTCAACACCAAAACATAGGGGATGTACGAATTAGCTGCAGAAATGGGAAGGTAAATGTGGTCAGCCTTCCTTCTCAGGCTCATCATTTAATTCTGCCTATTACGTGCCCGCCCTGCTCTGCCTTTAAACCTTTTATAAGCGTTAACATTGTGGCTCCCAAACAACCACATTGTGCAATACCCCTTCGTTGACCTGTTCTTCAACGTTATAGAGAAGAACAACCCGCCATCAGTAACGAGCCCTGAAGATCAGACTACTGGCTTGTGCCCAGAGGCACAGGGCTTTTGTGACATTGTAGCCCTGTGACATTGTGACATTTTAGCCCTGTAGCGTGCCATCGTGGTCCGGCAGCCGAAGACGACGACTGTCCCAGTACGCCTGCCAAGAACGCGCAGACTGGATTTTCATGGCTGCTTAACTGCAAGGCCGGCGCAGCGCTGTTCCATCCCAGCCTGGCTGAGCGCGTCCAGCCGAATATATTTGTAGAGACCTGACGATGACTGGTGCCCACGATTCGTCTCCACAACATCATCAGAGAAGGGGCTGTGCCATCACTGAGAGCTGTGGTGACGGCAGTGACACATGACGGGGGTGACACACGAGTGATAAAAGGACAGAGCACTCACCGTGGCTGCTTGCTGGTCGGTGAATCGCCCTGCGTCAAGAAGACGGGGGTACACCGCCCCCTGAGGTGCATACCCAAGGATGAGGTAGACACGGGTGCTGTCATGAAACCAGGTGTAGAGGCATAGGATGTTTGAGTGCCTGCGAGGGAAGGCCCAAAGTGGCCGTTGGGCATGTGAACCAGTCTGGCACCGGTGGTCACTCGCAAACCAAACGCTGTGTTAGAGCGCACTGAAAGATAAAGGCAACACTAGGGAAGGGAAGAAAAGGAAATTATTTTGAACATAAGTTTGAGCAACCACATTTTATACTATTTATTTATTTATTCAGGTACCTGCAGCGCCCGTTCAGGGCATTTTTGCAGGGGGGATACAGTTGCAAAGCATACATTGTCATGCAGATGACACTGCGTACGAAACAAACAAACAATAAAAATAAAAATACAACGCATTCCAATACTAAGTAAAGTTATAACTAAAGGATCATGAAAGCAAGAAAGACGAAAAAAAAATTTAATTCAACAAAAGTCGCACAGAGCATTTTCAAAAGAAGACTGCGGGGCTAAGACAACTTCTTCCGGCAATTTATTCCAGTCATGCACTGTTCTGGGAAAAATGAGTTTTTAAAGACATTTATACGGCACTGGTATTCTTGAACCTTTAAAGAATGATCTAAACGGGAGGATATGTAGCTGGGAGCTTTCATGAATGAATCTTTAGACAAACCTGTTGAGCCTATAAAAATATTGTGAAATAGCCGACTTAGGTATTTGCGCCTGTCTTGCAGTAAAGGCCAGCCCAAATTTTTGCAAAGCTGAGAAGAGCTTTTGGTCAATTCATAGTTTGCGGACACAAACCTTTCTGCTCGTTTTTGAATTCGTTCGAGTTCGCTGATAAGTGTTTTTGTTGGAGGATCCCAAGTCGCACAACAATATTCTAAGATGGGACGCACGTTTGTCAAGTAGAGTGTCTCCTTCAAATCAGCAGGTGCCTGCTTGAAGTTGCGTTTTAAACTATTATCAAACTGTTCGACAATTTCGAGTAATGTTGAAGTGCGTGCGAGTTAAATATTAACTAAATCAGCGCTCATAACAGAGCATACATAGAAAACGACAGAACAGATGGACGCTTAAAAACCATTACTGAGTGAAAAGGCCTTCATGAATTTCAAGGTTGTTTAATGGATGCATATCCTTTACTTTCAAGCAAAAAAAAAAGGAGAAAAGAATGCCAATGCACTTATTTTGCCCGCCTAATAATATCCTTGTCACAAGGGCACGCTTAAGCTCAGTTATGCAACCGCTTTTTTCCTTCAGAGTGGAGACCTTAACCGACGTTAACAATTAGTCTAACTCTGCCGTGTGAACAGCAGCAGCATGCTTTGCGAAAACCGTGGTTAGCTTAACCAAGGTTAAGCGCGGCAGTGCGTCACCGTGACTGCTTTGCTTGAGAATACAAAATATAAAAATAAGAAACGAAACGGAAGTTGACGAGAATGACGGCATTGATTTCTCGAATCAACTTTTTCATCAAAACTGCTATACTTTCTGCACACAAATGCACTTCATTACGGATACATCACGCCATGGAATTTTTGTGTGAAATTTACATAAGCATGGCTTCTGGTACTCTTCTTATTATAATGATGTCCCGCTGCAAAGCTTATTTTAAAATTGCTGGTGGGGCCTGTCTCCTTCAAAATTCCATATATTAGGTCAGACTTTTTACATTGCCACATCGACAATAACAAAAAAACCGAGAAAGAGCCCCCGTACAAAATCACAGCGTGGTATCTTCTACCAGCCACCATGCTACGTCCAGAACGCATCAATTGTTCTTTCATAAGGACGTTGAAAAACCAATACAACTGCAGAATTAGTACTTAGAACGCCAACAAACTAAATCAAGCGTTGTCAAAAGAAGCCGTGTGCGTAACCTGGGCTGTGAAACGCCTTTCGCTTTAGAGCGTGTTGACTTTACTTGTGCGCAGTTATCAATTTTTCACTTCCTGGCTGGCTGCAATCAGACGTGATAGTGGCACGTGTGCACTTCCAATGAGGGAAAAAAAGAGGCTCAGAAGACACTGTCAGGAGAATATCCTCCAGCTTCGTAGCTGCCTGGCGCAGCAGACAAGTGATATAATTGCAGAAGAAAAAAAACTTTGATATCACTGCGGCGACCTGCATTGGAGCGATGCGAAAGAAAAACGTCCACATACTATATCGACGTCCGCGGCTGTTTTAACGTCTAAGTGTATTTTTTGAGTTTTTTCTCGCTTAATTATTAAACTAATTACACTTCATCATGCAAATTTTTCCACGGGAACATCTTATCACACACAATGTGTCACAATCACACTTTCACACATTCATCGTCAAAGGACGACGCAATCGTGCGGACATAAATTGCGGTAACTTCTTGCTTACGTGACAGAGTCATATAAAGCTCTCGCATTAAAAAACTTCAAAGATAAATAAAGAACTGCAGTTAATGAGCACGCTCAGGCCATAACTAAATCTACACACAAAAAAAACAACAAACACAAAGAGCGGGATAATCTTCAAACAAGAATGTAGCACAAAGCACTGTGCTACAGGGTGGACTCCTGACAATGCCGATTGCAAAGCAAGCAAGCTCACCTTAGGTGGGACTGGATCTCGATTTCCCTTTGCAACTGACGCTCCATATTGCAGCGCTGCAGCTCAGACTTGAACAGGACCTGCACGCACGACGTTGACGATGAGTTTGTTGGCAGCCTTTAAGGGAAGCTTTGGCCAAAAAGCACCAAGGCAAACGGTATTTTCATCTGTTCAAGGTGGGGTCAGAGACCCATTTTCCAAGAATTTCATCCCAGAGAAGTCGGACACCAGGGAAGGGGTAGCTTGCACCAACTGGAAACTGACGGTTATACCTGGCGGCACTAGGGACTGGATTCCGCACCTCCCCCTTACGGGGCGGATGCCCAAACCGCTAGGCCACTGCTGCCGTGTCATGCACAACGCTTACACATCATTTCTGTGTGTGATTAGGACGTGTCTTGCTAAACACCTTATCTGAAGGCCTTTTTAACAGAAGAGGCGAGAACACCATAGTAGCAAAAAGAATGCCAGAAACCTCACAACTTAGATGGTGAGCTGTTCGGACTGTTTGGTTTGGTTTGGTTAATGGCGTACGTCCCAAAGCGACTCGGGCTATGAGAGACGTCGTAGTGAAGGGCTTCGGAAATTTCGACCACCTGGTGTTCTTTAACGTACACTGACATCGCACAATACACGGGCCTCTAGAATTTCGCCTCAATCGAATTTCGACCGCCGCGGTCGGGATCGAACCGCGAGTTCTTAATGTAATAAAATAATAATTTCTAAGATTTATTTCTAAGTCACTTTATTTGCACGTTTATTTATTATCACTTTTATGTTATTCTTCTTACTTTAATTTTTGTTACCTCATTCTGTTAATTTTATTTTACGATGATTTTAGTGATGTTTGGTTATGGCGCATTACACCACTGATGACGTCATCAGGATGATTGATAGCTATAATGTGACAGTTTTCGCGGACGGACGGGCAACAATGAGCCATTGAAGGCATTCGCCTTAAAAAATGTTTATGTATTCACAAGCAAAGGGAGCAGTGCTCGAGGGCTGTAATAACACTGCCAACCGAAATTCTTGAAATTTATTGAGCGTGCTGTTGCTTTGTGCCAAGATATCTTTTAATAGCTCTAAACACTCTTTTTTTGCGTACATAAACAAACTCCATGAAATTGAAAACTGGCAAGGTGCACAGAACCTTTGCGTCTACAGGCTTAAGGTGCTGCTGTATTTTCGTGAAAATTTGTAATGTTTGTGAATGCTCGAACGCAACGGCACGTGGTCATATCACTCTGTGACACAATAGGCGACCAGTTATTTATGGAAATATTGTAGCCGTTCGCAATGGCTTGTACGATGTTGGAGGTTGTCGTAGTGTCGTTTCGCGCCTTATCTATAAACTTCCTCGTCACCTTTAAACTGAACGCTGTGTGAGGGCGACGGTGATCCTGCTCTTCGTGGACCAGCTGGTACACTTGATGATATGGCTGTCGCTGAGTTTTACTCATTTGCGGAAACAAGATCCCACAATAAACAGCGTTCAAGTTTCAAGCAGTTCTGCCAGCCTTCCTTGTCGACCGCCTGCCGATACTATACTTGATTGCCTCCGGATGCCATACGTGACCACACTTTGACAGCTTAAGCTGATTGTAAGATTTTCATATGGTTGGCCCATATTGTTTGTAAATTCATTGTAAGGCTGCACATACGACAGCCAGCGATAAAAGTTCTGGGGGGCACTTTGCTCTTACTAAAGTGCGATGAGGCGAAAGCCACTTCCGCCTCTGTTGATGCGCCTGTTACTGTGGTGATGACGTCATAGGTGAGGTCACGCTCATGCTCCAGCAGCTGCCAGGGTGGAGTCGGAGTGGCGGTCGGTGAGATGACGTCATAGGTGACATCACGCGTTTGCGGAGTACATTTCGAGTTAGGACATACTGCGCTATTTTTATGATGTCGTTAATTTGTATTAATTTTGTGATTTTTGTTTTATTCAGTTATTTTTTATTGTTGTCATATTTAGGTTTACTTTTGTGTTTCTGTTTTATTTGTACTATTTTTATTCTTATAAACATAAAAACAATAATTGTAATTATTCTAATAACTACATATATAATAATTAGCTATCGGAATAGGTGCTTAGCTTTGTTAAATTTTGATGAGCCCTGGGCCTCGGTGCATGAATGCAGTATGCACACAATCACAGTGTTCCCGTTCTATATAAATCGCTTCAGAATGGCGGAGCCGCAATTCTGGACAGTTGCGGAAAATCAGATTTCAGACACGACGTACAGTTCGGCACGTTATTACAGTTTGATACCTGGCCAAGAGCGCAACGAAAAAGAAATACGAAGAAAAGCAACAATCCCAATCTAGAAATACAATATAAAATTATCTGTCGTCACAGAGATTTTCTGCAATGTTCCTGCTCATGATCTTCCTGTAACAACAAAATGTTTTGCAGCAACGACAGAATTTTGTATCGTTACGGCAGTGAAGTACTGCAGAACCACAGACTGAATAGAAGTACTATAAAAAATAAATACCGTAGTATTGAAAAAAGCTACAAAACAAAAGAAAAATCTGTCGTTACGACAAAACAGCAGAATATCGTACTTCTGGCATCGTTCGGCCGTTTTTTTTTTGTTGTTGTTGACTAGGTTAGGATAAGCGCTGAGTTCGGTGCGCTTTATACAGACAGATAACAGATCTCTCCCTGTGCGACTAAGATTTCTTTATCGGACAAGGCGAAGCTTCGATGATGTGATAGCTGCGACCTCACACGTGTGCCGCAACGGTGGCTAAAAAAACGTTCGTGTTTAAACTGCGCCATGTATAAGCATTTGCGTGCAAAGACAAGCGGGTGGAACAGTCTCCCTATTTGGCTCATTGGTGCACCATTAGGTGTGTGTTTAAAAAAAAACCACGCCTTGCTGTATTAAGCTGCTAGTGTTAGGCCACAGCGCAGAGGACAACTTCGTTTTCAAAGTTCTAAATACTGATATGGATATTACTTAAGGCGAAGCTACACCCCTGGAAGTAAGGAGACTAAACGTAATAGTTAAAAAGTTATATATTCAGTACTAGTCAAGCAGTCTAGTAGTTAAAGCGCCTTAGGTGTATTCTGGTGCGCTGCACCACTGAGAGTTTTATGTCTGCTAACTCGAAAAAGTCTTTTTTTTAATTACAGAACACCTTATGCGCATCACCCGGTATATAAAGGATGAAATGGAGCCGCGGCTGACAGCACATGAACAATGCTGTCGGACAGCAAAATGTAGGTGATACGGCAGCAGTGACGTGCTGTAAAAAAACAATTCTCGCTCAACAAATGCAGTGCTGTGACACAAACTCTACATTAAATGATCTCAATGCGCACTGTCTACCCACCTTGAGAGCAGCAACGAGATAGTGCGTCATTTTTTCTCCGGCAAGGTAGACCTTGCCGAACCAGCCCTTCCCCAGTGGCCGGCCGATCTGAAAGTCACTCAGGCACCAGATTTTGACTGCTTCGTCGGGGCTGCAATCAAGTACAAATTCTTATAACATGGACGACGCAGCACAAGTAATAGTTTCACCCAATAAAGGAGTGGAAGGCCACATAGTGTCAAGGACAACGAGAGAACGAGTGCTATATCTCCTCTCAGGTTTACTTAAAGTAAAGCACATGGGGAGGAAAAAAGTGACACCATCCTGGCTGGTGGCACCTAGCATCTTAATGCACATGTGTCGTTCTGAGCTGTTTTTTGAGTAGATTCTTCAGTAAAAAAAAAATGCAGTACAAGGAAACTGTTGGTTCCAAGATAATAGCCGCCAAAATACTGCGCTATGTTCCTTAAAGTTGCATTAATATGGATACATTTCTATACATTCCACAATACGGCTTCCAGGTAAATGCGTCTGTAACTCGGCAAACTATGATCGTGCGGTAAGTATAGTCACTGATAAAAGTCGCGCTAGCGAGCAAGCGGGTCCAGCATGGGCACAAGCGCAGAGGAAGTCAGCTGCCAAGGTAAGTTCTCCGGAATTCATGCAAAAGTGTAAGTGGGCAAGCATAGATGACGTCGCTGCTTTTATCGCTGCACGCGCAGCCTGAAGGCCTAGGCGCCGAGGGGAAGAGAGGAGCAGGAGAGGTGAGGCAGTCAGCCGCCAAGGTGGGTTCTCCGCAATGCATACGTGCACGTGGGGAGCCATGAAAATATGGCGATGTTTTTGTAGAAGCACGCGGAGCCAAAGTGCCTGGAGGTAGGGGATGCGAAGAGCAGAAAGGGAAAGGCAGTCAGCAGCCAAAGTGGATTCTCCGCAATGCATAAGTGCACGTGTGGAAGCATAAATAAAATTCTCCGCCATCACTGCCTCAGTGCTCGATTTCAGAGCGGCAGCTACGGGAGCTTCAGGAGTTTTCATCGATATGCTTAGCAAACGTGGAGAAGACGAAATCCAAACACCCAGGTATGTTTCCTTTCCAGAAATAACCCTTCTAAGTCACAAAGGTGCGCCATCTACCACATGTTTTGCACTATACTATTGCGATTTACAGCTAAATTCGTAATATACGGTATAGGTTGGTTGGTTTATGGGGTTTAACGTCCCAAAGCGACAAAGGCTATGAGAGACGCCGTAGTGGAGGGCTCCGGAAATTTCGACCACCTGGGGTTCTTTAATGTGCACTGACATCGCACAGTACACGGGCCTCGAATTTCTCCTCCAAAGAAATTCAACCGCCGCGGCCGAATATACGGTATATTTTCTCGTTATAACAGTTAATGAACTTAATTAACGCGTGAACCACAACCCGATGAATTGTTTGACGCCATTCGGAACCCCCTGCGACAAACGATTCGGCCGTAATGGCCCTCTGAAGGTCCTGGGAGTGTGCGGTTTGGAGGCGGAGAAGGTCGTCTTTGCGAATCCCACACAAAATTTGGGCTTCATCTCAATTAGAAATCTTGTCCTCCCGAACATACAAAGTTCGGTTTGGTTTATGAGGGGTTAACGTCCGAAAGCGACTCAGGCTATGAGAGCCGCCGCAGTGAAGGGCTTCGGAGATTTCGGCCCCCCTGGGGTTAACGTGCACTGATAACGCACAGTACAAGGACTTCTAAAATTTCGCCTCCATCGAAATTTGACCGCCGTGGCTGAATCAAGCCCGCGTCTTTCGGGTCAGCAGCAGGACAATTGTAATCGCTGTACGAAGATAAGTCCGAGGCCGTCAATATTCGGTTTGAGGTGTTTCTTTTTTTTTCGACCGCGGCTTTCCACGCAAAAGCGCATGCTGTATAAGGAGTTTTACGAAACGGGTACAGACTCGACTCTGCTGATGTCTTAACACGCTGCTGTGTGCTGTGAGTGATTATTTTTAAAATATCAGGAGCGTCACAGAATCAGAGGCAATGGCCCAGACAACACTAAAGCAACGAAAACACTGGCCAAAAGTAGCCCGAGCGCATACGATTCTTCGACGGATACTTCCGAGCTGCTCGTGGAAGCCTGCTGTTCGCCCATGCGGTTGCTAGTCGGCCTCATAGGTTCCTTCGTACCAAGTCCGCTAGGAATTGTAACTCTTCAGGAGAAGGAATGATGGGGCAGAAATGAAAAGTTGTGAAGTGCATAACGCCACCCTTCCCCTATCCTTTCTTCTGTGGTCCCCCACTTCTTCCCCTCTCCCTGTCCTCTCCCTGCCCTTTTATTCCCACTACCCGCACATCAGGTGATTCAGGTTTCGATGGCAGATGCAATTTCATGCAAATCGTAATACCACGGGGGGGGTCTCTTTTCGATGGTCGCTATACTGGCACATATATAACGGATAGAAAGTATAGGTATGAGTTAAGGCGCTACTCGCCCACTGTTATTATGTGACAGTGTGTGCACATAGATACTGTTTCGGTCAATTTGACCTTCGGTGCAGACAGACGCGTCCTTGACAAACGTAAGAGCTAAAGCTCTTTAAATGTCATTGCTCAGAGCATGGCATGAAGGAAGGAAAACAATTAGGAGAGGCCGTTAGGTCACATTATTTGAAGTTAGACGTGAGTGCTCCCTCTGGTTTGTTGGCGTCGTCTCCGCGCGCAGGCGCATGCGCAGGAGATAATGCAACAGACTGCGCCACTGCGGCCAACGTGACTATTGCTGCGGCGTCGGCAAAAAACTCCCAGTAGTCCTTGTGAAAACACGTGACTTCCGGCATATTTTTGGCGTACAGCTCGGATAGTGAGGGCAGGGGTGGTGACATTTCCTATGCAATCCAGCGGCCGCGAATTACAGACGCTGGCGCCAGTTCTTCCTTCAGTTACCTTCATAGCTGTTGGCGGACGAATAACGGCGTATCAATCCCCATGACAATGGATAACCGAAACACGCGGGCGAGGGGGGTGTTCGCATGGCATATACCATGGAGGAAGAAGGAAAGCTCAGGAGGCCTTGATATCCGAGCTGCACGCCAAAAAGCGTGCCGGAAGTCAGCGCTTTCGCAAGGACTACTTGGAGTTTTCGGCCGACGGCGCAGCAAATAGTAACGCGAGGAGCAGCGGCGTCGTCTGCTAGATTGTCTTGTGCGCATACGCAAGGGCGCTGAAACGGCAGCCAAGTAGCGGTGGAAGCATTGGGGAGCGGCGCCAAAAAATGTGACGAAACCGCCTACCCTGAGTTTTTTTCCTTCTCCGATGGCATCTACTTTACGCGTGGAGAAGTCTAAAATCGGGCCCGCTAGGGCAGGCGGGCCGATGTTTCGCTGTCCACCTACTCTGCCGCGGCCACGCGCTAGAGGTTTTCGCACACCATTTCGTTGCTGTTTTGGCAGGTTAAAAGTGGTTGCGCTGGTGGTCAGCAGTGGTAAGCGCAGCGCTGAGCCAATGTACGGAGAACAGAAAATATATTTCATAGTTTTATTGACGCCCATGGCCTTCCCGTTATTTTAAGTCTAAAAGGGATATATCTCAATATACATTAGACGTCTATGTTACACCATTCCCTAAAATACAGATAACATTTGTCCGCTCACCAGAGGTGTTAAGCTTCTCCCAAACGGCGCAGCCCATATTTTAAGTACATCAGTTCGTGCATCATTCAAGCAATACGTGTGCGATCATTCCGTGCATACTGTTCATGCGATACATAGGAATCATTTTGTGCACAGTGAGTGCACACAATTTAATGCGCGCACTATGTACCTTAGCATCGCAGATTATTGAAAAAAATTGTATAGTGTTCACGTAAACCCGTGAAGGCAAACCGCTATCACGCAATGGCCTTCAGAGTCCGTGGCGATATATGGAACAGCAATAGAATTCACTTAGCATACACTTGAACTATCAGTTCCCACGATGTGCCGAATCAAATCATAGCAGTGAGTAAATCATAGTTTATGATCCACGGCGTGAAAATGAGCAGTGGCTACCGAAAAAGCGAGCGCAATTAGGGGTACCCGACATATCTCTGCGAGTCTCGCTGCAATATTCGCAGTGTCAGTTTCCAAGGTCGCGAGCCCAAAACCAAACACCACCGTAGCTGTCGCGGCACCGACATCACTAACACACGAAGGAATGCGACGAAAAAGTGCCTGTGACCGGCGCCACAAAGCAGGCGACAGCGCCCTAGATAACGTTACTGGGGGAGTTCACGAAACACGAAAACCATATGCGATGGTAACAACGGCCGCTGTGGTCAGAAATACAAAAGGGATAGAGATAGCTCTTTTAAATTTGGTTTTGGAATGGCGGAATATCTGTCTCACATATCTCGATGACCCCCTCAACCGCGCCTAAGGAAAGAGGAAGTTGGGAGTGAAAGAAAAGAGAAAGAAAGAGGTGCCGTAGTCTCTTCAGAAACTTCTTGTGGTTAAACCTCGCTCTATTACAAACTTTAGCGCCATTTCTTTGTCCAGTTGCGATCATAGCTATTGGCGGAGCAGTTAGGGCTTCAGAGAAGGTTTTTTGAATTAGCCTGGAAGCAAGTTACTCGCGCTTTCCTCCCACTGGCAATGGCCTCTCCTCAGCTTCCCTTCCCAACGAACCACGTGGAGCCTGTGGGCCTCGAGGCAGGCGACGGCAAGGGCAAAACGCAGAGGCAACAGGAGGCCGCGGTGGTTTCATCGCAGCACACACGTGCAAGGGGGCTAAGGATTCGACAACGAGGACAGTGGGAAGGACGATTCATCACCGGATGCAGGAGTGCATGCGTTAGAAATTTCTTTCCCGCCAAGATAATATATAAGCGAAATAACTAACGATGTTCTATTGCATATGTTGAAGAGCAAAATGTTTGATGGTTAAATTGACCACCGAGATATGTGAGTCAGATCCTGCGCCATTTCCTTTCCTCAAAGACGAATGTACCAACCTGTGTGATCTGCTTGAAACCATGCAACGAATTCAATACTCCCATACCTGCCACAGTGGCTCATTCATTAGGACGCTCGGCTACTGAGCCGGAATACCCGGGTTCAAACCCGATCGCGGCGGCAACATTTGGATGCGATATCAGTGCACGTTAAAGAACCCCAGGTGGTCGAAGTTAATCCGGAGCTCTCCACTGCGGCACCTCTTTCTTCATTTCTTCTTTCACTCCCTCCTTTATCCTTTACCTTACGGGCGCGGTTCCGGTGCCCACCGAGATATTTGAAACAGTTACTGAGCCATTTGCTTTCCTCAAAAACCAATTTCAATGCTCCTCCTACGATTGCAAAGGTTTCAGTCACCGTGATTTCAGTGCATGGATGGATTCGGTGTGGTGTCAGGAGCAGTAAATACACAAAAAAAATGTGAGGAAAAGAAAGGAAAGAAAAGGTGCAGCAGCTGGCTCACTCTCAATGGACCGCTCAACCACGCCGTCGGGGAAGGTATGTAGTGTAAGAGGGAAGAGAAAAGGAGGTGCCGTAGAGTATGACTCCGGATTAACACAGACAACCTAAGGGCCGGTAAATGATATGCAGTGACATCGTACACAGAACGTGAAACTTTTGCACTCTGCCTCCATCAAAATGCGGGCGCTGCACTGACATCGCACAGTACACTGGCCTCTTGAATTTCGCCTTCATCGGTGCACACAACACGAAAGCAACGAAAACACTGGCTAAAAGTAGCCCGAGCGCTTACGATTCTTCGACGGATTCTTCCGAGCTGCTCGTGCAAGTCTGCTGTTCGTCCATGCCGCTGCGAGTCGCGCTCACGGGTTCCGTCGTGCCAAGTGCGCTGCGAATCGTAACGTTCCAGGGTGAGGAATAAGGAGACAAAATAATCAAAAGATGTAATGCATGTGCTATCGCAAAGGCATGAAGGGGGGATTTGATCAAAAGAGCTGCAGTCGCACCTTTCGACTCTCAAACAAGAAATTTAGTTTAGAAAGACCCCATTAGCCCACTGGCGTACTTGGGGGGGCGGGACAGGGGGCGGCGCATCTTCCAGCGAGGACTTTTTTTTGGGATATTTATACAAATTCTATTTTTCTTTGGCGAAGTCCACGAAATACACAGAGCTAATAAGTACACCCCCCCCCCCCTCCCATTTTTTTTCTTCGAAGATAAGTCAAGCAATGTATTTTGTCAATAAACCGCCCCTCCAAAAGTGACCTACAAATGGAAATGAAAATTAAATGGCGTAGTTATTGTCTCACTTCTTTGTGGACTCCTCAACCGCGCCGTAAGGGAACGGAGTAAAATGGGAGTGAAATAAGAAAAAATCTTCCACCGACACTGCCTCAGTGTTCAACTTAAAAGCGTTAATTACGGGAGCTTCAAGTGTTTACGTCGGTGTTATCAGCAAAGGTGGAGAAGACCAAATCCAAACATCCACGGATGTTTCCTTTCAAGAAACCTCCCTTCTAAGAGACAAGCAACGCCATCTACCTCATGGATTTTTCATTACTATTGCGATATAAGCCACCTACCTTATGTCCTTGATATTTCCTTGTAATATCAGCTAATAAATTTCTAAGACATATGCTTCACAACAGGACAAATCGTTTGACACCATCCAGAACCCCCTGTGACAACCGGTTCAGCCGTAATGGCCGTCTGAAGGTCCTCGGAATGCAAAATTTGGGGGTGGGAAAGGTTGTAGTTGCCAATCCCGCACATATTTTGAGCTGCATCTCAATTATTAATATTATCCTCAGGAGCGTGCCAAGTCATTTGACATCGCTTGAAACATTCTGCGCCAAAAGCGCGGCCCTTAAACTTAATGCAAATGTTCGCTATACTGGCACATATATAACGGATCGAATCTATAGGTACAAATTAGAGGTGCACAGAGGAGGAATCTGAGCTCGTATTTCTACAGATGGAACTTGATCTACACGTTCTGAGCGTTCTTGGAAACTTCGAATTATTGCCCTGGCGGCCGATTTCTCTAATTTGAACCGGATTAACGTCGGGCTATCGCCTTTTTATTAATTCCCTTAACGCTGTAAAGATCCTGCGCAGGCTGTCATCAGCGATCAGAAATTGACATCCTGTCCAGCGAATCGGTCTCTGTGCCAGTCCAGCCCAGTAGTTGATACGCATGGTATAAATATCCTTAAAGAAGTGGCTATGTTGCCAGCAGCCGGCAGAATACCCGAAAATGAGGATGCCAGCCGTGTCGTCTTATTGGCTCGCTAGCGTCACGTGACGTGCGCAGCTAATGTAAGGAGCACGAATACATTGTTACGTTCAAGGCCAAAGCGTTTAACAGCTCACATCCGCGGCCATGACTGTCCGTCCGTTCATTACATATTGAAGTGAAAGTCATAGCTAGTCGTTAGTAGTCCAAGTCATGACAACTAGTCTATAACCAGTCATCGAATAATTAGTCATGACTAGTTAGTCGTTAACCAACCATATCTAGTTGATCAATTGTGACTAGTTAGTCATCAAGAAATTAGTCATGACTATCTAATCACTAACCAGTCATTAATAGTTAATCATTAACCAGGCATGACTAGTTACTCATCAGATGCATAAACAGTAGCAGCTAAAGTTGCGTGGAAAGGCTTTCGCCTCGCGCATTTCAGATCGTAAAAGTGCATGGAGCCCTTAACGAAGGCACCATCTCCTTTGTTCGTTCCCCTTCTTCTCATCCCTCCCCTCACGGTGCGGTTGGGGTATCCGCCAAGAAGTCAGGCAGTACGCATTTGCCTTTCCTGAGGAATGGTTGCAGTTTAGCTCAGCTAAGGGTGGTTTAGCGAAAAATTTCCTTTCGACGGGCGCTCTGAATTTCTTTCTTTTGCGTCCCCAAAAGCCGTACAAATCCACCGTCGCAGAATCGATGGAACGTAGCAATGTATTCGTGCTTCTTACCTTTGCTGCGCATGTCTCGTGACACCAGCGAGCCAATAAGACGACGCGGCCGGCATACTCTTCGGCTATTCCGCCGGCTGCCGGCAACATAGCCATTTCCTTGTACTGACATCACTCAGCGCACGGGGCTCTAGAATTTCGCCTCCATCGCCACACACAACACGAAAGCAACGAAAAGATTGGCTATAAGTAGCCTGGGCGCTTACGAATCTTCCACGCATTCTTCCGAGCTGCTCGTGGGAGCCTGCTGCTTGTCCATGCCGTTGCGAGTCGCTCTCAGGAGTTCCTTCGCGCCAAGAGCGCTGCGAAATGCAACGTTGCAGGTTCAGGAATAACGAGACAATGTAATGAAAAGATGCAATGCACGCGCTATCGCACAAGGCACGCAGGGCGGATTTAAGTTAAAGAGGTGCAGTAAAAGGTAAAAAATCGCTCAATGATTACGATAAACGGTACTGCGAAACTTGAGCGCATTTGTCGATGTATTTGAACGATACTCGATAGCATAAGGAAACTGCAATGCCAAACGGTGGCGGCAACGTTTGGCCACGGAAAATGTTTATTGACAAACAATGAATAAGGGGAAAACCCCACCCTCTCTCCTCCCCTGTCACATGGGACGAGGCAACCCTAAGGGGGCTGCCCTTACGGGCCAAAGGAGAGCCCATGGAGGGCCATCTGGTTCCGGGCGTAGGTAATTATCCGGCGCTGATCAGCAGCAACGGAGTTGGCCAGGAGAGCCTCCCTGTATCATTCCGCCGTGGTTGGGTATGAAAGCTGTGGGATGGTCAGACACGTTACGAGGACGTGAAGAAAGTCTCCCGGTTTCCCGCAGAAGTTACAGGAGGAGAGGAACTGATCGGGGCAGCGGGAATGACGGAGAATAGGGTAGGGAACAGTACGGGCGTGGAGTAGGCATCAGTGGGAGGCCTGGGGTAGGCTTACGGAGGGAGCCGGCGGTGCGTAAACGTGCCGGGTATCTCGGCAATGGGTAAGGCTATCTCTGAAGGTAAGCAGACGCTCATGGGATGGCGGAGGAGGTCCAACTCCGGCCCATAAAGTGAGACCTCGGGCGAGGGAGTGGACCTGCTCGTTACCCGAGAGGCCTGCGTGTGCGTGCCTCAACCTGCGCTCTCGCCTTAACTCGACCCTCCTCCTCCTTCCTCTTCGCGCTCTCTTCGCTACCGCCGTACTTTCATCCGCTGCTGAGCTTCTCGTTCTCGCTGCCGCTTGCGCTCACGCAGCTCAACTCAGGAAGAAGTAGCGCTCTAAATGATTCCCAGATATCCTACGCGCTAGCCTTGACCATGTCACCAGATCTTATATTCCTCAGAGCCCCGAGCCCAGCCCCTGCCGTTACGACATGAAGAACAACTGTTCAGGCTGCAGAAAACTCCTCGTAAAACGCGAACCCAAAGACAGAGGAACGAGTCCTACGTGCAGACATTGAATAGGTTGGGGCAACCGAAAAGGAAATAAAAATAATAGGCCCCTGCCTGCACCGTTTACACACAACAGGCTTAACCCAATTGAAAAATAAAAGAGGATGCCCGTAGGCAAGTTGTAATTTGACCACCCGTGGGTGGAAAAATAAAATATTAGGGATAATGCTACATTAGCGACCCACAGCCGAGAGAGCGGGCCCGGGGAGGCTCCCCTGACCTCCCCTGGGAAGTAGCGGAAAGGGAAATGGGACGTGGGAAGGGAATGGGGACAGCGAGATTTTTGCTCTGATCCTTCAATTATCTCGACTCCATTACTGGCCCGCCTGGCCAGGGCAGGGAGAGCATCGAGATTGCCCAATGGTGCGGCCCCACTCACGGGATGCCCGACCACCCACCATACGCAACGGGCTCCGACCGTCGGAGACAGGAAAACCTAACACGGGGTCAGTAGCTACCTGGGGCTCCTCATCGCTCACTAGAAGGCTTTTCCCACCTGCCGGCTACTAGCCGTTGAAGGTTTTTCGCGGTTTTTCGGACACCGGAAGTATGTGTGATAGTCCCGGCCAGTGGACGCCCAGTTCGTCAACGGCCTCGCGGCCTCAGAACCGGTCAGACTCCGGGGGGCCCATCTGTGCTTCCTCCAACCATCCATGCACTTATTTCCTCTCCTAGCTTACTCTTCTCCTACTGAGGAGAGAGTGTTCAAGGCTGGGCGACCGGGCCACTAACCAAGAACGTGGCTTAGGATGAGATGACCCGGGCCTACTCCACCGGTACTCCACACATCTTCGGTTTTCGCCAGACTCTTACGAGGCAGTACTAAGCCCTCATCCCCCGGCATCCCGCAGGCGGTTAAGCCTGCGGCCGGCCGTAAGGCCGCTTCCCCGGGGCGGCGGTCCTCAGAGCCTGGCCACTATGAACCCCCGCGCGGACCTGGTTTCTCCGTAACCAGAAACCGACGCGTCGGTAGCCAGACTTGCACGCCCCCGCGCGCAGAGGAAGGAAGGTAGCATGTATTCGAAAACCTTTTGGCGTTTTGACATGCCTTCCGGGCCGGATTTCGTGGGTCCAACCTGAGTATAAACCCAGTATAAACGAGGCGAAATCACGGGAGTGCTGTAGTTGACGAAGACAAAGAACAAACCACACGGTGACAACAACACAAAATACGCCCTTTTTTAAGTTGGTCAAGTGCACAACCGCACAAGCAAGCCGTTCATATACCATGGCAGCTTGATGTCTGGCCCCAGTGAAAGTGCTTTCCTTTGCGTCTTTTGTTCTGGTGTCTTGCTAGTGTGCCTATGGTTGGTTGGTTGACTTCAAATGAAGATGCCACGTACCAACTACGGGGGTGTCCACGACACAGGCGCTGAATTGCTGGAAACAGGAGCGTTAAGAGGGGAAATATGAGAAGTAATTGGATATAGGCTGACACACTAAGCGACGCAACGACAGGGGACCTGTTAACTAGGAGATCGAAGACGGGACAATAGCTTAATGTGCAAATTTGAATATAACGCATGTAATGTTTGAAGTTCGCACTGACTGAGAGCGGAGAGGAGAAAGAAAAAAAAAACCTCTAGAATGGGAGTCTCTGTGTTTCCAGAAGGAAGTTTTACATAGCAGAGCCAACACTCTTGTTGCTTCTTCCAAGCAAAGAAGCGCCAATGGGAAGAACAGAAGCAGTGGACACAGGCAGACCCAACTGGTGGAACGGAATTTCTAGTAGACGCCTCCTCAAAGAATAGAGGCGGCGGCTGAATAACAGGTAGTGATCCATTGCCTCAGGTTCGGCAGAAAATGGGCAGAGTGGGGAAGCCGCCAGAAGAAATCTGTGAAAGTAGAAATTTAGCAGAGGAACCCAGCAACCCAAAAGCGTGAAAGATAGCTCCAGTCCCTGCGGGCGCCAATCTTTGCTACTCCAAGGATTCAGCAGATGCTGATATCCGGGAGGTGATGTAAGAGCCGAGGCAGGAAATTCCTGAAATATTGTGTATCTGCCGAAACCTGAGCGCAGCTGTGTATGCCTAAATTTGGCAGGGCATGAACAATTGGGCCGCAGGGAGAGGCCCTTTTTACGGAATCTGCAACCTCATTAAATGAAATCCCTTGTGCCCCGGTAAGCAAAGCAACTGTACCGTATTTAGACGGAGTGCGATCAGGAGCTTGAAAAGACGCGTAATCCCCGAGACTCAAGAGTATAAATTGATGTACCAGATGCGGTAACGAAAAAGCTAAGGCGCATTGCAGGAAAGCCGCAGAGCATTTTAGGACTCTAGCAGGCGAGAGTCACCGCACCATACGTTCTTTCGCTGCTGGACGGCACGCAGCCTCTCGCCCACTTTCCTCCCGCAAGGCCTGCCTGGCGGCTTGCACGGCTTCAGAAGCCGACGCCCTAAGCCACATCCTTTGCAACAGAACGGCTGGTGCTGTCGTTAACTGGCGTACGCAAGCTTGTCTTTGAGACTAGCCTTTCTTTTTTCTTATGATATCCCGTAGACCAAAGGCATTGGAGCACTAGTCTATCGAGTACGTCAATTTTTGTCCTTCTCCCTGATAGCCCTATCCCCTGCGATATCGAATGGAATTGAGTAATTGAGTGTGAATGCCACGTTTAGTAATATTTCTAAAAATTACTGCACAAGGAGTCACTTTAAGCGTATGACAATTTAAAACTTATATAAATGCAGTCAAATTCAGCGACATGTTTCCAAATTCGTACGAACCGCATTGTGCCTTCTGCGGTGAAGTGGCTGACTTATACCGTATGGTATGGGCATGCCACAAAAACCCAACTACACAAAGAATCAATAACCCTGCAACTGAGGACTGATAGGCGGCGGTGTCCAGCTCATTTCGAAGGCCAGCATTCGTTGGTGAACCGGGCAAGAACAGCGGCCAAAGCCAATGGGCTTCTGGAATGAAGGCCACCAAACCATTTTAAGCTTTAACCGTTTTTATCTCTCGCTCTCTAACGACTAGCTACGACACAAAACCCGCTTGCTCAGATCCTTGTTAATGCGTCACATAAAAACACCGCCGATATGCGAGACGAAAATAGGCTGATTGCTTGAAGGAGGTCGAGTGATCTTGTTACGTCATCACAATATGTCCTGATTGGTGGAAAGAGGTCACGTCACCTCGTGACGTCATGACAACATGTCCGGCGGGTTTTTGTTAGCAACCTGGTTTTTAGACAGCAGTCGTGATGAATAACAATAAAATTCATATAATTTCGGCACCGGACCACAATGGCGGATATGCGCTACTGCAGCTAGCAGTTCGAATATGACGGCTGATCGACCGACAATTCCAAAGAAACAAGGGGAAAACCTCAAATATCATGCTATCGAATTCCACTTCCATAACAAAAATTATGATATTGCGATCGCGGGAGCTAAATAGAATAATACAGTTTGAATACGCACAAAAAGCATGAGATAAGTAAAGCAGAACACTAGCTTCATTCATTTCTAGGTAAGGAATTGTTGCTCAAGGGGAACATCAGGCACAACTCGGAACAGCCACAGGTTTGGGAGGCAGATGACTTTCTTGCATGGTATCTGTGACAGACACGTCACTGTGCTGCCATATCCAAGTTGGCATTCCTGTGTGAAAGCTCGTCTCATTTGGCATTCCAGCTCTAATATATTACCCACAATCATCAACATTGTTCGCACGTAGTGAGTTATGAAATTATAAATCTTTCTTCCGCTGTGCTGTACATGAATGTCGCACCTAGACATGACTTGCAAAATAGCGCCCAGCTCTCGCTAGCAGAAATAAAAACTCACCTGGTGTAGCAGCATGCCCGTTTAAAAAACTAAGGCGGTTGAAGCGTCCCGATAGTTTATGCACCTTCATCACCCTCCTAATAGCTCCGTAAAACAATGGTTACGGTTTGGCTTATTGCGGTTTAACGTCCCGAAGGAACTCAGGCTATGATGGACGCCGCAGTGAAGGAGTCCGGAAATTTCGACCACCCGGGGTTCTTTAACGTGCAGTGACATCGCACAGCACACGGGCCTCCAGAATTTCGCCTTCATCGAAATTCAGCCGCCGCGACCGGGATCGAACCCGCGTCTTTGTTGTCAGCAGCCGAGCGCCGTTACAAATCATTAGGTAGCTTGTATAAGGGTAAAGTACCACCCGAACTTGGGGAGTCAGAAATCCTTCGCATCACCGTCCCCTTTTCCGCTCTCGATGAGCCCCGTCGGCAAGACCTTATGCCGGATTCAGGCGGAAGCGGATTAGAGATAGCATGACGCCGAACAGACAGAAATACGAAGTAAAAAAAATCAGTTCATTAACATTGCTACAGGCTAAACAATATTAAGGCGACTTCTGCACAAGACTTCGACCAAGTCCCCGCTTCAGTGAAGCAGCGAGAAGCACAAAATGTCGGCTACAATGGAAAAAGAATGACAAAAAAGGCGGATTAGAATTAAATAACAAGCACAGGTAACCGGACATGCAACTTTGCAGGATATACCGCAGAGTGAGCATACGTTTCCCTCAGCACAACTTTCCCACGACTGAAATAGATGAATCCACATGGAGCATGCTTTCACCGAGGGTATTCTTACGCTCTCAGGCAAAGGATAAAGCGCACTTCGCTGCAGCTGTCTCGCATGAAGCCGATATCACAAAGGAAAATAATAATAAAGCAGTTCATGAATACATAGCCAAGGCATTGACAGAAACTGTGTGCAAGCTTTAAGCACGCTATGCAACTATACTGCACTTACCATCCAAATGCAGCTTATTCCAATGATTCTATGCTCTCGCCGCTGCTTCCGAGGATTCCAGAAGTGCGTTATAGCTCGACAGACGTGTCTGGGCTCGTATTTTCAAGTTGTAGTGACGGCAGTCGAGAGGTCAGGAAAAGAGCAACACGACTTGCAAACGTAGCCCTTTATTTGGGCTGACTTGCGCCAGCGAAAGAACTGAACAGCACGACAGGGCGTAAGCAGAAAACGTGCTTGTCAGTTGTCGAACTACGAATGCCGGCCGCTCTCTGCATAGTTCAACTTAAAGCCGGCAAGGAAACTTCGAGGTAACCGGTCAAAATCAACTACAGCAATCTGGAAAAACGTAGATGCACTTCGTCATGGCTGTCATCAATCGAGATTAGTCGGGTAGCTTCACGCGTCAAGAACAAAAATGATAACGCCCCGTTCCTGCGGCCTTCAGCACGAACGAACGAACACTGCAATGATACGTGGCAGTATGATCCGATCGCGCTGCAAGCGGAGGAGCTGCCTTTCACGGCAAACTGCACAGGCAGAAGCGTTGACAGGGAAGCGCTGGAAGAGCGCAGGCAGCTGGACGGAGTCGTTCTCCAGGCTATCCAGAAAATTCCAAGACGTCTCGCTGGTTCACTCCTGCAACTCATTAGCAAAAAGAGCGCCTTCCGCGTCACCAGTGCTTGACGGGAACTCCTCGGAATCATCGCGCCCGCCTTTGTCATGATGCCTGCAACCGTCAGAGAATTGTAGGCTCCGACGGCAGCGAGACACAGATTCTTCAACGGAGATTTTCTTTGGTCGCAACGGCGGACAGAGAATGGATCAGGACCCGGAGCTGATCACTGATGCATCGCACTAGTACGTGCAAGGAACTGTGGAAGACACCCACGAACTGGAGGGATTTGACTGCTCCTGGGAATCGTGCCGGCTTTTCGGCAGTGGCGTAAACGACCGTGGTGTGTCCTGGAGCATCAGGTCTTCGACGCTGCTTACCCACTCGCTGTAATAACCGGGGTCCTCCATGCTGTCACCTGCGAATCAAGGAACCAGAATTGAGGCTTAGAGACGCGCACCGCGGAAAATCTTTCACTGCTACTGTTAGTCAGCTATGAATATGTACCGATAATACTTACTGAAGCACAGAACGAAAGCCTCTTAGCCAGGAGCGTAGTCCAATGAAGGCGTACGATAAATTTTCAGTGGGTAGCCACTCCAAAGCGTTCGCAGACGACTGGGGACTTCTCTGCAAGACGCGGCGTTTTATAGACCGTTTACAGAGAGCAGTTTGCTTAGTTGACGCTCACTGCGCCACCGCCGTCTCGACATAAGTGGCCTACAGGATCTCAGACGACAGCAGACAGTAGAGGCAAAACATGTTCCGTGTTCGGTTGCAAGAACTGCGACGAAGATTTTAAGGCTGGGAACATATCTGTTTGCGAAACACACGGGTCTCAAGATCACAAAAATTGTCCGCGATGCACAGATTTCCGATGCACAGGTTTCCGCAAGGAGAGAAGAACAAGTTGATTCGACAGCATTAGATCGCTAACCTGCAGAGGAAAGACTTCTACCCCGCCTGATCGGCTAGGGTGAGTACACAGGATAAAAGTGAAGCTCCAGTTTCTCGGGTCGTTTGTTGACGGTACCTGTAACGCCGGCAGCCGTTAGTGATCGCGCCCTCAAGCCGCTGTTGAAACGAATTTCTGTACATGGTCTGACGGGAGGTTTTGGTTTGCTAGTATCGTTTCAGTCACCTTGCATTCAATGTTAATCTGAGAGAGAGAGAGAGAGAGAGAAAGGAATTTTAATGAGGGAAAGGTGGAGAGGTCGGCCGGTGGTAACATGGCCCTGGCCTGCTACTCCACACAGGGGAAAGGGAAGAGGAGGAAAAGGAAAGTGCGAATGAAGGCTGATGATGGCATAATACAATGAGTTTCTCGGGTGATGTCTACACACACACACACCACACACACCACACTGGCTGGCACTCGCATCGCGGTGAGTAGACGCACATAAAACTCATAAAACTGGTGTCAGCAATACAAACACCGACACATGTTATTAACCATGTAGGTTGTGCACAGGCGGTCACAGACGAGTATCCAGGCCTGTTTCACACAAAAAGGTGAGCAGGGCCTTTGTCACACGGCACCAATCAGAACGTCTCGTCCTGGCGCCCAGAAGAGTTTCCTCAGAGAGAGGGCGAGAGTCCAGTCGTTTCACAGTCGCCTCCAATGTTGTTCTTTCAGCAGTATAGTTCGGGCACTCTCAAAGAAGGTGTCCAATAGTCTCTGGAGTGTGGCACTGTGCGCAATTTGGGTTACTTTCGATGCCGATCTTGTGAAGATAGTGTTTGGTGTAGGCAACGCCAAGCCGTAGCCGGTGGAGTAAAGTCCCGTGACGTCGCACCACCATAGATGGCAAATGTAATCGTGAGCCAGCGTCAAGGTTACAGACGCGGTCCTGTTGATGACTCGAATCATGCCAGTGCGACTGCATTGCAGCTTGCATTAAATGCGCCAACAAGGCTCCAATGTCTGATCTAGAAAAGGCTATCTCAATGAAAGCACCATCACTATGTGCCATCCGAGCCTCGGCGTCAGCACGCTCGTTTCCCGCTATGCCGCAATGGCTCGGTATCCATTGAAACTTTATGATATGGCCGCGGTGGAAAGCTTCGGCTAACAAAACTACAATTTGTTGAACCAGCTGCTCGCATGCCCTTGGTTTTAGATAAGTTTGTACGACCTGCAATGCCGATCTCGAGTCGCAGAATATAGTCCATTGCTGCGCTGGCTGGTGACCAATATAAAGGACGGCTTCTCGTATGGCTGCTAATTCGGTTGCCGTAGAGGACGTTTTGTGCATGAGCCTGAAACGGTGAGTAGGGTAGTACGACATAGAGCCTGCTGTTTTAATGGTAAATATAATGTCATCTAGGACCGAGCTAAACGGGCTGATGTCCATGTCCGCATTTGGTCGGTGCCTTTCGAGTCGGCTGTGCATTCGCGCTTGAAGCGTAAAACAGTTTCACTGTAAATACCTTATCTCTACCTTCTCGTTTTTAAATATATACGCGAACATGCCTTCCTGGCCGCATTTCATTTTCGCCACAACGGGGAGATGCGAGTGTTTGCGCACGTGAGATAGGATCCGTGTTGTGTGCGCGCGAAACCAAGCACTCGTGTTATCGCGTACTGTCTGCGCATGCTCACTGCCCGGCTATCTCTTATCGGGTAGCCCGTGCTGGCTTTAAAAGACCGCTCGCACGGGCCCACCGCGCTCAGTATGTAACCTGTTGGCTTCCTGCCAAGTAGCAGGAATAAACGTTCCTTCGATGCTACGTCTACGCCGCCCAGTTCTTGGATGCCAGACATGACATATTGGCGACGAGGATGGGATGACCGCCGTACGGAATTCGCAGTGTGAAGAACCTGGCCTCTGTGTAAAAGCTTCCCGCCACGAAGATTTCCCTGCGGTGAAATTCCTGAAACTGGCATCACGGCAGCCGAAACTTCCAAGTGAGTCATGAGTCACATCGGCCACATTGAACCTTTCGACGAGACCACGAGTGACTGGCGCTCGTACGAGGAAAGGTTGAAAGCCTATCTTTTGGTCAATGATGTTCCAGTAGCAAAGAAGGTTCCTGCTTTCCTAAGTCTCATCGGCGCGAAGACCTATGCGCTGCTCAAGTCGCTGACGGCACCGGACGCACCGTCGTCACGAGAGTTTGACAGTCTTCTGAAACTCCTGAGCGATCACCTGGCGCCGCAGTCGTCCGTCATCGCAGAGCGTGCGAAATTTTACAAGCGGTCACAGCGAAGCGGTGAGTCCATTACAGAATTTGTCGCGGAACTTCGAAGGCTGGTGCAGAGTTGCGAATTTGGAAGTTTCTTGGATGAAGCGCTCCGGGACTGTTTCGTTTGCGGCCTGCTCCGCGAGGACATTCAGCGTGTATTATTCACAGAAGACAAGAAGCTAACCTTCCAGAAGGCCGTAGATAGAGCTCTTGCCATGGAAACTGCAACTAAAAGCGCGGCGTTCACGCATAACAGCGCATCCCCGGCGTACGAAGTGAATAAGGTTCGAGGCGAAAAGCAGTCTGTGATGTCGCCAAGCTGCTTCCGTTGCGGGTCACCCAATCATTCTAGCGAAGCATGCCCTCATATCGGCGATACATGTTATAATTGTAACCGAAAAGGGCATATTCAACGCGCCTGCAGGAAAGGAAAGAAAGCTAGGGAGGCAAAGCCCCGGAAACGTGTGAAGATGCTCACGTCCGTCCGAAACGAGTCGTCTGTCCCACTTAAATCAGTCAACGCAGACCCATTTACTGTACCCGTGAACGTTGACGGTGTCCTACTGACGATGGAGCTTGACACCGGCGCAGCCGTATCCGTCATATCATGGCGCGAATACCGGAGGCTGTTTCCACGTAAGCGACTTCAGCCAGCATCGTTAAAGCTGCGCACGTATACTGGGGCTATAGTAAAACCGAAGGGTCTGGCGAAAGTCGTCGTGCACCACAACGACCAGAGCGTGGAGCTTCCCCTGTACGTCGTGGACACTACAGGACCGGCACTCCTCGGCAGAGAATGGTTGCAAGATATTCGTCTGGATTGGAAGAACCTAGTTTTTTTTAATCACCTTGGTCTCTCTCGAGAAATGTCAAAGCACTGGCAAGAAAAGCTGGAAGCCATGCTAGACAGCCATTCCGAACTTTTCAAGGATGAGCTAGGTACCATCACGGAAGAGCAGGCCGAGCTTGTCCTTCGCGAAGGGTCACAGCCGAAGTTTGTAAAGGCAAGAAGCGTTCCCTTTGCTCTGCAAGGTGCAGTAGAAGCGGAACTTGTGAAAATGGAGAAGCTGGGCATCATAACGCCTGTTGCTACAAGCGAATACGCAACGCCCTTGGTACCGGTAGTGAAGAGGGATGGAAGCCTCCGGCTGTGTGGCGATTATAAAACCACCGTCAATCCCTGTCTGGAAGTAGACCGGTACCCGCTACCTCGGATAGATGACCTTCTAGCAGCGCTTGCAGGAGGAGAGGAATTTTCAAAGATCGACCTGAGTAGGGCCTACCAGCAGGTAGTTATGGCGGAAAGCTCCCGGAAACTACTGACGATAAACACGCATAAGGGATTGTATACTATGAACCGTCTGGCTTTCGGCATTTCGTCCGCCCCAAGCATATTTCAAAGAATTATGGACAACATGCTGAAAGGTTTGGAAGGAGTCAGTTGCTACCTTGACGACATCCTGGTCACAGGCAAGACCAAGCAAGAGCATTTCCATAACTTGGAAGCCGTCTTGTCAAGATTGCAGGAACGCGGTGTGCGCATTCGGCGCGATAAGTGCTCGTTCTTTCAACGAGAGCTCCGTTATCTGGGCCACGTCATCAACGCCGAGGGTGTTTGCGCATCGCCTGAAAAGGTATTGGCACTGCTAAATGCGCCTGCTCCAAAAGACAAGCAGCAACTGCAGTCATTCCTTGGGATGGTCAATTATTACGGCAAGTTTGTTCAGCGTCTGTCGACTTTGGCACAGCCGTTGTACAGGCTGCTAAAGCAAACAACAGAGTGGACGTGGGATGCGTCATGCCAGCTTGCTTTCACGGAGATAAAAGCAGCTATGGCTTCCCCTCCAGTTCTTGCCCATTATGATCCGAAGCGACCGCTTCAACTTGCCTGCGACGCATCTCAGTACGGCATAGGCGCAGTTCTTTCGCAGAAAATGATCAATGGATCAGTTCGACCGGTTGCCTACGCATCCCGCACATTGTCAAGTGCCGAAAAGAACTACAGTCAGATCGAGAAAGAAGCCCTTGCCCTCGTATTCGGCGTAAAGAAGTTTCACTTCTACGTCTACGGAAGGTTCTTCACGCTTGTGACTGACCATAAACCACTGCAAACAATTTTCGGCCCGAAAACAGGCATTCCCGCGATGGCAGCTGCCCGCATGCAGCGTTGGGCGCTGACGCTGTCAGCCTACAACTATGCTCTTGAATTCAAGAAATCTACCGATAATGCGGAAGCAGACTGTTTATCGCGCTTGCCGCTCGACAGCAGCAAAAAGCAATCGGCAGAAGAAAGCGAAACTTTTTATTCGCTTCGTTTGGAAACGCTGCCTGTCACAGGCCAAGACATCGCTCGTGAAACGAGGCGTGATCATTTACTAAGCAAGGTACTGAACTTCACAAGTGTTGGCTGGCCGTCGCATGTCGCTGAAAAGGAGTTGAAACTTTTCTTCGACAAGCGTTTGGAGCTCACAGTTCATCAAGGGTGTTTAATGTACGGCATGAGAGTAGTCGTGCCTCCAAAACACCGAGCCTTCTTGCTTGAGGAACTTCATCAGGGTCATCCCGGTATCGTAAGATGCAAAGAACTCGCGAGGAGCTACGTCTGGTGGCCTGGTATCGACGCGGACCTAGAGCAACACGTGAAGAAATGTGAAGAGTGTCAACAGCAACGGAACGAACCAGCACCGGCTCCGCTTCATCCATGGTCATGGCCGACTTCGCCGTGGCAAAGAGTTCACTTGGACTTTGCTGGACCCATGAAAGACAAAATATTCCTTGTTGCTGTGGACGCACACTCAAAATGGCCGGAAGTTTATGTCATGCAGAAGACTACGGCGTACCACACAATTCAGTGTCTCCAAGACCTGTTCTCGCGTTTTGGCGTACCCGAGACCATCGTGACCGACAACGGACCACAGTTCGTTTCCGAAGAATTCAAGAGCTTCGTCAAAGGCTTCGGTGGTCGTCATATCGTGAGTGCAGCGTACCATCCAAGCACGAATGGCCTTGCGGAGAGATTTGTACAGACAATGAAATCTGCGTTGCGGAAAGGACGACCCCAAGACTCCTTGCAGGCAACCTTACAGACTTTCCTGATGACGTACCGCAACACGCCGCATGCGACTACAAGAGAAACTCCAGCAAACCTTTTCATAGGTAGACGACTGCGCACGAGACTCGACGCAGTCAAGCCTTCTGTCGGGGGAAGAGTGGCTCAGCAACAGCTCTCCGATATGGTGCGACGCAAGGCACGTGAGCGACTTTTCAACATCAACGATGAGGTCCTCGTGAGGAATTACAGAGGTCCTGAGAAATGGGTCCCTGGCACTATCATTCAGCAGTCTGGCCCCGTTTCATTCAAGGTTCGAGTTAAGACGAATCGTGGGGTGCTCATTTGGCGTCGTCATCAAGACCAGCTACTGATCAGCATCGACAGCTCAAAGCAGAGCATCATGAAAGATTTTATTCCAGATTTCGGGGATCCTGAGAGCGCCAACGAGCCACTTCCAGCTGCGGCCCCTGCGGCAACAAACGACCCTCCAGGGGAGCGACGCTATCCACAGAGGGACCGGCGACCTCCTGATAGATATCAGCCATAGCATTAGTTGCATTGTATAATGTAGCAAAAGGACTTTGGGCTCATTAGGAGGAAGGAGATGTGTGCGCGCGAAACCAAGCACTCGTGTTATCGCGTACTGTCTGCGCATGCTCACTGCCCGGCTATCTCTTATCGGGTAGCCCGTGCTGGCTTTAAAAGACCGCTCGCACGGGCCCACCGCGCTCAGTATGTAACCTGTTGGCTTCCTGCCAAGTAGCAGGAATAAACGTTCCTTCGATGCTACGTCTACGCCGCCCAGTTCTTGGATGCCAGACATGACAATCCGACCTGAAGCTTTCCAGGCATTGTGTTGGAATTGTTTTTTGTTAATGAATTTTGGCATCGCGCAGCCTATGAATACTGTTGAGCTATTCTTGAGTGGGTGCAAACGCCGGTTGAAAAATATTTCTTGTGCGCCCCGGTTTACAGAAAACAAAACTTCTCAAATATCCATTGAGAAAATATTATGGTGAAATATTTTTGAAGAGCACAAAGCAGAAGTGCAGCGCCTGGACAGTTGCATGAAATCAACATATTGCATGTTTAGTTAGAATGAACATATTACATATTTCCTTGCATTTGTAGTGTTTGACGTAGTCCGCTTGCACTGGTTGTCAGAACTTAATGTGGCCTTCATACACATGTCTTGCAGGTATGCTCAGTTCATTTCATTGATGGGCGTCCCACTAGAGACAATCCATACCCAACACTGCACCTTGGAACACCGGTATGGCTTTTGGAGTTTGCTCATTACTGCAGTTTATTTTTTTTTAATTTTCATACTGTGCAATTCTTTACACTGTTCACCACAAGGGAACAGGGCACGACGGGGGCACCACGTCACAAGGGGCACGACGTCACAAGTTTGGAGCCAGAGGCGTGTTGAACAGCTCAATCTTTGTCATGCAAGGAAAGGGGCATGCAGCATTCATCAGGCGAGCAAGATGAAGAGAGTGCTGCAGCTTATGATCACCTGCCCATCAACATTGCAACAGAGGACCTGTCACATAGGTACAGTAAAGTGGTGTGAATTATCCTTTATGGGTTCTCATTTACGTGCTTTTATGCTAGTCTGTCGCAAAACATGCACGTTTGCTTTCACTAATCATATGCACAGTTTAATCCTGTGGTATGGTACGGATATTGCTCCTTTAGCTGAGAGTGTGCTGCACTTAGCAGTGCTTTCTGCATTCCAAGTGAATTTTGCATCCTTCATGTCGCAAATAAGGTGGTTTTTGTGCCATACAGTGAATGAAGTAAACAAATATGCAGCGATCTCTTCAGCGGGGTAGCACGCGTCTACCATATTTGTGCAAATATAGTTTGCCACGATTAGTGACATCATTTTTTTTACAATTTAAAGCGTAATATGCACCTTAGAAATCGAAATTAGACCCACAATCGTTCATAAGTTGCATAATTTTATTTTTGCTATTTCCATAATAACACCTCTACTAGTATTTTGCACTTGAAGATACATTTTTGGTAGTTGTGCTTCATTTGAGTGGAGAAAAAAGAATAGCGTGTGAAAGAGTTGAGGATTTCAACAGCAGAATCTGTTTACGATTAAAGTTGCTGCTATCATTAGCAGTGTTTAACGGGCTACTGAGAACAACTCTGTATATTGTCGGCCAAGTGTTCGCTCATCATAATCTCTTTGTGATTAGAACACAATACCTTATCGATAGAGGCCAATTTCAATTTTTCCTCAGTGTCCCTTTAAAGCTTTCAGTACTTCTGCAAGTCGCTACAGGAGTACGATGCAGCCCACATTTATACAGTCAGAACACTCAAGTTATTTCCTTGTAGTGTAACCCTTGCACAGCATGGTCATTTTATCCTGTGTGCCTGTTAGCTCATACCACCGTGCTAAATATTGTCTCGCTTTCCTCCCCATCCTTCGTTGTGCAGGAGAGAAGGAACTCAGTATCTTGGTGATGGCTACTTGGCCTGTGGCTGCAGATGCAAGATTGCCAAAACATATGAAAAAGCAACTCGAGTGGAGGAGCCAGCGGCTGTTCATGACCATGTGTATGACACCACTCGCAAGCAGGCCCCAGTCACTGCAGACAGTGCTTGCCAGACTATCTTCAGTGCATACTCAACTCTTGCACCAAGTCTCTTCCTATTCTTTACAGGTCTGTCAAAAGTAGCATTTGACGAACTGGTTCACACTCTTTCCAATATTGTGAAGAGCCCTTTCCCTATGCCCTTTGAGGACCAAATCCTACTTACACTGATGCAGCTGCGTCTTGGCCTGTTGCTGAATGACCTCGCCTTACGTTTTGGTGCATCCACGGCAGCCATTAGCATGATTTTCTGCTACATTGTAAAAGAACTTGCAAAGTTCACCAGAGAGTACATAGTGTTCTGGCGGCCAAGAGCAATAATATGGAGCACAGTGACCTATGTTTTTGAGGAGAATTACTTCGTAACTTGCATTGTGGACTATTTCGAAATTTTCATTGACAGACCTGGGCAGCTGCACAGAAGAAATATAACTTAGTTCCTACAAATCGCACAATACGGCCAAAATTTTTCGTCATTGCACCAAGTGGGTTTATTAAGTTGATGTTAAAACCGTTAGTGGCCGTGCAGCGATCGTTTCATCACTTTGGACAGTGGGTTTTTAGGCCACCTGACGCAAGGCGATGAAGTCCTCGCTGACCGTGGCATTAACATAGGTGACCTGCTGCCACCATGTGTCAAAGGTTCAC
Source organism: Amblyomma mixtum (assembly GCF_055824585.1). NCBI lineage: Eukaryota > Metazoa > Arthropoda > Arachnida > Ixodida > Ixodidae > Amblyomma > Amblyomma mixtum. The sequence goes on along the minus strand of NC_143014.1, from coordinate 349,692,066 downwards.
TCACATGCTTTTCCAAAGGCCGGCCGCAGATCTGTCGTTCAGAGGTAGTAGCTTCGCGTCGCCTGGCAAGACTTCAGATTTATGTTGAGCGATCAATTAGGCGTCTCAAATGCTTCAGGATTTTGAAGCAATGCCCTGCTAGTATATTCGCAAAGAAACCCCTAGCAAATGATGTACTTCGTGCCATCGCTGGGCTCTCCAACCTCCAACCAAATCTGATTAGAGATCATGGTGATGCATCAGAGCCTGGTGCTCAGGCACCGTCGCATTCAGGCAAGCATCTGGAAGTGGTAGGCAACACACCTGAATGATGCATCGAGATTTATGTGGAGTAGCCACATCTTCTAGTCATCTCTTTCTTTTGTGCACCTCCTATGTTCTCTGTTCACTGAGTAACGTCACTAATGTTCTCTGCAAGAGAAACGCTCCTCAAACCTGCATTCAGTTAAATCTTCTGGGCCAGCTGTAGCCACCTTACCCCTGCAAACTTGCCAATCAGTTCCAACTAGGATATCATTAAACTAGGATCATTAAATTGCATTTATTCCCTCAACCAACCTACTCTAATCATATATATATCCATAGCTCGCATTGCTCTCAATTTAATATTAAGCATTTTCATTGGCTTCACAGTTTCTGCCCTATAGGTGAACACTTTCAAGATACAACGAATTACCTCCTCTAGCATGCTGGTGTACTGGCAGGCTGCTGTTGATGACCTAAAAATATCTGCCAATATATATATGCTATTCAGGTATATTCCTAGCTATTTCACTAATGGCTCCGAGCTATCTTTGCCGCTACAAACAAGTCACGTTCGAGCCTTCTTTCATACCATCCGATTACCGATGTGTTCGACAGAAATTTCAAGTCCGCTAGCTTACGTCCAGGAAGAGCAAACTCTAAAGCACTCTTTCTCCTTGAGGAACTGAAGTTGGAATCATTTGAAGAGCACGTTTGAGCTACCAAGATTGATGTTCTGAGCCTATTTCATTGTCTTGATGGTGGTAAAGATATGTTCTTCCAGCTTGACACCTTCCCTGTTGAAATTTTGCTTTTCCTTTGAAGGGCTATGTAGTCCATTCATTCCCTTCAGAAATTTTTTAATGCTTTTACATGGGCTTTTTCAGGACCATGGTTACGCAATGCCTCATGATGCTTCAAATAAAGCCTTTCTTACACTCAGTGAAGGCTGTGTAAAGGGGGGGGGGGTGGCTACATTGTGTTATCTAATTGATGGAAATATTCACAGCTGTTAACCTGAATCAACTTGTCTTTCAGGTAAAATACATTAAAATGAGCACAACCAGTATTTGTATTTTTGTGCCACTGGCAGTGGGTGTGTAAGATGCTAGTTGAAGAAACAAGCATTATAGGCAAGGCATCAAGCCCAGACATCCGTAGCTGTATGTGCAGAATGGTACAGGTGGAATCGGTCAGTGCATTTTATGAGTGGAGCAACTCCCTGTTTGAGGTTTGGTTTTCGGCTTTCTTAGGGGCACTTCCTTTGCAGCTGTGGCGTACAGTGTAGGTCTGACGTTTGTGTGGATTTCGAATTTTTAAAATGCAACGCAAAGTTTTGTTGGGGAGTTTCTGCATTGGCTTGTCTGACAGAAACCTTTGTTAAAGCCATATAGGAGATGTCTTACTTTGTCATTCTTTGAATATTTATTGCCTGTACTCCCTGCATTTACTTTTGGGATGATGAGAAATGTTCAGTATCAGGTGAGGGTACGAGCCTGTTGGTTTTTGCTTTGTGCCTGTATTTGTTTTATATGTTCAGATACGTATTTGACGATTCTGATGTTGCATGCACAAATAAACCTGGTCAATTGTTCTTAATGACGAGACGATTAGTGGAATCTTGTTAGTTTATTGGAGTGAGAACCTGTTTATTGCTTGCTGTCAACAATTGCTGGCAGCAGGTGTGATAAATAGAAATCCTCAGGGTGTGCCACTTGCTTGCTTAAGAACTGCTTGTCATAGGGCACCTCGATAACATACAGGTCTGTTCTGCAAGTAGTGGGACTCATTTTTTTAATAAAATTTATTCATGAGAGTAGTAAAAACGATTATAATTTTTCAAAGTAGCACCCTTCTACACCTACACGCTGCTGCTAATGAGTTTTCCAGTTCTCGTACGCCTCCAGGAACGCCTGGACCAGATTGCTGTTTAGCTCCCTCGACACGGCCATTTGAACCGCCTCTACTAATCCGCGATGTTTCCCCTTGAACGTCAATTTAAATCTGTCGGGGCCAAGTCGGGGCGGTAGGGGGGCTGAGGCAGCGTTCCCGCCTTGTGCTGGGCAAAAAATCGGGGTCCTCATTAACATGATGAAGAAGATCCTGGCAGATCGCTTTCCGGTTGGCCTTTTGCTGCTCTGACAACACTCGCGCACACTTTCCTAATGGCTAAGTTTTCTGTCACGATCTCAAAAACTTGGGTCTGAGGAATGCTCAAATCATCAGCAATCATTCTGATACTCATCCTACAATCGCTCTGGAATAAATGTTTCACTCGCTACACATTTTCGTTAGTCTTGCTGGTCGAAGGGTGTCCACAGCGGTCGTAGTCTTGCACTCTTTGCTTACCTTCTCGGAGCAGCTTGCGCCACTGAAAAAATACCTGGTCTACCCATGGCAGCGTCACCGTAGGCCTCCTTAATCATGTCGTGAGTCTCTTTGTCCGTTTTACCAAGATTTACACAAAATTTAATCGTGTATCGCTGATCCGATAAACGCTCCATGATTTTGCATGACGAGACGTTTCGACAGGGGCGCACAATGCAAGCGACCTGCGCTCTTCAACGGCCGAGAGCCGACTGGCGATTTTCCCCAGCATTCCCAATATCCCCCTCCAGCAATCCTGCACGCGCAGGCCGCCTCTCGTCGGCCCGTTCGCCCAGGAAAAAAACCAGTCCTACAAAATTCAGAACAGACCCTGTATGCCTCGTTGGGTGCCCAAATCACAAAGCCGCACTGGCTTCTCTCGCAGCAAAATAGCTGCAACTGTACTTGCAGATAATATCTGTTCTTCCCGGCCTTGCTCAGCATGAGTTTTTTGCCCTTCTCAATCACGTCATATTTGTCGCTCTTAAACAGGGCATCAAGGGTGCCACGCTTGAGTGCAGTCTATGGTGTCGGGCACTTTATTTCCAGCACTGTGTCCGAGTCTGGAGTAATGCCATCAGGGCTGGCACCAAGCCATGAAGTGGCAGGTCGGACGATAAGGCCACATTCCACAACGTCCGTGTTCTTTGCTTCCTTGTACCAGGCACGGCCTTTTGCTTCTGAATCTCTTCCATACCTTCATGTAAAAATTACATTCATGTTCTAATGAATTAGTCTGCCTCATATTAAAGTAACTTCAACAGTGACTAGTATATTCCAATATACAATCCAAGCATTCACAATATAACAAAAACCAACCTCCAATTTCATGCTTTCAGGCTTGTAACTTGCATGCGATTTGCAATGAACAAGCCGTGAAGTTGTGCTCTGCTGTTGGAAGCAATGAATGAAAATTTACATCATATTTTACAACCAGACAGTAATACTTTCATTTTTTTTGCAGGCAAATCCGGCCTGCGAATTGGCACGTTGCATAAATCAGTAATAGAAAGTTCACACTGCAAATACACAAAAGAGCTGCTGTACAACATAAAATTGTGGTGTCACAACCAATCTATTGTCAGCATCTCATGCAAAACAGTATTTAGCAATAGTTCTTGTACTATAAAACTTGCCATAGCATTTGTGAATCCTAGGTGTAAAAACTTCAGCATGCCATGCAGAGCAACTGAGTCACCACGCCAAAGGCTGGAATCAATGAGATATTTGGCTCCTTACCGTGTGCTGGCATTACCATAGAAGCTTGGAGGTATGTGCTTTGATACCCACTTCTCAGGGGCAGCTTTGATTGGAATGGTACGGGCCTCACTGGAAGTTATCCTTAGGAATCGTTCTTTGTGCCACGCTGCACTTCCCTGACGGTGCTTTGCCAGTGTTGCAGCTTGCTCAGGAGACAGCAGCACATTGGTCATGAGGAAACCTTGGCATGCCTGACACAGCAGCTTGCAGTCGTGCTGCCCATGATCCTGCTGGAGAACTCTGCAGTACGCGAAGGGTCCGTTAATTTAACGACATTTAGCGCATATTCGAAACAGGCTTATGGTAGCTAAAACCTGAAAATCACGCAGTCAGTATGCAATGTAGGTCCATGTATAGGTGCACTTTAAAATCATGAGAAGTTGCAAAAAATCAAATCTGCTGCAGCATGACCAATAGCTGTTTCTCGGTGCACCTGGAACTTTGGAATTGCGCACCCCGAGAGATCATCGCTCTAAAAACCATCGCAACTTCATCAATCAATCAGCCTTTTATTTTTTCTCTATATTAGAGAAGGAGACAGGACTAAAAGCTCGGAAGCTTGACAGAGGTCCTGTCCTATTTTTCATGTTGCCATTGCAACAGAGAAGCGGCAAAAAATTCTGCGCTATACATTATAGCAGAAAAGAAAATAACACACCTTGGAAAAAAAGCAAAAAGTACCAACACAAATATACATGCAACGTGATGACACAAACTTGTTCAGAAAAAATTTCTCAATAACAGTATTTGAATGCTAGAAAGGTTCAAACATTTCTTTGTTTTATTTATTTAATAGCACTGGCAGGTTGGTTGGTTTGGTTGGTTTATGGGGTTTAACGTCCCAAAGCAACTGAGGCTATGAGAGACGCCGTAGTGGAGGGCTCCGGAAATTTCGACCACCTGGGGTTCTTTAACGTGCACTGACATCGCACAGTACACGAGCCTCTAGAATTTCTCCTCCAAAGAAATTCTGCCGCCGCGGCCGGGATCGAACCCGCTCCTTTTGGGTCAGCAGCCGAGCACCATAACCGCTTAGCCACCGCGGCGGCAGCACTGGCAGCGTATACGAGATAGATTGTTCTGAGTAATATGCTCTAGGCGCAGGATCTAGCCACATTTCTTTATTTCTGGTTTGTGGAATATGGGTGTTTTCTGTAAGTTCTGCCAAATTACCAACATAATTTTCAATGCTCCGCGGAGCACTTTTGAAACTCATTAAAAGTCTGTGTTCGTGTAAAGCTAAGGCTGGCAAGATTTCATATTTTAAAAAGAGGTCACTCGTAGGGAAACAATAAGGAACAGCAGCAATGCATCTCACAGCTCTTTTTTGGAGAAGATGTAACTTGGTACTGTTCGTGATACCAGTGGTACCCCAAACGATAATGTTGTATTGTAAGAGAGATAGAACTAAAGAATTATACACCACCAGCCTAATTTTGACAGGAAGAATGGTGCGCAGGCGCGACGTAACTCCGACAGCTGAAGATATTTTGGATCTGATATAATCCACATGACCATATGATAGGAACTCCTGCTGTTCATGCGCTATCATATTCAAGAGCGCGTGGTGAACAGCTCAGACTGTATAAATGGGTATGAGGGTCTTGTTGATGCTATACCACATGTCCCAATGTCGATATGCACGCTCTGCTGTAAAGCTCATTACTGGGTAAACATTACAGCCAGTATTTTGAGATGGTTCAACTGTAAGCAGATGTCCGTTGCATATGCAGTTTTGAACATAGCAAAAGCAAATCTTTACGCATTATGTCTTTATAGAAACTGACTGCATTTAGACAAACAAAATGTACACTTATGCAACAACAAAATCCAGAAGGCAATCTTACTTGCACTTAATGACAGCCTCTATGCCTACTCGACTCACTTTTTCGAGTCAGTCATGCGCAACATCAGGAAATAATTTTCTTTCATGCACGGCCGTCTTCACCACCACCTGTAGGTAATTTCCTGCGTGGCTTCAGAACACCGTGTAGCATGGTGTTCTGCAGCTTGGTGATGTCGAGAGGGCATTTTTCAAAGTGAAGGAGCATCTCCTTTTCCCATAAAAACTGCCGGGCCTTTGTTCCTGTTTTTTTTTATGTGAAGAAACTGCCTCCATTGTTGCCGGGGTCACATTTTTCGCTGTTGCCGCATTCCATGCACATGCTTTGCCAGTTGGTGACTGTCCGGTGAGCCCCTTGGATGTTGCCTCGACAACCTCCATAAGCTGGGCACAAATATGGCTGCACCGTTCACTCAGCCCCGCTTTGCATGTGCAGCTGGCTGGGGAAGGTTGTCCAAAATTTACTCGTGTTCGGTACGTCCGGCTTGCTGTTTGCGATGACCTGATGTCTGCCTGGATGCAGCTCACACCACTTTTCTGCTGGTGCAGTGCCACACCGACATGGCCAATTGTCAAGCAGGTTGCTGCCTTCAGCAAATCCTCGGTAGTTGAGGGCAGCATTGCCATCTGTGTCGGGCATTTCCATCTTGTAGTTGTAGACAGCTGAAACAAAGAATGATATCAGTACACTATGTCGTCATATGTGCTATTTCTGTAGTTGGTTAGCTTTGTGGTAACAGAAAATTTGTCCCCATGTTGAAAGTTGGTTGCCAAGGAATCTAGTAAAGTTCTGCATGATACACTTATGCTCTGAGCAAAGGTAGCTGCGAAACCAAAATAAAAGGAACTGTTCATTAAATGCGTCCTCAGCTCCGACCTTTTTAATCTAACAATACGGGTGCAGAAACATGCTATGAAGAATATTGTCGCTTTTGCTGATAATTTTACTTCGTATTTTACTAGCGGCTGCCAGTTATGGCTTGCTCTCCACGCTCAAAACTTGGCTCATCGTACGCAAGGCGTACCGCATTACATCGGGAGATGCCACGCAACAGCTATAGGTTAAATACAAAAGAGCTTTTCATAAACGCTAACTTGTTTGCAAACGAGCGCACGTTAAATCTCGCGCTCTTTGCGGGAGGCTTTAAAGAGCTTAAATTCGAAAATCCTTTCCGGAAGCAAGCAAAGGTTCTACTTGATGCAAAGTCGAACAGCAGGAGCTAATACCAGCCGTTCATCCACCGTAAACACATGCCGCGGGTCGCAGCATGATTGCCGCGGCCGATCAGACACAAATAATTAGTTCTCAATATCTGTCAGCGACCGGTACGCAGGTGTTGGGGATTTTTTGTAGAACAAGGCAGTTACGAGCCAGCCGCAAAGAAAGTACATGTTTCGTAGAGTGCAACTAAGTTGTCCAGCAACGAAATGTAGGAAGTTCTGACTTCAAACGCATGTACGAAAACAGTCATAAGCACACTAGGACAGAAATACCAGCAGTAATTTTTAAGTTAGAAAAGCGAGAAAGGACATACAGCGAGCACACCGCCGTCACCAAACAACGCTATCTGGCGTGAAGGCCCACACGAAAACAAGAGAAAAGAGGCCTAAAATGCACAAATATTAGCGCACATACACGGCCGCTGAAGCTTGGCCAAAGCTTGAAGTCACCAACCCATCCTGTATCCATTTTGCGATCAAAATAAATAGTCTCGCTGCAGAACGTCCTTGCAGTTGAAGCTTCCTCGCAGGCAGGCAGCGGAGTCAAGAAGGCCAGCGATGGAAGAGTGGTCACCTGACCTAATATGGCGGCGCCCATAGTTCCGCGCTGTAAAGCGTCTATACCTCTCTCTCTCCTCCCCATTCCCTGCTTACCCTCGCCCTCCTTCTGCGCTCAGACTTGTGGAACGCAAGGGAGCTCCACACGAGGGGGCACCACTACCTTCGGCCCATCAAGGCACCAGGAGCAGAACGAACTCGCAACGCCAAAATGGTAACTTGTTTATTTTATTTTATGATTTGTTCTCTGCAGACTTGGTTCCAGAATTTAGGTCACTGCTCTAGCGGTCAGGTCATTAGAAAAAGCAGCAACATGATTTTCAGGGATAGGGAAACTGTTTCCGCGTTTTTAATTTAGAGTTGGTAAGAGGTATAAAAATTCGCTGTCAAACTATCGAGAATTTTTTCCTAGTCGGACTAAGCGTTTACTATAGCACGACCGCTCGATTTCCTGTAGCAGCTACCCGCCGAATGCGCCCCGCCACCGGTGATGGCGAAAGGTCCAGTTTGTGGCACCGCGGCGGCCACGGCGCTGGCTATTGGTGACGAAGTCGAAGCGCTTGTTGGGGTAGCGGCTGCATATCTAGTCCAATTATCGGCTGTGATTTCGCAATATACCCTGCCATTCCACACATCGTTTGTTCTAGTCCACGAAATGTCTACTGTAAAATGTAGCAAATCGATGCCAGTGATTAACATTGTTGGTGTGGTACAATGAAAGTACATTTCTACGCGGAACCCGCTGGCTTGCGTGGGTCGCCCTGTGTCCAGCGATTTGGAAATAAAAAGCATTTTGTAACAATCTCGATTAGGAAGCAAGCCGATCATGTCATACATTTGTAAGTGGAAAAAATAAAAAATGAACACGAATACGCTCACGGTTGGTATTCGCATGGGCAGCTAATTTTTACAGCACAAGAATCACGGGGGTGCGCTTACAAGAGACTTTTCCCAGGGACGTTCTTTCATCCTTGATGACAAATTACAACAGCACAGTTCAAGTCCGGCTCAAGATCTGAAATGCGGGCCGGTTGGTACATTGTAAATTGAAAACGTTTGAAAGTACAATGCACCAACTCCAGTCGTTGTGGCGTGAACTCTCCTTCTCTTATCCCTTGTCTTTTGTGACTGGTTATTCTTAGTTTACAAGTCCGGCTCTTCCCAACAGTGGTGCCCGGGAGCATGGAATATCACCACAAATTAGATGAAATTCTTTTAAGATACCGTTTACCCAACATACGCGCCCATTGAAGAATTAGGCATAGGCAAGATGCAAAAAGATGGTAACTACAGTTGGATACAACTAAAGTACGAAACGTGCCCCTTAAAAGAGACCCCCAGAAAACGGCACCGACTGATCTTCATAATATCGCAGTTAATGCGAATGAGCCGTGGTTAATCCCCTATCAACTCCCACCCCCTCGAATGTCACTCTGTATGTTCATGGGTATTAATTACAAAATATGAAAACCGGTAGATGCGATCGGCTGAACATACTCCCAGGGGCATATGCTGCATCATTCACGAGTTATCATTTGTACGGGGCTTTGTTTTCGTGAGGATATTTCCGGCGAAAATGCAACGTTTTCTTTAGAAGAGTTCCCCCCGGTTCTCCCGGTTCGATCCTTGATCGCATGCGGTAGATTCTGTTGAATTCTTCTTTCATTTCTGTAGCTTCATTTCGTTTGCCTTTACTTTCCGTAATTTTTTTAGAAACGAACGACGAGATGAAAACGCTTCTGAGCTTCTGTGCTTTTACGGGGATAGTGCTCTGTTCTGCGCATGTGATCTAGAGGAGCTTATCAAGAAAATGTGGCTTCAGTTCCGAGAAAAATGTGGATTCCAAAATCATCTTCTTAAACAGGGCGCCAACCATTACCATGCTTTTTTTTCTGTACTGCTGAGTTGAAGCGAAGATGGGTGCATCATGGGTGTGGCACCGTGTATGATGAGTCACGTATAGGCCTTGCTTCGCTAGGAAGGTTGGTGACTGCCACATTCCGCGAAATTGAGTGCTCGGGAAAAATGCCGGTGATGAACTTAAAAATGCAGCCATGGGTAGAAAGTATAAGGATACTCGGAGTACTTCGGAAGGGAAAGGCGCTTAGATGCTAGCCTGTTCGTGCTTACCCAATGCACAGAAACAGCTTAAGCGGAGAACAGACCTCCCAACATAAGCGGTGCATACGACAAAGTGAACAGGGAGCAACTGTGGAACATATTAAAAACTGAAGGTATCGGTCATGAGGTAACTGATTTTCAACAGGAAATATACGGAGATAACGCAGTTGAAATTACATGGGAAGGGGCAAAAAGTACGACAACTGTCGAGGTACACAAAGGATTAAGGCAAGCTTGTAATCTATCACCGCTGCTGTTCATGTTTTCTATTGTAAATATGGCAAGAAGGCTACAAGGAAGTAATCCACGTTATAATCTGTCGTGCATTTTGGGCGGAAAGGTCGCTGAGCAACGGCTCCCGGGTTTAAAGTATGCGGACAATATCGTACTGTGAGCAGATAGCCAGCAAGATTTGCAAATTCTAATTAATTGTTGTGGAGACGAAGCAGACGCTCTAGGTTTCAGGTTCAGCGTAGCTAAGGGAGGTGTGATGATTTTCAACAATGAAATTCATAAGGTGCTTACAATACAAGGCAATGAAATACCCAGAGTGGTCGAGCGGTGTGGGTAAGCGAAGGGCAGCTGCACACAGAAAGCACGAACAGTCTCTGAGGGCGAACGGGTGAAAAGTCGCCGGGACAATGAAACACGCGGCATTATGGGGGTACAACAAATATGAAGTACTGAGAGGTATTTGGAAAGGAATAATGGTGCCGGGGCACACTTTTGGGAATCCGGTTCTGTGCTTAAGGGAGAAGATCACTAGAGATTAGAAGTAAATCAGAGAGCTGTTGGAAGACTAGCACTAGGTGCCCACTGTAAAACCACAAACGAGGCAGTACAGGGGGATATGGGCTGAGCACCGCTTGAGCACGGGAAGCTCAACGAAAAATACTATGTGAAGAATGCCAGAGGAAATTGAATGATAACAGATGGCAGTTAAGGTACTTAAATTCTTATAGAGAAAAAGCGTTCAGTCACAATGGCGAAAAAAAATAGCAAAATAAGTTAACCATAGATCATATAAAAAAAAATTTAAAAGTACAAGCAGAACCCCCATAACAGGGCATTTCTCCCAGCAAGGAAAGTTTTTCTAGGACCCACTGATAGCTTTTGATAAACACATGTAAAGGCAGTGGTGTTTCATTCAGAAAATTGTACCTTTTTAAAAGAATTGTAGGTGTAAAATAAGCAAAAACTTGTCGGCGATTTCACATTGCTAAGCATCAAATATTGTTCGAAACCGCAGTTTTTTTCTCTGGTGTAGACCACACCGCGTACCAGATATGAAAGCGCGATTGAGGTGTCCACAGACCCAAGGAGCCAGTTATAGGCGTTTTCGTTTTTTCATCGTCAATGTCAATTTACCGAATGCACGCCACCGGTCTACACTCCACAGCTGCGTTTCTGCAGCAATCTTGTCAATGCCAACGTGTATTGCTCTATGGACCATGCTTCTGCCACACCTTTCTCCACGCCAACGCATGCAATGCACATCTCTGTCAGTACCGCCACCTAGCTAAAAGCGCGAATATTAGTTTGATATTAATATTAGTTGCTGAAGAAGACGATGTGTTGCAGATGAACACAAGGCGTGACCGGCATAGTGCCCTCGTACAGGGGCCACTGAGGCTGATCTGTTTGCGCCGGCGCGAGTTGTAGTTCCAGTCGCGGCAATATTTATTTTAATAATGTATTCGGCGCATTTCGGGCGGTCGTCGCAGGCCAGTACTGCGCATGCGCCGTAACCATGGCAACCGGTCGCCATGGTTGTTAGGCGCCGATTATGTAGTGCTCGGCGCCTAACGCACCTTTTGCTATGTATATCCTGGCCTAGCTGAGCGAAGCCACAGAAAATATTTTATAGTTTGACCAATGTCCCCCTTCAGGGCAAGCTTCACCCAAAGTGGTCAGGCGGTTTCACTTCGTGAACTATTGCTTTCGCACTAAAGGCATCTTCTCATTGTACAGCAGCGCAAAACTACCAACAAAAAAAGCACACAGAAAGGGAAGACCGCACACAGACGTGCCTTGCCTTTCTCTGTCCTCTGTGTACTTTTGCGCTGTTTATCGTTATATATAAACAACCAACTAGCTCCAACTAGGTTAATCCTTCTCCTTTGGGTTTCAGGGAACATTACGAAGCAAAGTGTTCCACCTTTTTCTGAAGAATTCTGTACTTATGCCTCACTATAGGCTCAGCGGCACCCTGTGCGATGGACGGAGCATCACCGCAACAGGAACGAGCTCCTCAATAATCGCCTCCTGCTTATGTGCAGCTCGCTCTGTGCGTTACGAGATAATTCAGGAAAAGGTGACGCCAAAAGAAAGAAATGGAGAGCGTCTTTTTTATTTTGCGTGTGTGTCTGTATGAAGCAGGAGCACTAATGAAGATATAGACAGAGAAAAGGTTTTTTGATATGGACGGATGGCTTGACTGAAGATGTGAAAATTGAAAGGGAGATTAAACAGGTGAACGATGCAAACTTTAGAGAGTTACAGATTAGCGGGTCTGCGCAAGTGCAAACCATGTAAAAAAATGGCTTTCACATGAGATCAGAAGTGTCATGATTCTGGAACTTGCAAATTTTGCCCAGTGTATATCGAGCAGGTGACGATCCGCTGATTAGATAAGCACGCAACCTTTCAAATGGTCTACAAAAATGGGTCCTACAATTACGTCAGTGCAAGCCAGCCATGGAGAATTACGGATTGCGTACTGCGCATGCAAGGTACCAGTTGCGGCGCCAGGTGAAAAGCACATCGCCAATCCGGTATACTTCTAAGAGAGTAGCTGTCTACTAAATTAAAATTATCACTTGTCTCAGTAGGTAAAAACGGCTGAATGTATGCGCCTATAAATAATGAAGGGTGAGGACTAAGCACTCAAGCGGTGCAAAAGGCTGCCCAGATATGCAGAGCGCTAATGAACTTGTATCCTTAGAAACTACGGGGGGGGGGGGGGGATGCTTATTTCAGGGAAGCCGCAGAGCATTTTAGGAGACTATACACTGTACTATACACACACTATACATTCTTTCGCTGCTGGGCAGTACGCAGCCTCCCGCCCGCTTTCGTATCTGCCATACAGGAAGTGCCCAAGGCTTCCCTGGCTGCTTGCGCGGCTTCAAGAGCCGACGCCCTCAGCTCCTTCCCTTGCAACAGAAGGGCCTGTGCTTTCCTTAACTGGCGCACCATAGCGCCCGCAAACTTCTCCTCGGGATTAGCCTTTATTTCTTCTTATGATATACTGTAGACCAAATGCATAGAAGCCCTAGCCCATCGAGTATGTCCCTTTCTGTCCTGCTTCCTGATAGCCCTATCCTCTGCGATATCGAATGGCCTTGAGTAATTTCATCGACATTATTGTGAATGCCCATGTTTACTAATATTTCCCAAGATTACTACGCAAGGGATTATTTTAAGCAAATTGCAATCGGATACTTATATAAATCCTGTCAAATTCAGCTGTATGTTTCCAAATTTGCACGAACCGCATCGCGCCTTCTGCAATGAAGTGGCTGACTTATACCGTATGGTATGGGCATGCCAGACAAACCCAACTATACAAAGAATCAATAACTCAACAACTGAGGACTGAGAGGCGGCGCTGACCAATCCGCTTCTGGAATGAAGGACAACCCAACCATTTCATACTTTAAACGTTTTTCTCTCTAGCGACTACCTACGCCACAAAAGCCGATAGCACAGGTTCCCTGTTAATGCATGGCATAAAAACCCTGCTGATATCCGAGTCGAAATAGGCTGATCGCTCGAATGAGGTCGAGTGATCTTGTTACGTCATCGCAACATGCCCTGACTGGTCGAGAGAGGTCACGTCACCTTGTGACGTCATAACAACATGCCCAGCGGGTTTGTTATCAACCTGGTTCTAGAAAGCAGCCTTTATCAATAAGAATAAAATTCAATGTATACAATTTCGGCACCGGAACACCACGGCGAATATGCGCTACTACAGCTAGCAGTCTGAATGTGACGGTTGTAAAGCAAGATATGAATCATCATGCTATCTAATTCCGTTTTCATACCCAAATTTTTATTTTGTCATCCCGAGAGCTAAAGAGAATAATACAGTGTGAATACGCACAAAAAGCATCAGACAAGTAAAGCAGAGCCCTGGCTTTATAAATTACTACGTAAGGAATTGTTGCTCCAGGGCAACGCCGCGTACAACTCAGAACAGCCACGGGATGGGGAGGCAGATCACGGTATCTTTGATAGACACGTCACCCTGCTGCCAAATCCAAGCAGGCTTTCCTGTGTGAGAGCTCGCCTCCTCTTGCATTCCAGCACTTACATATTACCTACATTCATCAACACTGTTTGTACGTCGTCCGTTATGAAACCCTCCTTTTATCTTCCTCTATACCGCACACGAACGTTGCACATAGACATTACTTGCAAAATAGCGCCCAGTTCAGAAAAAAAAAACTGACCTAGTGTAGCAGCATGCCCGTTTAAAAAGCTAAGGTGTTTAAAGCGTCACGATAGTTCATTCACCTTCATGGCTCTCCCAATACCGGCGAAAAACAATGGCCATGAAGAATTAGGTAGCATGTGTATGGTGAAATATGACCCGAACACGGAGAGTCAGAAATCCTTCGTATCACAATCCCCTTTGCCACTCTCGAGAAGCCCGGTCGGCAACACCTTATGCCGAAGTCAGAGTGCAGAAAGGATGACGGAGAACACACAGAAGTACGAAGTGAAAAAACAAAATTAGTTTATTAGCATTGCTACAGACAAAGCAAGATTAAGGCGACTTCTGCACGAAGATTTCGACTGCCCACCAGGCGAGAAAACGTCCAGGCTTTGCCGCCCGCTTCAATCACGCAGGGAGAAGAAGAAAATGTCGGCTGTAATAGAAAAAGAATGATAAAAAAGTGGATTAGCATTAAATAAGAAGCACAGGTAACCGAACATGCAACTTTGCAGGATATACCGCAGTGTGAGCATACGTTTCCCTAAGCACAACTTCCTCACGGCTGAAATAGATGAACCCACATGGAGCATGCTTTCACCGAGGGTTTTCTTATTCCTATCAGGCTAACGATAAAGCGCACTTCGCTACAACTGTCTTGCATCAAGCCGACATCACAAAGGAAAATAATAATAAAGCAGCACATGTACATAGCCAAGGCATCGATAGAGAATATCTGCAAGCATTAAATACGCTGAAGTCGAGGGTTGGGCGGAAACCCATTGTCCGGAGTGTACACGAAGCAGGCAGAACACCGACCAAAATAAAAATGAAAACTTAAGCGACATTTCGGCTCCCACACGTGTGCCTTGTTCGCAAACAGGTACGGACGTGAACAGACTGCCTATTTAAGCTTGAAAATGGGCCCTAGGCAGCGGGCTATGCACTAGGCATCCTAGTGCATACGCCCGCTGCCTAGGGCCCATTTTCAAGCTTAAATAGCCACTCTTTTTACGTCCGTGTCTGTTTGTGAACAAGGCCCCCGTGTGGGAGCCGAAACGTAGCTTAAGTGTTCATATTTATTTTGGCCGGTGTTCTGCCTTATTCTTCATTAAATACGCTACGCAACTGTGGTGCACCTACCATGCGAATGCCAATCAATCCGACGATTCCCAGCTCTGGTCGCTGCTTCCGAAAATTCCAGAAGTGAGGTGTAGCTCGACAGACGTGTCTGTGAGCTCCAGCGCTCGTATGATCCGTTCGCGCTTCAAGTGGCGGAGCTGCCATTCACGGCAAACTGCACAGTCAGTAGCGTTGCCAGCGAAACGCTGAAAGCTGGTCGGAGTCGTCCTCCAGGCTATCCAGGAAACTCGAAGACACCTCTCTTCTTGACTGCTCCAACTCATTAGCAGAATGAACGCCTTCCGCATCACGAGCGCTTGCGGGGAATTCCTCGGAATCATCGCGCCCGCCTTTGTCATGATGCCTGCAACCGTCAGAGAATTGCAGGCGCCGACGGCAGCCGGAAACAGATTCTTCTGCGGAGATTTCCTTTGGCCGCGACGGCGGAGAGAGAAGGGATCCGGCCCTGGAGCTGCTCACTGAGGCATCGCAAGAGTAAGTGAAAGGAAGAGCCGAAGATACTCACGAACTCGACGAACTTGACTGCTCCTTGGAATCGTGGTGGCTTTTCGGCAGTGGCGTAGACGCCTGTGGTGTGTCCTCAAGCATCAGGTCGCCTATGCTGCTCACCCAATCGCTGTAATGACCGGGGTCCTCAATGCTGTCACCTGCGAATCAAGAACAAGAATTCAGGCTCACAGATTTTCATAAGTGCACCCGGAAAATCGTTCACAGCTACTTCGTGTCAGCTACGAATATGGATCGGGTGTACTTACTGAAGTGCACCTCAAATGCCTCTTCGCGAGGAGCGCAGTCCAACAGCGATCTACGATGTGTGGAAAGAGAAGTTTATTTTTTTCTAATGTCAGCAAAAATACAGACGGAAGGCACTCCGAAGACCGGGTACTGGTGATTTCTCTCCAAGGCGGGGCCTTTTATACCCCTTCCTCTTCTGCCCTTTCCTGCTTACCCTCTCTCTCCTTTTTTGCTCAGACTTCTGGAACGCAAGGGGGCTCCACACGAGGGGGCACCACTAGCGCCGGCCCATGAAGGCACCAAGCTTTCTGACAAGAAGACAACGAACTCGCAACGCCAAATTGATAACTTGTTTATTTTATTTTATGATTTGTTCTCCGCAGACTTGATTGCACAATTTAGTTTAATGCTCTAGCGGCCAGATTATTACAGCCAGCCGCTATGATTTTCAAGGACACGAAAGCCGTTTCCGTGTTTCAGGTTTTAATATAGATTTGGCCACAGGCATAAACACCGGTAATTTTTTCCTGGCCGGACTCAGCGTTTACTACAGCACGGCCGCTCGATCTCCTGTAGCAGCTACCCGCCCAATGCGCCACGCCACCGGTGATGGCAAAAGTTCCAGTTTGTGCCGCCGCGGCAGCCTTGGCTTTGGCTATCAGTGACGAAGTTTGAAGCGCTTATCGGAGTAGCGACCGCATATCTAACCTAATTATCGGCTTTGATTTCGCAGTATACTCTGCCATTCCCAACATCGTTTGATCTAGTCCACGAAATCTCTTCCGCAACCCTGCCAAATGGATGCCAGTGACTAACATTGTTGGTGCGATAAAATGAAAGTGCATTTCCACGCGGAATCCACTGGCTTGCGTGGGTCGCCCTATTCCCTGCGATTTTGCAAATAAAAAGCATTTTGTAACGATTTGGAATACAAAGCAAGCCGATCATTTCATACTGTTCTAACTGGAACAAAAAAAAATGAACACGAATATGCTCACAGTTGATATTGGCATAGGCAGCTAATTTTTACAGCACTAGAAGTTCTACGGGCGATGTAATTTGATGCATTGAGTTATTTATTGAAACTGTTTAGAGCACGCTCGCAAATGGTCAGTCTTTTGATTGCTTTTGCATAGTATACGCACATTTTCGAGTTTAATTTTTTTTTCTGGCGTAAAAGTGCCTTATCAAATAATCCGACGTAAAATTGTTGAATATTAAAGATGTTTGTAAAAGGTGGTGAGTACTAATTCAGCTTTTCGGAAATAATTTCAGCCAGACAAGCGCCTGTGTTCGGAAGCAAGTTGATCAGGTTCTTCTAATGAATAACCTGGTCCACTTGGTTCCGAACAAAGGCAGGAGTCCTTTTTATATCTTTTATTCCTTTGTTTGTCTGTTAGCCGGCATACTTCGGTAGCGAAACACTCGTACGCAGCATGGCTTTCCGATTCATCCGGCAGCATTCTGCGATGATGTTCGCATCCCCCGTTTTCCACAGTCACGTCTCTGCGTCTACGTTCTCCTCAGCCTTCAGTGCATTCGACACACCTTGTTCTGATGCGCCGCTCACGTGCGATTTGAGAGCGTCAGATCAGCGTTCTCTGGTTCATTGAATGCAGCGGTTGTTTGTATGTTGGGTACAAACTGAAACGGTCGGAAACGCCTCTGGTTTCAGCACCTTATGCTTCATTCCTTTCCTGTAGTCTTCCTGTTCGAAACGCATCGGGCACAAAACACCTTGCCGCGAAATTTTGCGCAGCCACAAATTCTGAAATTTTTCGGTGGACGCTAGTTCATGGCAAGAAATTTCGGGGTTTCTTGGAGCATCAGATTTGCAGCACGTACGGCACGCAACGGTTTTCGGGCGGTCTAGAAAAGTCCGTAGAGGGCATGGTAGAAACGCAATTTACATTCCTATATGGATGCGCTGACATGAGAACATATCGCAGGGACGTCTTTTCGTCCTTGATGACAACCTCCAACAGCACAGTACAAGTCCGGCTGAAGGGTTGAAAGGCGGGTAAGTTGGTACATTGTAAATGAAAAATAATTGAAAATACAATATACCAACTGTATTCGTTGTGTTGTGAACACTCCTTCTCTTGTCCTTTGTCTTTTGTAACTCGTTATTTTCAATTTACAATTTCGGCTCTTCGCAAGAGTGGTGCCGGGCAGCATGCAATATTACCACAAACAAAATAAACTTCTTTTAAACTACCGTTTACCGAATATACGTGTGCATTAAAGAATTAGGCATAAAATTAGGCATAGACAAGATGCAAAAAGATGGTAACCACAGTCGAATGAAACCAAAGAACGACACGAAAGGTGCCCCTCAAAAGAGTCCCCCAGAAAACGGCGCTGACTGATCTTCATGACGTCGCAGTTAATCCGATTGAGCCGTGTTTAATCCCCTATCAACTCCTACCCCCTGCGTTGTCACGATGTAAGTACATGGGGATTAATTACAAAATGATGAGAACCGGTAGATGCAATCGACTGGACGTACTCTGCTGCATCATTCACCAGATATTTTTTGTACGGGGCTTAGTTATCGTGAAGATATTTCCAGAGAAAATACAACGTCTTTTTTACAAATAGCTCCCCTTGCTTCCCACGGTTCGATGCTGGAAAGCATGCGAGGATTTTGACCAATTCCTGTGTGCTTTTCTGTAGCTTCATTTCGTTTTCCTTTCCGTGAATTTTTTAGAAACCAACGCCGAGGGAAAAAGGCTTCGGAGCTATTGTCAGCTTTTACGGGTATAATGTTCTGTTCTGGCCATATGGGCGAGGGAAGTTTACCAAGAAAATATGTGTCTGGCGAGGCTGTGGATTCTAAAATTGTCGTCTTAAAAAGGGCACCACCCGTCAGTATACTTTTTTTTGTACTGCTGAGTTAGTGCTAAGATGGGTTCAGTGTGGGTGTGGCACCGTGCATCGGCCACGTATCGGCCTGGAAGCTCTAGGAAGCTTGGTAATTGCTACATTCGCTTCGCGAAGTTTAGTGCTCGCAAAAAATGCAGGTGGGGAAATTAAAAATGCAGTCATGAGTAGAAAAAAATACGGTATTCGGAGAACATCAGCAAAGGTTCAGAAGGAGCAGGCGCTTAGATGATAGCCCGTTCGTGCTTACGCAATGCACAGAAATAGCTAAGACGGAGAACAGACCTCTCAATATAAGCGGTGCATACGACAACGTGAACAAACTGCTGTGTTAATTATTTTCTACAGGAAGTATACAAAGATAATACAGTTGAAATTGCAGTGGAGGATATAAAATATGTGACAACTGTCGAGGTACGCAAACAATTAAGGCAAGGTTGTCCTATACCACCTTTGCTGTTCATGCCTTGTACATTCCACAGCATCCATTGGCGGCGTTTGTATGTCGTTTCCACTTCACACCCCGTCCAGTCGCGGACTCGATACGCAAGACCATGGCCTGAAATCCGCTCCCTCTGCCTCATCAACAGAGTTACACCTCCTTTCTTCTAAATTCACCAACACCTCGCTGTCTGTACATGTAACTTGATTTTTCTTAGACATCTTAGCCGCAGTTGCAGTAAACAGGAAACTTTAAGCAATATTGGTGGGCTCAACACCACGCGCCCGCACGTGTTAATTTAAGCAGCGAACCTTGAGCCCAGCGTGGAAAAGATATAGCATGCCCTTACAAAGTAAAATTCAGCCTCACAAATCACTTCCGCATTCTTGAAAATTGCAGCTGGGGGTTCTATAACCTTACGGCTAGAACAACAAATTAAATTGTGCAACCAAGGCTGCACCTAACTAACCGGAACAATTACAATAACTAAATAAAGAATGTCGTTCCGCTTATGTAAGGCCCCGTGGGGCCTCCTCGTGTGGCGTCTCATCGCAGGTAAGGAGGGAATGGGGAGGAGATGGTAAGGTATAAAAGGCCCCGCCTTGGAGGCAAGCAGTGCTGCCAACCCAAGGGATTTTCCCCTAAATCTAGAGAATTAGAACGCTGTTTAGGCGAAAAGGGATTTTTGTTTACTTTACTTTCTGTATGGGTCATTTGTAATTTTCGGTGTGAATCGGCTCCTTATTCACCGTTTCATCACCGCCTTGATTTTGAGATTGTCAATGTGCCATCTGCACGAGGGGAAAGCGTTCTTGGGATCGATGTAGCGATGTCGGGCCGGGAGGAGGTACGAGGATGACGTGACGGGACTCAGGGAGACTTTGGGGGACAACATGCCATTCTAATTACATGATGAACCAAATACACGGACTTTACCGATATGATGAGGGAAGTGCTGGAGACAAGAGCTCTTGAGACTCGATGAGGCGGACGAACGCCCTTAAACAGGGCTTTGCCTTCGGTTCCCGCCTTTTTTTCCCGCCAAGAAGCAAATCTGGTGGGTGCGGCCCTTGGACAGGGTCGATGACGCATCTGCCTAGGCAAAAGTTGGGAAGTGAGTGAGTAGAAACTTTATTGATTTTTAAGATTTAGCCTGCGGTGGAGGTGTTCTTCAAGGCTTGAGGTTGCCTCCTTAGCATTGGGTGGTCCCCTAGTCCAGGGCTCCACTGAGTCTGGCCACCTCGCTTGCGTGTGCTATGAGTGCCCTTTGGGCCTCTAGCTCGCAGCTGGTGAGCCGGCTCTCCCATTGCTCCGCACTTGGTGTGTCGTGTTTGTGGAACGATATGTTTCTGTCGCATTCCCATGTTATGTGGTATAGTGTTGGCCTCGCTTCGCACCAAGGGCATGTGGCGCGGTATTGTGTCGGGAAAATCTTGCTTAGTATATATAAGTTGGGGAAGGAGCCTGTCTGTAGCTTCCGCCATTTTGCGGCTTCTTCCTTGCTTAGTTCTTTGTGTGGTGGGGGGTATTTGTATCTTAGCCCCCTGTATAAACTTAGTGTTTCAGAGTACCCAGCCCCTAGGCTAGTCCAGAGCTCCTCCGGGGCTTGTGACCCCCCAGCTCGGATAGTAAGCCCTCGAGCTAGTTCTTCCGCCCTTTCGTTGCCCCAGACCCCCGCGTGGCCTGGTATCCAAATTATGTTATGTTTCTCTCTCCTCCCCGAGGGTGTCCCCTCGCTGAGGATCCTGAGTGTCGTTTTGCCTACCCTTCCTTTTGTGTAGTTTCGACACGCTTCTTGTGAGTCTGTTAAGATATTAAGGCGGAAGCCTTTAATGTCTCATCGTTGTAAGCAGCAGTTGTCGACAGAAAATGTCACGCTTTTCAATTGGTGGAAACGGTCGTGACGTCACAGTGCGCGAATCTCAAACGGGGCCAATGGCACTTTGGCTAGTAACCATACAACCAATTGAAGGGATCGTATAGTGATACTCCAAGTAAGTGGGACTGAGCTTAGTTAATTGCTTAATTACCCAATTAGCCTAATTAGCTTTACTAGTCAGGCCATATAAATAAATAAAAGCGATTAAGAAATTGGTCGAGCTCAGGAATCGAACCCCGGTCTTCGGCGTGAGAGACGAGCACGCTATCCACTCCACCATGCCAGCACGATGGTTTGGAATGAACAACGGCGCGTCTAGTGAATACGGTGTCTTCACTCACTCTCATCCTCCTCCATTCCCTTCCGGCGAGGTTTAGGTGTCCACCGACAAATGAGAGAGATACATTTCCTTTCCTCAAAAACCAATTTACCGACGAGCGAGGCGTAGAACCGAATGGGCGATGGCGTTCTATGGACTCCTTGGCAGCGTTGCAAGACGCTGTCGCGTTCCGCTCTTAGGGGCGAAGCTTAACATCTTAACCACACATCAGTGACCACACTTTAGGTCCAAAAAGTGCCCCCCTGAATTTTGACGGGTGTCCACCGAGATATGTGAGACAGTTACTGCGTAATTTCCTTTCCTCAAATACAATTTTCATTTTCTTCATTACGGCTCCTCTTTATCTATCTTCTTTCACTCCCACCTCCCTTCCTCTACGGTGCGGTTCAGGTGTCCACCGAGATGACAGAGAATTACTGCGCCATTTCCTTTCCTCAAGAAGCGTTGCGTTCAAAGGGCAAGGCATCGCGCCGAACGGGTTCCGTGGACTCCCTGGCAGCGCTACGACGCGCTGTCGCGTTCCACTCCTAAAGGCGAAGCTTAAGCGTCATTAATTAGCGATTAATTAGTATTCAGGCATTAATCAGTAATTAGCAATTAATTAGTGATTTGCCATCACTTAGTAATTAGTAGTCAATTATATGTGACGCCACCAGTGCCAGAGAAACAGCGAAGGTGGTGCAGAAAACGCTTCCGCCTCTACCCACTTTAGACAGTCAAAGTGCCCCCTGAACTTTTCAAGGGTCTCCCCTTTCTATCCCCCTCCCTCATTGCTAGGGCTATCGCTATCTCCTCCGCCTCTGCTACATTTGATGCCCTGACCGTGAGGCTCGTTATGTGTTCTCCCTGGTGGTTGACGACTACCGCCACCATTTTATTTCCTCGTTCACCATAGTACGGGGAAGCGTCGGTGTATACCGTGCTGTCCCTGTGCCCTATTGTTTTTTCATAGTATTCTGCCCTGGCTCTCCTCCTGCTGGCATGGAGGTTTGGGTCCATGTTGCGGGGGATGGGTTGTACGCTTATGTTTCTTCTTAGTGCGTCTGGTATGTTTGCCCTGTTGTTGTGATGGTTCTCCGTCTCCCGACCCAACCTAGTAAGAAGTGCTCGTCCGGTTCTTGTGTCGCTGAGTCTTTGAAGTTGTGCCTTTATTTGGCATTCACTCAGCTCTTCAAAAGTGTTGTTTAGCCCTAGTTGCATTAGCTTCTCGTTGGACGTGTTCCTTGGTAGATGTAAGGCTATCTTGTACGCTTTGCGAAGGATAGCTTCTGCTTGCTCTCTTTCAGCTTTGATGGTTACGTGGTGTGGTAGTGAGTATGTTATTCGACTGACTATCAGGCTGTTCACCAGTCTGATTGTGTCTTCTTCCTTCATGCCATGCCTTTTGCTGGCTACTCTATTTATCATTCGGCCTACTTGCTCCGCCGCTTTGCGTAGCAGGCTGAGTGTGTGGCTGCATTTCCTGCTACCTTGCAGCCACATACCGAGTATTCTTATCATTCTTTGTTCCGGTATGTTCTGCCCTTCTAGTTTTACCTCGAGGTTAGCCTCTGTAGGTTGCCTTCCTACTCTGAGAAGTTCGGACTTTTCGGTGGAACACCTTAGTCCCCTCTTCTTCATGTATCCTTCAATGCAGGTGGCTGCCGCTTGTAGACTTTCTTCTTTGCTTCCTAGCGAGCCTTCGCTGGTCCATATGGTGATGTCATCCGCATACATTGCGTGTCTGATTCCTTGTATCTGGCTGAGCTCTTTGGCTAGGATGATCATTGATATGTTGAAGAGCACTGGTGATATCACTGAGCCTTGTGGAGTTCCCCTGCATGGTGTTTGAAAGACCTCGCTTCGTAGGTCTCCCAAACCCACCGTTGCAGTTCTGTTTGTGAGGAAGCTTCTCACGTAGTCGTGTGTTTTCTTTCCGCAGTTGGTGGCGTTGATGCCTTCCATGATTGCTGCGTGGGATACGTTGTCGAAGGCCCCTTTGATGTCCACGGCCATGACTACGTTTTCCCCTTTGCTTGGCATTGTTTCTAGTACTTCTTCTTTGAGCTGAAGCAGCACGTTTTGGGTCGATAGATGTTCCCTGAAGCCGAACATGGTGTTGGGGTACCATCCTCCGTCTTCTAGGTGTCTTTGTATTCTTTTAGTGACGATTCTTTCGAAAAGCTTGCCCAGGCACGATGTTAGCGAGATAGGTCTGAGATTTTCTATCTGCAGTTTTTTGCCTCGTTTGGGTATCATAACGACATCCGCGTGTTTCCACTCTTTCGGAACCGTTCCCTCTTCCCAGAGTTTGTTTAAGTATTTTGTGAGCTGTTCTACCGCTTCATCGCTGAGATTTCTTATCAACGAGTTCTGGATCTTGTCCGCCCCCGCTGCCGTGTTCTTTGTCGTTGCCCTTATGGCTTGAATAACTTCTTCTCTTGTTATCGGTTTGTCCATGTCCTGGTTTTCTTTCCCTTGGTATTCTCCTTGGTAGGCTTTCACCTGTTCTTTTCCGTAGCATTTCTCTTTTACTGCTTGGATTAGCTGCTCCTCCGTCCCTTCGTATTGGTGGATCAGTCTTTGTATCGATTTGTTACTTTCTGCTTTGTTCTTCGATGGGTCCATGAGCTTCCTTAGTATTTGCCACGTTCTGGCCGTGCCTAGGGTGCCATTCAGTGTTGTGCTGAATTGTTGCCATCCCTGTCTAGCCAGTTGTGTTGCGTATTCTTCCGCTCGCTTGGTGATTTCTGCTATCTTCTTTTTTAGTTTCCTGTTAAGCTTCTGTTTCTTCCAGCGTTTGGTTAGGCTTTTCCTTGCCTCCCATAGGCCGAGGAGTCGTTTGTCTACCTCTGGTGCCTGTTCTGTGCGGTTAACTTCTTTGGTATATGTATCTCTTATTTGTTTAAGTTGTTGGCTCCATTCTTCTAAAGACGTGATGTCGCCTTTGATGCTTTTGCAGTGGGTGCGGAAAGCGTCCCAGTCTGTCAGTCTTGCCTTGCCTATTTTCCTTCTGATGCTTTCGGCTTCAATGGCCACTCTGATTATAACGTGGTCGCTGCCTAGGTTCTCCTGTGTGTTTTCCCACTCTGCTTGTTTAGCTCCTCTGACAAAGGTTAGGTCGGGACACGTGTCTACGCTTACACTGTTGCCTTGCCTTGTGGGTTGGCTCTCATCCGTAAGTAGCTCGCAGCCTGTGTTTTCTGCTGCTGTACATATGCTCCGCCCTTTTATGTCCTCTTTTTTGCTGCCCCATTGCGGGCTTTTCGCGTTGAAGTCTCCTGCTATAACTAGGGTGTTCTGCCCTGCAAGTTTCTTTGCCTCCGCGAAAAGCTTGATGAAGTCTCCCCTGTTTTTAGGTGGGCTATATATGTTTATAACAAAGGTGCTTTTTGCTTTCCTTTTCCTTTTGGGAATTATTTCAGTTATCACGTGTTCTAGGTGTGTGTCTGCTATTTCCCCATGATTTATTGCTGTTATTTTGTCGCTAATGAGTGTTGCTGTTTTCCCTTTTTCCTGGCATGAGTAGCCTCTTAGGGTTGGCGTACAGTTTGTTTCTTGTAATAAGAATAGGTCTGGTGGGGTTCCCCTAGTGCTAATGAATTGCTGCAGGAGCCCCTGCTTGCGCCTGTAGCCCCTGCAGTTCCATTGCCAAATCTCTAGTTGTTGTCCTCCTGCCATGTTGCTGTGTTGCAGCTACTATTGTTCCCTTGGGTTTCTGTACCGAACCTCCGCTCATTAAAGAGGCGGTCTCTGGCGTCGTTTAGTGTTCTCTGTGTTGTTTGATTTTTAACGTAATTACGGAAGCTCTGGTCTTGCAAAGCTATTTTCTGGCTTAGTTGTTGCATTTGTTGCTGCATTTGTTGTTGCATTTGCAGCATGAGTGTTTTTAGGTCTTCCCCTGCCGTGTTGGTCTCCCCCATGTTTTGTGGGTTCTCTATGGTTTGTGGTGGTGGTGTTGGCGTTCTCACTGGTGAGAAACCTGTTCTTCGTATCTCCTGTAGTTCTGCGATTAAGTCGCTGATCTGCTTTCTTAGCTGCCTATTCTCCTTTCTTATGTTGTTGATTTCTGCTCTTAGGCTTTCGTTTTCTGCCTTGGTGTCTGTTGTGTTGTTTTTCTCGTGCGGAGCAAAAAGTATTTTGGGAGAGCCGCCAACCCAGCTTACCTTAACTCCGCCGCTTTTCTTCTGCTGCGTTTGCTGCTGGCTGGCCGTGGTCTGGCTCGTCTCGCCTCGTCCCCGGCTCTGGCTCCGGTCCCGGCTGCGGCTGTTGCTGCGTCCCCTGGACTCGCTTCGGTAGTCAGGTTGTTTCTCCTGGTCCTCGTTCCGGAACCAGCGTGGTCCTCGTCCTCCATTTCTGCCTTGGCTGCGGCTGCGTTGCTGCTGACCCCAGGCTCGTAGCTCTCCGAATGATTTTAGTCGCTGTGTGCATTCCCTTGCTCCTGTGACGTGGGAGCCCTTGCACACGAGGCACTTCGGTACGCATTGGTGTTGCGTCTCCGGATTTGCTTGGCCGCATTGCCTGCACGCCTTGCTTTCCGGGTATGGGCATACATCTGCTCGATGCCCTTGCTGGTAGCAGTTGTAGCATATCTGCCTCGTTGGTCTGTATGGGTGGCACCACATCTCTCCCCCGTAGAGCAGGACTTGCTTGGGAAGGATTGGGCCGCTGAAGGTAATGACTGCTGTGCTGGATCTCCCTAGCATTCGTGCCGCCAAAATCTTCACTCCGTGCGTTCTTGTCCTTAGGTTGGCCTTTAATTCTTCTTCTGGGGTTCCCGGGTCTACCCCGTGGATGACTCCCCGTAGCGTTCCCTCCGGCGCCGCCACGTGTGCTGTGACTTGGTAGCTTCTTCCGCCGAAGTTGAGCTGCGCTATGTTTCTGACTTGTTTGGCTGTCTCTTCCTTATTCGTGCAGACGATTATGATGTTCGAGACGTTGCGCAGTCGGATTATAAGGTCTTCTGCCTTGCATCCATGCCCGGTGGCTGCAACCACCGCTCGCGCCACTTGGTGTGTTTGCAGCTCTCGCACTGCTAGTCCCTTTGGCCTCAGGATCACCTTTAAATCTTCTTTCGGTAGGGGAGGGAGTCTCCTCTTCGGCGCTCCTTCCCTCTCGCCTTGCTTGGTTGTGCTTTGTTTGTCGCCTGTGCTTTTCCCTCCGCTTGAGGGGCTCGGATCCCCCGTCACGTGGCCTGCCGTCGCTTCCTGGCTCTTCCGTATTTTCTTGTGCCGCCGTTGCGACATGGCTACTGTCCAGTCTGAGTCCGAATCGTATTTGCGACTCGCCTGCGCTGTTTTTGTTAGGGTGCTGCCTCCCGGGATTTGGGTGTTCACCGTCGGGCCCTGTAAGTGGGATCCCCCGGCGGTGGCGTCTCGTTGGTCTTCCTCCATTCTTTCTTGGGTCTCCATAATTCGGTTTGCCAAAAATTCATGTCTGGCATGGATGTCTTGCGTCTGGGTCATCTTTCCGCTGCCTCCGTCGCCTGCCGAGGTCGAGGAGTCCGCGGAAGTCGCCGCCCGTGAAACCTAGTCGCTAGGCCTAGCGTTGGCTTAGCTCATTTGTCCACGTGGTTGATCTTCAAGACCGGATAAATTCAAAAATATTGGGCCCACCGGTTTGAAAATGGTGTCCTCCTGGTCTGCTTCTCTTCCTGCGTCGCCTCCCGCCAAAATTTTGGCAGTTCCTCTGAGTTGACCGGGCCAAAAAGCCCAAAAACTGCGGAGCGCATGTGGCGCACGTCCGCTCGTAGTGGAAACTTGTGGAAAGTAGTGGAAAGTTGGGAAACTTCCTTTGCTTGGAGTTTCCAGGTCAGTTCCTGGAACAGTTCCAGGTCAGTTCCTGGAAAACCAACTCGCCCACTCAATTCCATTATTCCATTACCCTGGAACAGTCTAGCTTCAGGAGTGCCAAGAAGCACGCTGGCCAAGAAGCACGGTTCCTCGAAACCACGGCTGAAGGAAGTTTGGTGTGACTCCGCAGTGCACATTCCTCGTCACGACATGCGCTGCTTGTTGGAAGGGCTGGTCTAGGTTGTGCTCTCCTGGCTGGGTTCTGGTGAATTGCTGTAGAAGTGGATCTCGCGACGAGTTTTCTTAGAAACAGTCCCTGTGACTCGCCAGCTGAGGGTGAAGTGGTTAACTAGTCTCTTTGAGTACCAACTCGACCGGGATGCAAGCAGAAAGAGTCCACTGGTAATTGCTGGAATTACAGGTCCATGTTCGTTCACAACAGCGCAGACGACTTCGTATAAATTCTCGCAGGTATGCTAGCCGCTCTCAAAGTCAATGTCAGCGCCAGAATGTCGTCGTCGTCCGACTGTGACCTGCAATGCCCGCATGCACCAGAGAAAGCCAAGGTATACGCGCAAAAGTACCTTGAAAAATGGGAAAAGTATAGCAAGTACAGTGGCTGGCTGATGAAGAACAAGAAATGACCGCCGCATTTCTACTGCGAGTCGTGTGGTGCTGATTATAAAGGTGGAAAATCTGAATTAGTCAAGCAGGGAGCACCAGGCAAGCTTCGCTAGCATGGTAAAGACGTAAACGCTTTTTGGCATGCCCTGTTTCAACGCAAACTCAAAAGTGGAAAAGAAAGCCAAGGAAGGGGAAATAGGTCGGCTGCTTTCGCTGTTCAGAACAACCTTCCGCGTGCCATGATGGACCCCCTCGTACCGCTAGTAAAAGCGGTGTGCTCAGATTCCGACATCGCGAAAAAAATGTCTTGTGGCAGACCGAAGTGCCGTCCAATAATCAAGGGAGTGCTCGGAAAAGACGGCAGCGAAAATCTCACATGTTAGTGGGCGATGTCTTCACAGCAGCTGTGATTGACTACAGGAAGAACATGATTGGCTTTGCAGCCGATGACGCTAACGTAATGATGGGGGCTAGGAACTCAATGGCTTCCCTCCTCACGGGCGACATTCTCGGACAGTTTAGAATGAAGTGCGTGTGCCATTCCTTTCACCTGCGTGATGCATGCCAGACGCTCCCCAGGGGCATTGGAGGCTTGTCCAGAGACATTTGTAACTATTTCCTGTCGTATAAGCATATGGTGGCATATCACCATGTCCATTAGGAGATCCTAGCTGTGCAGCATCACAAGCTTTCACACCCCTCTCATACAAGTTGGCTCTCCTTCCAAGCTGTTGTGAAACGGCTTCTCGAAAAATACCATGCTCTTGTTGCATTTTTTTAGACCAAAACAGCGAG
This sequence comes from Amblyomma mixtum, assembly GCF_055824585.1. Classification (NCBI taxonomy): domain Eukaryota; kingdom Metazoa; phylum Arthropoda; class Arachnida; order Ixodida; family Ixodidae; genus Amblyomma; species Amblyomma mixtum. Next base: position 349,663,400 of record NC_143014.1, on the reverse strand, counting down.
GACCGACTTTAAGATGCTGAATCCATCTTGAACAAGCTGAAGGACCCCTCAACAAAGCTGTATCTCTAATTTCTCGACTATGCTCTTCCGCTCTTCACCACGCTAAACAAGGAAATGCAAGCCGCAGAGACAACACTGCTCAAGCTTCTTGACTCCATATCAGCGGTATTGAAGACCATTCTCGAAGCGTATATAAATTTAAACTTTTTGCGTGAGCGTGTACCGTACAGAGACCCAACAAACTTCATGCCTCTTGAGGAGATATAGCTCGGTGTAAAAGTGATGTCGGCACTGTCGGGGCCTCATAGCATAGACTGAACTATAACTCATAACTTCCGCCTGAGATGTTTAGAATTTTATACTCAAGCGGCAACCCTGATACTAACCAGACTCCCACTGGATAAAATCCAGATGAAGAGACTGGAGGCAGTCGACCCGCAAGTTGTCATCGAAAAGCGGACTTCTTCAATAGCCCCATTTGCCACGTCATTCTCTTCGGTGCCAGAAACGGAAATGAGAAAAATGACGCAGAATAGAGGCCACTCCGCAACACGAAAATGGACGTGCCGGAAGATGTGAACGTTCAACGCTCTTGAAAACGAGTGAGACGCCAGGCAAGGGGACGGAAGCCCAATGTCTCCTCTTTCTTGAGCGACTTTGTCGACAAGTTCTCTGTTTGCCGCACTCGAGTGCAACAGCGGAGAGAGTTTTCTCTCAGACCAACCTGATCGAAACAAAGCTAAGGAACAGCTTGGTGACGCAATCCGTGGCAACTACTAATTACGCCAAGCGGGTTCTAGGAAGAGCCAACTGTATCACTTTGCAGGGAAGGAATGCATAATTGGCCTCATGGGAAAAGGACTTGTATATGCATGAGTGAAACACAGCCGGAATGCCACTCAAATGACTTGTCCTCTGTATTAGCGTTTGTTGGTTCACGCCCACATTTGTGCACAAAGTGGATTTGCCTCGCATTTTGATTGCAGTCGGTGAGCATAAGTGTTCACTGCCAGATTTCCATTCATTTCTCGGCTTCGCCCAGGATTTGTTAGCTTTTGATAACTCGAATGTTTTTCTTACTCATGATCGTGGTACGCGAGTTTTCATGGGATATTAATGTGTTACTGTGTTCGAAGTTACTCCCAAAATCTGGTAAAAGGGTCCCTGCGAAATAAAACAGTTTGCAGTTCAACTACGCACATTTTTTTCATGCCTCAATATTATTTTTCGCATCTAGGGAAATCTGAAAGACTTTCAGTGAAAAATTGGGGGAGCAGAGGCTTTCGAGGTTAGCAGCACTGGAGGGAAGTCCCAGTTGTCTGCGAACGAGTGGGAGTGCCGACCACCTGGGAGCTTATCTTACGTCGTCATTGGACTGCGCTCCTCACGAAGGGGCTTTTGACGTGTGTTTCTGTGAGTATAATCGGTGCATATTCGTCGCTTAAACGGAGTAGCAGACAAAGATTTTCCGTGTGCACGTCTCAAAAACTGTGAGTCGTAATTTTTGTTCTTCCATTCGCAGGTGACGTTATGGAGGATCGAGTCGACTGCCGCCAGGAATGCATCCTGCAGGACTCCGGCCAGTACAGCGAATGGGCGACCAGCGACGTAATGCTCCGAGACACACCTCGGGCGTCTACGCCGCTGCCGCAAAGCCGTCATGATTTCAAGAGGCTGTCAGATTCGCCCAGTTCGTGGAGGTCTTCCGCAGTTCTTTCCACGTGCTCTTACGCCTCAGTCAGCAGCTCCGCGTCTGGTTCCGTTCTATCTCCGCTGTCACGGCGAAAGGAAAGCCCTGCTCCAGAATCTGTGTGTCAGTGCCGTCGGAGGATACAATTCACCGACTGCGATGACCTTGAGGGATTGCTTTTATGCGCCGATGCTGCAAAAGGCGCTCTTTTTGCAAATGAGATGCGACAGTCAAGCAGCGAGTTGTGTTCTTGTTCCCTGGAGAACCTGGGTGACGACTGCGAACAGCTGCCTGTGGTGTTCCAACGGATCGCTGTCAACGGTACTGCATGTGCGATTTGCCGTGAACGGCAGGTCTTCCGTTTGCAACGCGATCGAATCGTACGAGCGCTGGAGCTCTAAGGCACCTCTGCGAAGTAGCGTCTCACTTCTGAAATCATGGGAAGCAGCGGCCATTGCTGGTAACCCTCGGATTGATTGGCACTCACATGGTAACTGCACTGTAGTTGTGCAGCGTATTTAATGTTTGCACATATTCGGTTTCGTAACTCGGCTATTGGCACGTGCTGCTTTTACATAATTTTGTTAGACATGCTTCACGCAAAGCATTTGTTACAAACCATGTTTTATCCTTAGCGCGGGAGCTTAGGAATACTCTCGACAGAAACATGCTTTATGTGGATTAATCTGTTTGAGACCTGAGGTTCATGTGCCGAGGGTAAATATGTGCTCACACTGCGGATTATAATGTGAAGTTGCATATTTGGTTGCCTGTTCTTACTGAATGTTAATCCCACTTGTTACCTTTCTTTTTCCATTATAGCCGAAGATTTGTTCTCCTTGCGTCACTAACCCTGGTGTAAGATTGCATTGGACGTCTTTTTGACGTCCACATTGAGTTTGCGATACGGCGTTGAGCTTGAGATACGGCAAGGCGTTGGGCTGTTGTGTCGCTGACGAGCGTTGACACCACGCTGACGGCATGGATCTCGACGTCGGTGGTATCCACGGCGGTGCTGTCTCCAGGAACGAGTGATCTTTATAGCACGTCTGCCAGGACCATCTGCTTGCCAGTACGAAATACGATTGTGTAATCATACTTTGAAAGCCTCAGAAAGAAGTGCTGCACTCGTGGTGGCATATCAGCTATCGCCTTCTTTGCTATGTCTATAAGGGGCCGGTGATCACCCGTAAACGAAGTGATGAAATCGTTCACAGCCGAAATCAAGCGCCAGAGCTTCTCGTTCAATTCGACAATAGCGCTGTTCTGTCCCAGCTAACGATTTTGATGCGTATGCTACTGGCTTCCGTTCGTCATCAAGCCTTTGCAGAAAAGCCGACCGAACGCCATATTGCGAGGCATCTGATGTAACTTTGACGTCCAGGTTTGGGCCGAAAACTGCGAACAGCGGAGCTGCGCTCAGCGCCTCACAAATTCCTCGTCATTCAGTTTCATGGTTAATTGGCAGTCCATTGCAACCGCTCATCTTCCTTGAGAGGAGACCTTATCAATGAAAGGCGCTGTGCCAAGCTTGGCACATATCTGCTAAAATAGTTGTCCCCAGGAGTCTCTGTACTGCTTGCTTGTCTTTTGGCCTTGGCATCTCGTGAATGATGGAAATTAATTCTGGATCCAGCGCGATGCCTTTGCTGGAAATTATGTCACCCAGAAATGCGATCTTTGGTTCGCCAAACTTTCGCTTTGCAGCGTTAAAGGTAAGCCTTTCGGAGCCAGCTACTTTTACTGCACTTCGTAGGCGCTTTTTATGTTCTTCTCGGGTTGGGCCCCATTGATGGTTTCAGAATTTCCCCAGTAAAGTATGTAGCCGATGTAATTAGCCCAGTGTTAGAATATATCTTTAATTGTTGCATTGAACATGCAGTATTCCCCAAAAGAATGCAAATTGCCAGAGTCACGGTTATACATCAAGGCGGAGACAAAAACATTCTGTCAAATTATCGACCAATATCCATTCTTCCTGTTTTTTCAGAGTGTTTTGAAAAAATCCTGTTTAGACGGATATCTGGTTTCTGTGACAAACATAACATAATAACGCCCAGTCAGCATGGTTTCAGAAAACACTTCTCGACGGAAACCGCGCTTCTAACTCAGAAAGAACTAATCTTGGAGTCCTTTGAACAGAAACTTCTCACTCTTGGCATTTTCATTGATTTTTCCAAAGCATTTGACCGCATGAATCACAGAATAATGATAGCTAAGCTCGAGCACTATGGTTTTCGCAGAAAGTTTCTTCAAATAATGCAGTCTTATTTAGGTTCTCGAGTACAACAGGTAAACATACACAATGACTCCTCAGATTTTAGGCATATCACTTCAGGCGTTCCGCAAGGCAGTAGTTTGGGACCACTCCTATTCCTCCTTTATGTTAATGACGTCGTCTGCATTAGTAAGCTGCCAACTTTCATTATTTACGCAGATGACACCACTTTATTTTTTAGAGCCTCACATTTACAAGATCTTCAGCAACAAGCATCACATTGTCTACACTCGCTTTTAGAATGGTCTGAATGCAATTTGTTAAGCATTAACACCCAGAAAACAAAAGCTGTGCTCTTCAGACCTCGCAGTAAGCCTATTAACGGATCGCCACTTTCTTTAAGATTGGGCTCGTCACTCATCCAGATTGTTCCAGTTATCATAAGTTTAGGTGTGAATTTTCAAGAGAACTTATTAGGGAATGATCATGTCGAAATGGTAATAAACAAACAGTCCAAGGTTGTCGGTATTTTATGTCGACTAAGGTACTTTATGCCGAAGCGTATTAAGCAAATGCTGTATAACGCACTTTTTTTCTTCTGTTCTTAACTATTGCTTTTCGGTCTGGGGCACTACGTCTTTTACCAACATTAATCGTTTGCACCTTCTTCAAAAAAAAAGCTGTTCGTAGCATTGTGAATGCTCCGCGACTAGAGCATAGTGGCCCGATATTTCAGGCACTCGGCATCACCCCCCTTCCCCAGTTGTATGAAACGTTGCTCTTAAGACGGTATGAAACAAGTGTTGTTAAAAACAATTGCTTTATGTTACAGCTGTCTGGACTGAAATACAAAGAGTCTAAATACTCTACTCGAACAGTTTTGAATTGGTTTGTACCTAAGACCCGCACAAATTACGGGTATCAAATGCTGAACTTCACTCTCCCACATTTATTAAATAAGAAATCCTTATAAATGTATAGCTAAACAATGCCAACAACTGTTATATGTCTTGTGTGTTTGTACGTTCTTTTTTTTTTCTCTGAAAGTGCCCTCGTATTGTTTCTTTCGTTTGTTTTGTTAGCGTGAACAAGTGTATCACTGCCAAGCTTCTGTAGGGTGCGCCGGCCTCGTCAAGCCTTGCACTGGCTTTTTGCCGGTGCACCCAACATCGCCATGATGTTCAATAAATATATTCTGAAATCAACACATCGTCAACATACACGTAAACCCCAGGAGGACCGTCAAATACCTCGTTTAGTGCTTTCTGAAACACTTCACTGGCTGAGGCAGTGCCGAAAAGGAGGCGCAAAAAACAGTAACGCTCAAAGGGCGCGGACAATGTGCACATTTTGGATCAAGTCTCATCCAAGGGAACTTGATGAAAACTGGCATTGGCGTCTAAACGCGAGAAACATTTTGCGCCTGTTAGCTCTGCCTCAATCTCCTCTCGCCTTGGCATCTGGTAGTGTTCCCGTTTCAAACTGTCATTAAATTTTCTCGGGTGAAGTCATACTTTTAGCTTGCCATCTTTTTAACATTACGAGTGGACTTACCCAGTCCGTCGGGTCGCTCATTTTGAGAATAATGCCCTCTCGTTCCATTCGGTCCTGCTCGGCACGCAGTGGCTGCTGAAGAGACAGGGGCACTCTTCGAGCCGCCTGGACGATGGGTGTAGTATCCTCGCGAAGCACAATCTTGCATTCCCGCCGGAGGCGTCCAGTTCCAAGAAACAAGTGCGGGAACTGCCGGGCAGTTTCCTCACAAGTGGTTGTGGCTGAAGCGTCGATATTCCGCTGAACGAGTCCAATACGCTTGATGGCCTCAAATCCAAGAATAGCGTGGTGTTGGTTTTGTTTTGTTTTTTTTTTTACCACGAAGAACTCGGCACTTTCTTTTCGATTGGAAATGACGACAGGTGTCGAGAAGGTTCCTCGGTGCTTGACAATGCCACCGATGTACGAGCGCAGCGCTGCTCCGTTTGACCGAAGCCCAGCGACATTAAACTTTCGATAGGCTGATAACGGGACGAGGTTCTCTTGGGATCCGGTATCAACTTTGAATGTGACGTTCTTTCCTCCAATACTGGCTTCCACAAGCTAGTCGCGGCCATTCGGAATGCTATCGACCGCCACATCTAATACCCCTGTCCCACGGGTGTTTCGAAGGCCCTCGAACCGATAGACTATCGACTCAAAGGCGATCGAGCGCTGCTACACGGCCAGTTTGAATGTCCATCGACTCAATAGTCTATCGAGTCAACGGAGCAGCCCGGAACTCTATCGAGATTTCGAGGGCCTTGAGCGTTGCCCAGTGTTGCTAGCATTGCTTCGAACGACAAATATGGCGGCGCCCTTCAAAGTCGGGCCCCTCGCTTCGGACTGAATTCTCGTCGTTGCTGCCTTTTTCAGTCTGTTCACTGGTCATAAATGGGGTACCGGTCTTTCACTTCTTCTCATCTTGCCTATCAGAAAATGTATAAGTGATAAATTTGCTTTATTTTTTATTTATAGCGACGATTCTGCCGCTGCTAGGCCTAAGAGGAGACAGTTTGTTGACAGCAATGGTTCTCGTCTTGACAACCAGATGGCGCCACTATAGGCTAAGTTTATTTTTGCGTCTCTGCTAGCATACGCTGAACTAAAAGTGGGAAAGCGTACGTAAGCGCGCATACGCTCGTGAAACGTAGACAGCAGAAATTTATGCTCTTTTATCACTGTATCTATATACGCCGCGAGCGGCGACGTGGTGTGCAAAAGCGAGAAACAGCAGCGCGCGGCAGTTCCACCTCGCCCGGGCGTCAACAGATGAGAACAGATCCTAGTTTTTGCGGCGAGCGAATCTGCTTCATTCGCAGCATTTTTGGACGAGAGTTAATTATTAAGCATGATATGCTTTTAGCTCCCGTTGTCGGCAGTGTGGTGACGTCCCGGCGAGACCGAGAGCCAACATCCGGGCACTGAATCCCACTCATCCGGGCACTGAATTCCATTCATCCGGGCACTGTTTTTGTTATCTGCGCGAAACCGAACGTAACGATTGTGGCGCCACACGAGCTTGGCGTAAGACGCGAGAACCATTTCAATAGCCATTGAGATATGCCGTGTAGCAGGACCACAACTCCCTCGAGTTCGATGTAGATCGAAAATCTCGAAGGCCCTCGACTCGATGGCCATGGAAACTGGCCGTGTGACAGGGGTATTAAACTTGGAAGTCGTCGTCACCACCTTGCTATACCTCACCGACATCAGTTCTCCCTCTGCAACACGAGGTAAAATGGTTTGGACTGTTGCACGAACGACGTTTTTCCGTATGCCGGGCAGCGCATTGGCGGATGTGTCCGGCCGCAACGGGGGCACGTGGCTGGCTGATGCTCTTTTCTTGAAGTTACTGCATATATTTCTGTCTCTGTCTTGAAGCATATCTCATTTTGGCGAGGGGCGGTTTCAGCTGCTTTGCATAAAGTCATAGCTCTTCCGAGCGCGAAATACTTTTCTCTAAGCATTTGCTCTCGTAGCTTGGGAGAGTTTGTGCCGAAAACCACTCAGTCCCGCACCATGTCGTCAGTTAGGGCCTCGAAATTGCAGAACCTCGCCTGTTTCTTCACCTCTCGCAAAAATTGTTCGAAAGGTTCTGCCGGCTACTGCACGAGTTTACGGAACATATACTTTTCGTGCACTTCGTTCTTCTTTCCGGCGAAGTATTCCTGAAACATGGCGACAACCACTTTGCAGTCCTGTTTGCCTTGTCTCCAAGAACGAGAAATTGCTGTAAATATCTATCGCAACTTCGCCTGCTACGCTCAGCAAGAGCGCCGTTTTCGCCGCTTCAGTCCTTGGTTTTTCAGGTGACGTTGCCTCCAAGAAGAGTTCAAACCTTTGGTGGAACAGCTTGCATCTTCTTCCGGCTTTCCGGACAGGATCAGTGGTTCTGTAGGCTTGATGCTTACCATGTCTGCAAAGCTGCTCCGGGTCGTCCGTCGGCGGGTGAGCACAACGAGTGGAATCCGCGAACAGCAGGCTCGAGGATCATCCCACTTCTGACACCAAGCATCATTTAACCACTGGCCGAAGTCAAACGTGGACGCAGCCACAGAACACTGAACGACCTGCTTTATTCAGCGAGTGTTTTTATAGCCCACTCGGTGCGTAAGAGGGCGAGTGGGTTATCGCGCATTAGATAGCGGCATGCTCCCCGGAGCTTGGCCGGTGGTTAGTGCCCGTGCGTGCGACACGACTGAAGATCCGATACACAAACGCGTAACCTTCATGCACGCTGGTCAGCCTCAGAGATACATTCCTTCTTTTGAGCTATTTCGTCATCGCACTTGTGCTTGCGAGATGGGCCTGTGACAGCGGTACCTGTACTTCACCTTGAAAGACCTTTATTTGCAGGTAAGAGTATTCCTGAAACATGGCGACAACCACTTTGCAGTCCTGTTTGCCTTGTCTCCAAGAACGAGAAATTGCTGTAAATATCTATCGCAACTTCGCCTGCTACGCTCAGCAAGAGCGCCGTTTTCGCCGCTTCAGTCCTTGGTTTTTCAGGTGACGTTGCCTCCAAGAAGAGTTCAAACCTTTGGTGGAACAGCTTGCATCTTCTTCTGCGTCCCTTTAAGGATATCTAGTTCAATTATTTGTTCGCGGGGTGTGATCACATAAACTTGTTGAAGCATAGAACTTAAAAAATAACTAGCGTTCTCAGAACACAATGCCTCCAAGCTTCACCGGTAAACGGTCCAAATAAATGCTCGTAATTCAGCAGAGGAGAAATTGGGGCCTGTTGGTAGTTCATGATGAGGAAGTTAGAGCGCAAAAAAAAACAGAGAAAGTGGAGACGTGGACGGGACAAGCGCTAACTTTCAACAACTGCTTTATTGAACCTAGCGGGAACCTAGCGGGGCCGCACCGCATGCGCTAAACCTCTTGTCTCCCAAACTTGCTGTTGTTAAACCCTCAGTAGAGTGTGCAGAAGGTGGTGAAGGCATACACGGTTCAAAATAGCTAAGATAATACACATTATGATGACAAAAATCGATGTTCTTTTGGAGTCATGTGCACTGAGGGCGTGCTGATGCATAGATTGTTCTGAGCGATCTTAGCGGCTTCAAAGAGCTCACGTTCGAGCCTACCTTGATGCCTCCCGATTACCGAGGTGCTTTTCAGAAGCGGTAGACATTTGCAGTCCTTACAATGGGGTGGGATGTTCGAGCCGTAGCCTTTATCTAGTGAATTGGCGTGCTCCCTCAATCTGTCGTTTAAACATCGACCTGTCTGACCGATATAGATTTGACCACAGCTCAGAGGGATGCATAACGCCTTCTTTACAGGGAACAAATCTTTAATCGTGCTTCTTATTACACCCACGATTTTTTCGACGCTCACCAGTCACCATGGGACATAACTTGGATAGATTGCATGGCGCCTTGACATTAACCTGGAATTTAGCCGCAATTCTCTTCAGATTATGCGACACGCGGTGCACGTAAGGCATTACAGCGAAGCTTTCGCTCATTTGTTCCTTCGTGCGCCTGTGCAAGGGTGTTTTCATCTTCTGTATCAGCGTTTCCGCCACAGCTACGATCATTTCGGCGGGGTAGCCAGAACTACCTAAACGCTCCACTTGGGTGTGGAAACTTTCTTTTGCAATGCAATTAAAAAACAAGCGAATGTCTAAAAACTGTAACGACCCAGATTGAGGTAGTTCAAGGGTAAATTTTAGGCTTGTCGAGCACCTGTTAAAAACATCTAAAATCGAGGTAGCCAAGAGGTGTAAAGTGTCCCACGGCTTCACGTGAACAAGAACAAGAAAGTCATCAACGTATCTACAAACATTTACAACAGGTAGGTCGTTAAGATTGTCTAGAATCAAGGAATCTATTTTAGCTAGATAAATTTCACATAATACCGGTGCAATACGAGAACCAGTGCATATGCCGTCCTTCTGCAAAAAACAAACATCTCGGTACCTCACCAAAGTACAACTTAAGTAACAGTCCAGCAGTTCCAAAAAGGCTTCCGCTGTAATGCCACAGGAGTTCTGGAAAGCCACAGTCCAAGTCCTATCAATAACTTTACTGACGGCTGTCAAGAGTTCCCCGCGAGGTACACAGTAGAAGAGGTCCTCCACATCCACAGAAAAGGCGCAGTTCGCTCCGGGAAGACCTTCCTTGAGCTGTTCAACCAAACGGTCTGCACTTGCAATCTTGCAGGGATCGTCCACATTAAGGCTGTTCAGGTGTGCCAAGAGGAACCTTCTAACGTGTTCCTGCCAGCTGCCCTTTTCGGACACGATTGCCCTAAAAGGACAAAGCGGTTTGTGTGTCTTGGCAGGGAAAAATAGTTTCAGGACATCAACCTTGGTCGCACGAACACGTTTGGCAAGTGAATCAAGGCTGAGCTCCTCAAGCAGAGAGAGTGCTTAGGATTTCGCTCTTCTTGGACGTATACCTGCTGGCTTGAAATTCTTGCTTACAGCCTACGTGGCCTTTTCCTCGCATAAGCCCTGCGGCATGACAGTAAAGCCGCCCTCCTTGTCAGATAAGAGGAGTGACAAGTCGGAGTCCTGGAAATCGCTAGTAATGTCACGTAGGATAGGACGACCACCTTTCTTCCTGGGGTATGTTCATTGCAATGCTTCAACACCCTCTGAAATGCAGCGTGCCTTCTCTACTGGTGCTTTCCTAGCTATGTTATGAACAGTTGCTAAAAGAGTCACCTTGTCACCTGGGTCTTGCAAGCTGAACTTAGGACCTCTTTCCAGAACGCGTTGAACTTTGTTTGGGAGTGAAACGTCGCCCAATGTGTTCACTGGAACGATGCCAGCTTTCTTCTTGTTTGGCTTAGGCAAATTGCGGATAACTGTATTCCAAAGGAATCCCGTTGCATCTTCAGCCGTTTTCATGTACTCTCTGAAGCGCTGTTGCCCAGAAAAGCCAAGGCCGCACCACTTGAAGCAAGCCGTCCGAAGCCACTCCAGCAAGAACGGCACTTGGCGCCAACATTCAGATTTTATGATTTTGCAGATTCTTTTCCAATCCCCGAGTGAAGGTAGCAACACCCCGAACAAAAGGGCGATATCCGGGGGACACTGATCTTTCCTGACGCGGAAGGCGAGGTAGCGGGCCTTGCACGTTGAAGAGGCAATGAGACTAGCACAAACGGAACACTGCTCGCTAGGGCGTAGGGAACACAAAAAAGAGCCCAGTGGAGAAGAAATATAATTCAGCAGAGTATAAATTGGGGGCCTGTTGGTAGTTCATGATGAGGAAGTTAGAGCGCAAAAAAAAAACAAAGACAAAGCGCTTGTCCCGTCCTCGTCTCCACTTTGTCTTTTTTGCGCTCTAACTTCCTCATCAATGCTCGTAACTTTGTGAATAAAAGTAACGAGTATTCTAAAAACGAGCTGTACGAAACTAAGTAAAACCTTACCCAATAAATGCCCTATAAATGCTGTACTACATGTACTGACAATATGAATGCGCAAAAAAAAAACACGAAACAAACACCTAAACCGATACAAGGAATTTGAGATGCCTCGTCAAACGTGCACGACAAAATCAGCGTGCCCAGTGAACGCAATGAGCGATGCCCGCGGGGTTTTCAGAAAGTCGTGGACACCACTGTGGTGTCGGCGTTCTTCGTGATCCACGGGTGGGCCAGCACTTCATCCAAGGAAATGCGGTCTACGGCACGTATCCGGACCAGCTGCGAAAATAAGATATGTTGCAGTCGTCCGCATATTTAAAACTAAACAATATGTCCATCTCCCTAACTAACACACCTGCTTTCCCTTACGAACCCCTACGCATCGTACCTTAGCCTTAATACCCTTACGTATATTATCCACCATTACGTCCCCTTAACTATCCTACTTACCCTCTTTAAACTGCCTATACTACGGCACCATAACCTGTTCACTACGTGCCTTACCAACCCTACCGTACCCTACACTCCCACCTACCCTATCGTACCTTAACCTACCTACCTCTCAGTTTATCTACTGCATCTATCAAAAACTGAATATATTTCTATAAAGTAAGCGCTTTTTCGACTAACAGAACCTATTGCCACATTCGCTGCTTCTGAAGAAGAAAACCGTATAGGCACAGGTCTGTTTCAGTGCAATATGCCAGCATTGCTAGACAAAAGGTGCGGCACAAATGTGAAGAGAACACAACTCTGCTGAGTCAGCAGTGTACATCCGCAGTGCGGAAAAGCACAACAAACGCAGCACGTATGCTTCACTGACAGACACGGATGCAACATGTAGCCACAGGGGGTACACTATTTCGCGCAATGCGTGCTTCTAACCTTTCCGATGATGTCGCGAGCATCGGCACCGACATGGTACGGGAACTCAAGCTTGGCCGGCATTATGAGCTCACGGGTCTTGTCAAATGAGTCCGACGCTAAGGGTGTGCTGCCCACCACCATCTCGTAGATGAGGATGTCCAGACACCAGTGGTCCACCTTCTCGTCGTATGCGAGGTGCATCACCATTTCCGGCGGCAGGTACTCCACAGTTCCGCACATTGTACGTCGCCTGCAGGAAACAATGCCAGATTCAACATGCGTACATATATTTGCAGCTTGCACTAAGAGGCAATCTATCGCTCGCTATTACTAGTCATGTGCCTACCAGCTATCAACGAACAGTTAAAAACAAACAGCGGTTTTGCTGTTTTTTTGCAGTCACTGACCATCGCTCGAAGGTAGTTCTTCAAGCCACTTTTGGTTTCTTGTTTCCACATCGTGAGTCGTGACGCGACAGCTCCTTTGTCTAAGCAATGAAATTGCTGCAGTGAGGCTAACCGAAGAGCGACGCTGCACTAAGTAGAAGCAGTTAATTTATGATGACACTTCAGTGATGAAAACAACGCATATGCTCCTTGGTTTCAGTGACTATCGGCTTCCGTCATTTATGCCATAAGGAGCCCTCTTTTGCCTTCCCTTGTCTGCTCTACAGCTAACGAAGGCCTCGATTTTGGCAGTCTTGATACCATACGTAGCATAAGAGGGTTCTCGCAAGCTTCTACCCTCACCGTTCGATCACCTTCCTACGTGACTGTCGCGGTAATGAAGGACGTACTGCGCCCGCCGCTATGGACGAGGGTGGCGCTGGTGAACACTCTCAAGGTCGGGTTACGCTTAAAATAAATACCCCGAAAGCAGAAGATTAGACAGGCGTCGCCTGCGCTTAGTCGGTAGAGCACCGGACGCGAAATTAAAAGTTCCTTGTTTCGGATACCACTGGCAGTTTGTAGTTTTTTCGTTTGCTTTTTAATCAATTATCTTTAAAATATATCATTTTAATCTCAACTTGACGAATACCAAAGGTTAAAAAACATCCCCCATGCTTCTTGGTATGAGTGACTGTTTTCCGTCATGCTAGTCATAACAAGTCCCATTTTTCCCTCGCCTTGTCCGCTCAACTCCTATAACAGTACAATTTTCATTTGCCTAACCCTTTGTTCATCAAACATTCAGTGGTTTCAAATCAAATCAGGTTCATTCTGCACGACAGTGCAATGTTGATGGCTTCCCTGACAAAAAAGCTGTGACCACAGCTTGACTAGGCTAGGGAGCCATATTGGCAGCAGTGACTTTACATAAACAGTACACAGGTTCAAATGCGAGAATAAAATTAGAATATGATACATGCACTCCGCTTATCAACATAATTATGCTGCAAGCAAATGAAGGACTTAACAATAAACCTGCTCTACAAAGCAGCAGTATTCTGTTTGTATAGCGTCGTACATGACGATCCAGGTGGAAAGGCAAACACTTTGCATATTCATTAACAGAATTTGTGCGACAAAATAGATGCAACGTACTAAGAAAACTGTCAAATAACAAATATGCCTTGCAATGCTCTGCGAGTTATGTCAATAAAAAAAATGGCCTGGCTTAGCTTATGGTTAAGCCTAGGTTGCGAAGCATACCGCCGGCAGAGGCTGCGCGTCCGCAAGCGAGCGCACGAGTTGAGCCCCAGCTTTCACAGCTGTTTTGACGTCATACCACGCGGTGCGCCGATGTAGGTCAAGTGGTAGCTACGCGGCCGCGCGCGGCGCAGCAAGGAAGAGCTCGGTTGTGCGGCTAGTATGCTTCGCATAAAAACGTCTTTTGAGCTTATTTGTAAGAAATGGTGCATAGTATGTTGTGTCAGAGGATGATTTGTGCTCAGCCGTGGCACAAACAATTTTTCAAATGACCAGGTTCGATGTGCGTGAGTTTGCAATCTAAGACTACATTTTTTTTAAGGAATTCTTGCTAACATACCCTCGAAGAGTGCAGCAGTTATGGAAGACAGTATTTGTATATTTGCTCTATACTAACTATGTTGGTTTATGGTTTATGGGGGTTTAACGTCAAATATAGACTGCGGCTCTGAGGGACGCCGTACTGAAGGAACAGAGTTGATTGAGACCCTAGATTAAGTCTCTCCCGCACCACTGATGTATCGCGCGTCGTACTGAAGGGCTATGGAAATTTCAGCGCCCTAGAACGTGCACTGGCACCGCACAGTACACGGTCCGCTAGAATTTTGCCTCCATCGAAATTCGACCGCAGCTGCCGGGATCGAACCCGCGTCTTAGGTGACAGCAGCCGAGCGCCATAAACACTGAGCCACTGCGGCGGCACTACCTATCTTGAATTGAGCAAACTGCTCTTGAGTGTGGTGGCAGTATGGAACATTAGCAATGCAGCGGACAGTTTCTTTTTCGAGCCTATGTAATACTGTTATTTTTTTTTATTAATCATGGCCCAAATTAATGTGCAATAGTTAATGTGGGACCGAAAGAGAGAGTGAAAGATTTTACTTGAAGCATAATTAATGTTGGTTGGAAAAATGTCTCAATATCTTGGTGGTAAGCACACAGTGGAAGAGAGATTTTTGACGAGTTATTTAATATGTGCATCCCAACTCATAAGGTTGGGATGCCAGCCCTAAAAGTTTGAACTCTTCCACTGTATCGAGTGGAGAGCTGCCGAAGCGCAGTCCACAAACCAAGCTAACTGGTTTGTTTTTTTGAAGCAAACAGTATAGCTTTCGATTTTTGCCCTAAACGTCTCCTTTGGTACTTTGTTCATACAAAGGAACTGTATACAGGGTATGCCGTATTTATCAGCCCGGGATTTAAAAATTTCTCCTGCTCAAACTACAGGCTTACTTGGTCCCAGGCATAGACCACAGGGCAGCTGGTGATGGTGTGCGTGTTTCAATAAATAATTTAGCCCCGGAACTTCCCTGTTTTGACAGAAGTCGACGAAGAACTGCAGTTGCCTGCGTAGAGCATTTTCGTCGAGTCGACCGGAGTAGCCAATTTGCGAGGCTGCGCCATCTGGCGAACTGCGAGAAAACCAGTGACCCTGCTTGGATCTGGGGCAGGCCTCACATTACCGCAGATGATGCAGCCTCTAAAATCGGCTATTTCGTTCGCCCTCACGAAAATCCTCTACGCAGACGACTGCAGTTGTTCGCCAATTCCAGTCAATCCAAATTTTTAACGGAAAACGGAGACTATCATAAGCTACCACGTGGTTTGTGCTTGAGCCGAAATAGTCCAGTAGTTTGTGCAGGATGATTTACAAACCGGACAGATCAATACGGTACACCCTGTACAGAGCATACTAGGCAGATATAACGAAAAAAACACCAAAGTGCTGTCAACGAGTATAGCATCTGCTGACAATCAAGCATCCCAAGTGAAAACTAGCCAGTGTGCCCACCTTGAAGAGGGCGCGTGCACGGACCAGCCGAAGTCGGCGATCTTTATCTCGCCGTTGATGCCAAGGAGCAAGTTCTCTGGCTTGATGTCCCGGTGGATCATCTTGCGGCTGTGGCAGATCTTGAGGGCCTGGCAGGCGTACTGTATGGGGGAATATGTGCGCGCTTTGCTAAATAAAGCAACGACATCGACCAATCGTACAAGGGATCGACAATATGCCATGGGCCGACCAGTCAGGGAGTAAATATGGCATTCATGTATATCGATACTCTAATTAGTTCTGTAAGTTAAGTACGAAGAAGGAGTTTATTCTAGTCATTTACATGCTTACTTTCTTCGAGCGTCCATTATGAAGTGCATTATGATTGAACAAAGCTCCATATTGGAATCTAAGTTTTTTCTTTTATCACATAACTTTAGATGGTGATGGCGCCCATCTCTTCAGACAGGTAGTTCCTGCCTGAAATACAATCGTAACGAGTAGCACGTGGAAAATTGCAGCTCTTTGACCTTCACTAATCTCTACTGAAATCGAAATGATTAACGAAAAAGCAATAACGTAGGGAAAAATGCAGGAATTTTCACTGCATCATTGTAAGGAATGAGAGCGAAAATACGAATTCTTCGGTCGAAACTGGCTATTTTTTTTTGTTACACAAAACTAAATGTCCCCCCCCCCCCCCCCGCGCGCCCCACAGCATGTTGCCGAGATCGGACAGCGCGGTATTGAGGCTTCAGTGCAGCGATCCGGTCCATTTATCTGGCGACATTCAAATTGCTCATAGTGATCACCATCATCACCACCAACCTGACTGCACCCACTGCAGGGCACAGGCCTCCCCCATGTGTCTCCAATTATCCCTGTCCGTTGCCTGCTGCATACACCTCATCCTCGCACACTTCTTAATCTCACCCACCCACCTAACTTTCTTCCGCCCCCTGCTACTCTTACGTTCTCTGGGGATTCTCTCCGCTACCTTTAGGGACGAGCGGTTGTCTTGCTTTCGCATTACATGCCCTTCCCAAGCTCATTTATTCCTATTGATTTCTGCTAGCAAGTCATTAAGTAACGTTTGCTCCCTCAACCACTCTGCCCGCTACCCATCTCTCAGCGTTACACCAGTCATTTTTCTTTGTATAGCTCATTACGTTGTCCTCCTCAACTTACGCTGAACCCTCTTCGTTAGACTGCACGTTCCCGCCCCATAGGAGCGCACCGGTAAGACAGCTGTTTTATTTGCCGATAGGCCTAAGTAGGAACGTATAAAACAGCTGTATCATACTGCTCATACTTGGCCAACAAGTCTGGGCAACGCGGCAGGGATGACGCAATTTAACAGACCGTGGCTTGATGCCCGATCTGGGTGGCCGTGGCTCATACAGCTTTCACCCCACTGCTCGATTGAGATGCGGCGATAATTTAATCGCTTTCTTCATCAGTAGAACACAAACCTTCTTGTAACTATAACATGACTGCCACAGAGGCAGCAGTTTTCCTTTACGTATGACATGATGATCATAGAGTTACTACACTGAGTTCTTGCTGCGTCCTCCTTTTGGAGATCAGCCTTGCGTCCCTTGACAGCTGCAGCTGAAACTGGAGCGCTGTTTCGCAGCAGCGCCGCTAGCTTTTCGTTGTTTCGCACGGTTATTGGTTTTGTAAGGATGTTGAATTTGGCAGAGAATATTAGAAATATTTTTTGTCGATTGGAATTCGGTCCGGGCGTGAGAAAATTCCAAGCGCACACCCCTATAACCACTACTTTCTCCGACGGTCAGCTCAACACCAAAACCTAGGGGCTGTACGAGTTAGCTGCAGAATTGGGAAGGTAAATGTGGTCAGCCTTCCTTCTCAGGCTTATCATTTAATTCGGCCTATTACGTGCCCGCCTTTAAACCTTTTATAAGCCTTAACATTGTGGCTCCCAAACAACCACATTGTTCATTACCCCTTCGTTGACCTGTTCTTGAACGTTATCGAGAAGAACCACTTGCCATCAGTAACCAGCCCTGAAGATCAGACTACTGGCTTGTGCCCAGAGGCACAGCGCTTTTGTCACAGCATCAGAGGAGGGGTTGTGGCATCACTGAAAGCTGCGGTGACGGCAGTGACACATGACGGGGGTGACACACGAGTTATAAAAGGGCAGGGCACTCACCGTGGCTGCTCGCTGGTCGGTGAATCGCCCTGCGTCAAGAAGACGGGGGTACGGCTCCCCCTGAGGTGCATACTCCAGGATGAGGTAGACACGGGTGTTGTCATGAAACCAGGTGTAGAGGCACAGGATGTTCGAGTGCCTGCAAGGGAAGGCCCGAAGTGACCGTTGGGCATGTGAACAAGTCTGGCCTCGGTGGTCACTCGCAAAGGAAACGCTGTCTTAATGTGCGTTGAAAGATAAAGTAAGGCAAGGCAAGGGAACAAAAACGGAGTATTCTGATCATATGTTTTAACAGCCCCGTATATATTTTACAATATTGCCAGTGTGACGTCCATGAAAAGGCCAATTCTACCTATTATTATTCTACATGGTCGGCGCTGCTGACTAAGCCGAAGATGAGGAGAACGAGGTTGGTGGTGTCTCGTGCTCGGCAAGCGGACCCAGCTGCTTTCAGTCCTCCGTCCCGGTCTCAATAAACCCTGGGCGTAACATCTTGGTGGAAGGTGCCGGGTATACTGGTTCCCCGAAGACGGATCCTCTGCTGCAACCTCGCCGGAGTCGTCGCATTGTTGGTCTGCCGCCTTCTGTGCTCATGATGTCCCTGGACGGCGACGCTCCGAGATCTGTGCCCAGCAGTTCATGGCAGCATTTCCGGGAGCCACGGCCGTTCGCAGGCTCAACCAGCGAGGACGTGGATGAATGGCTTACCCACTACCAACGCGTGAGCCTCTACAATAAGTGGAACTCTTGTGCCCGACTTGCCAACGTCGTCTTTTCCCTGACCGACACGGCCCTAACGTGGTACGACAACCACGAGGATTCATTTACGACATGGGACCGCTTTGTAGAGGAGCTAAAGAAGTGTTTCGGCGACTCTGTCACGAAGAAGAAGCGGGCTGAACAAGCGCTTGCGCAAAGGGCTCAGCTTCCCGGAGAGACCTGTACAAAGTACATTGAAGAAATTATAAAGTTATGCAAGGTCGTCTCTCCTGGCATGACAGAAGAAGATAAAGTTGGTCACCTACTTAAAGGGTTTGCAGAAGACATTTACAATTTTCTTATCGGCAAAGCAGGTCTAGATTCTGTATGTGACGTCATCCAGCACTGCCGCACATTTGAGACATTGAAGATGCGTCGCATCATGCCGAAATTCGGACGTTTAGCCGGAGTGACAACGGTGGCAGCCGTAGACACAACATCATCGTGTGATCTGGCTTCCACGACCCGCCAGATCGTGCGCGAAGAGTTGGCCAGGTCGCTGGAACTCACTCGGAATTCTTCAGAGCTTCCCCCTGAGTATCCCACGCGCCCTCCTCCGCCAGCCGCAGTTAACGCAGCGGACTTTGAGGACCACCGGGTGCCCCGACAGCTGCGACCGCGATCGCCTCCAGAACACCGGCCCCGCTTTTACCAACATCCGCCGGCCACATACGACGAGAACATTTGGGCCAATACTAGGCACGAAGACTACTTGCCGGCTCAACGTGCACCTGGTCCCTCTCTTGTGTGTTACCGCTGCGGTCAGCCCGGTCACATCTCACGATTTTCTCCCCGCCGCCAACCATCGCGTTACGGCTCCTCAGGCTATCCTCCGCGGCAAGATTACCAACCTGTATCTTCTCGGCGCCCATCTTACCCGCCTGATGTCGACAACCGATGGCCTGCACAAATGCGGAATAGTTCACCGGCATCGGATAGAAGCGTGACTCCACCCACCTCCAGCTTCCCGCATTCGTCGATCTCCATCACCCCGACGCCGCTCCTCTTCGCCTCCGCCGGAAAACTAGTCGGCGCGACCGATGGGGGTGAGGTCGCTGGAAGTCTGCCGCCGGAAGTGATACCCCTGCCTATAGTTATGTTGCGGAACAAAGTGAATGTGCTAGTGGATGGTGTACCTGTAGTGGATTTAGTGGATACCGGTGCTACTGTTTCCGTTATGAGCGCTGCATTTAAGTCTCTCCTTGGACGCAAAGTTTTGTTTCGGTGGGACAAAAATGTCCAGTTTTGTGGTGTGAGTGGCGAACCGTTGCCTGCAATTGGAGTGTGTACTGTTAAGGTTTCTTTGAGTGGTGAAGTGTTCAGCACGGAAATGGCGGTGCTCGCCCGATCGACGCACGACGTCATTCTTGGGCTCGACTTTTTGCAGATGTGTGGCGCCAACGTCGATTGTCGCACCGGTGAGCTCAGCGTCGGCAAATGTTTTACCACTGGCCTTGTGGAAGGCTCTTGCAGTGGAGAGAGTGTGCTGGTTGTTACCCGAGATACTGTCGTGCCTCCTTCTTCGGCCGTATGCGTACCGGTTTGCTGCCCCGATACCACTGTCGACGTTTTTGATGCGACTGTGGAACCGAACCATCTTACCTGCATGAAGAAGAATATTTTGGTTCCTCATGCCATGGTTTCCGTCACCAACGGTCGCACTGAATTATGGGCAGTGAATTGTTCTACAGAAGCGGTAGTTTTGCCTGAAGGCCAGAAGCTTGCGTCGTGCAGCCACGCCTCACAAGTGTCCGTTGCCTTGGTTACCGACGCCTTGCACGCGGAAGCGCCAGAGTTTTGTGATGAGCCCAAGCTACTCAGCATGATTGACAACTCGCTCTCGACACATGAGCGCCGTGATCTCTTGGCCATTCTTCTGCGACACTCCACCGTGTTTGACTTTTCACAGCCCGGTGGCCCACCTTCCATCCCCTCGTCTCGGACCCTTCACAGGATTGACACTGGCGCCTCACATCCGATCCGGCAAAAGCCCTACCGAGTGGCCCCGTCTGAACGTAAGCTGATCAATGAGCAAGTGAAGGAGATGTTAACTAAAGGTGTTATACAAGAGTCGTCGAGTCCCTGGGCTGCTCCAGTAATTCTTGTTCGGAAGAAGGATGGGTCGTGGCGTTCTTGCGTGGATTACCGTCGTCTGAATGCCGTCACGAGAAAAGACGTATACCCCCTGCCTCGAATCGACGATGCCATCGACTGCCTATTTTCAGCCTCCTACTTCTCTTCTATTGATCTTCGGTCGGGGTATTGGCAAATCCCTATGCATCCCGCGGACAAAGAAAAAACAGCGTTTATAACGCCTGATGGCCTTTATGAATTTAATGTGATGCCATTTGGCCTTTGCAATGCGCCCGCCACCTTCGAGAGATTTATGGACACTATACTCCGCGGTTTGAAATGGGAAATATGCATGTGCTACCTCGACGACGTTGTAATTTTCGGAAAGACGTTCAGTGAGCACAACGACCGTTTAGCTCTCGTCCTGGACTGTTTGCGCCAAGCTGGGCTTGTGCTTAACTCTAAAAAGTGCCACTTTGGTGCGCGTCAAGCGTTAGTGCTTGGACACCTCGTTGACAAAGACGGCGTCAGACCTGATCCAGCCAAGACTGCAGCTGTCGAGTCGTTCAAGCCACCGCGGTCTGTCAAAGAGCTTCGGAGCTTCTTGGGCTTATGCTCTTACTTCCACCGCTTTATTCATCGTTTTGCGGACGTAGCTTACCCCCTTACTGGTCTACTTCACAAAGATGTGGCTTTCGAGTGGACACCTGAGTGCGACTCCGCCTTTCGCCAACTAAAATTCCTCCTGACATGCCACCCTGTACTTCGCCACTTCGATCCCTCCGCTCCCACAGAGATTCATACTGACGCCAGCGATGTTGGCTTCGGCGCTGTTCTCGTCCAGCGATGCGACAACAAAGAGCACGTTGTTGCGTATGCGAGTCGCTCGCTCAGCAAGCCGGAGCGCAATTATACAGTCACCGAGCAAGAATGCTTGGCTGTCGTCTTCGCCACGCAGCGTTTCCGTTCCTATCTGTACGGACGACCGTTCACCGTCGTCACCGACCATCATGCCCTCTGCTGGCTCGTTAACCTTCGTGACCCGTGCGGGCGCCTTGCACGGTGGGCTCTCCGGCTACAAGAGTTCGATTACACAGTCGTCTACAAGAGTGGTCGCCGTCACGCTGACGCGGACTGTCTTTCGAGGCTGCCCCTTCCTGAGTCTGAGCCTACCATCGCTACTTTGGACCACTGCGTCGTGTCAGTGTCATCTGCTTTTCCTGATGTCGCAACGTTCAAAGCGGAACAGCAGAAAGATTTAACCCTACGGTCTCTCCTTGCGGCAGCTGAAGATCCTTCCAATGTCAGCCACTTTTGAGTGCGGGATGGTCTTCTGTGGAAGAAAAACTATTATTCTACGGACCACCGCTTCCTGCTGGTAGTCCCGAAGAGCCTGTACAACTCTGTTTTGCAAGCCATGCACGATGACCCTACATCTGGACATCTTGGTTCAGCACGGACGCTGCACCGTACTCAGGCACGCTTCTATTGGCCGAAAATGCGGGCCACGACTGAGCGGTACGTCGCCAGCTGCACTCAGTGCCAACGATACAAGCGACCTACTAGCCTTGCATCTGGTCAGCTTCACCCTGTGACACCGTCTGCAGCACCGTTTGAGCAAGTGGGCATAGATCTCCTTGGCCCGTTTCCGAAATCCTATCATGGGAACCGCTGGATAGTGGTTTGTGTCGATTACCTTACTCGTTATTGTGAAACGGCAGCCCTACCCGCAGCTACAGCGCATCATGTGTCCTCTTTTCTGCTACGATTCATAGTTCTACGTCATGGACCTCCAAAAGTTATCATCAGTGACCGTGGTCGGCAGTTCACCGCTGACGTCGTGGAGCAACTTCGTTCCTGCGCATCGCATTTTCGCCATTCCTCGCCTTACCATCCCCAGACGAATGGACTCACTGAGCGCACGAACCGCACGATCACCAACATGCTGTCAATGTATGTTGATTCAAGGCACAAGAATTGGGACAGCGTCCTGCCGTTCATCACGTACGCGTTCAATACCGCGCGCCATGAGACTACTGGCTACAGCCCCTTCTTTTTACTCTATGCTCGACCCCCACGCTACACCCTGGACACCATCCTACCATTTTCTGACCAGCTTCCTGAAGATACCTCCATCGCTGAGACACTCTGTGTCGCCGAAGAAGCCCGACGCCTTGCTCGTCTTCGTGTTCTTGCTTCCCAAGATCGGTCTAAAGCGCGCTACGATGCCCGCCGCCGTCATGTCACTTACAGGCCTGGTGATTTGGTCTTGTTGTGGCGGCCTATCAGAAAGCGAGGATTGTCTCAGAAGCTGCTGTGCCATTACGATGGACCCTATGTCATTATTGAGCAATTTGGCGAGCTCAATTACCGCGTAGCTCGTCTCACGGCAAGCGGACGTCGTTCAGCGCGAACTGAAGTCACTCACGTTGCCCGGCTGAAGCCCTACCATTCGCGCGGCGCTTAACTCGCCCAGCGGGCTTCGGCTGCGTAGGGGGAAGTGTGACGCCCATGAAAAGGCCAATTCTACAGTAAATTTTCTCAGGTTCTTTCTTCTTCCTTTACACCAGGGGTGCCCCCGCCAGAGACGGGTTGGTTTCAACTGGAAGACTGAAGCTCTTCGCACCAGGGGTGCCCGTCAGAGACGGTCTTGTGTTCAGTTGAGACGCAGGGGTAAGGCGAACACTTCAAATTTTATGTACAGTATTTACAATGCATATACAAGTTCAGGCACAACGGCAAAAAGACAAACAACCAAAAGATGGATCTGGCTAATACTAGGGGAGGCCCCTACTCGGCGTTGCCGAAGATGCGTTGCATCTCACCTTAGCCCAGAACCCCGCTGCCAGCTCCGGGGCCCGGTTTTAAAGCCCTAACGGCCCGGCCCACATTTCGTGGCTTCCAATCATGTTACAATGTTCACATGATTGATTTAGGGAGAGCCTGACCAGCCCTCCAGCTCCCGTAAGGTGAAGAACCCTCTCCACCACAAAATAAAAACAAACACAAATACACATTCGTACCAGCACGTGCGCGAATCGGTACCGCGGGGCGGGTGGACACCCGTACTTCCCGGCGCGTTCGCGAGCGGCCGCGTTCCAAGAAAGGAGACGCTCCGCTTTGAGTGCCCCCAGCCGCGTTCCGATGACCCCCGCGAACGCTACCGATACCTTACACGCCCTTCCCAAGATTCTACAAAGGGCTCAAATGGCACTTTTAGAATTACAAACAAAAGGGATCGGTGTCTGACACGAAACTACCCTTCGGGTGACATAACATAAACAAAACGTACACATTCAAATGCGCGTTTCACACCTGTAAAACCAGCACATTCACCGAAGTCCAAGCTGTCGTGCTGCGACCAGTTGCACCAACAAAACCAAAAACAACACTGTACACGGGCACCAACGCAACATTACTCAAAATGCACACTAAATACACACAGTGGCATGCCTGCCGTGCGCCGTAACACAGCGTCCAAGTTGGTGCGTTGCACCCAGTTCACCTCTAAGTAGACACCCTCGTCCTGCTCGCGAACGAGCACAACCACACACACACAGGCACTCGCAACTGGAGCGTTCAGTAGCACTCGCACGACGTCCGTAAGTGGCCACGTGAGCCTCCTTAGTCGCACCGAGCGTCCTTGTGTGCGTTCGAGCCACTACGCGTCTCAACACAATTAACGCCTAAACGGTAACTCACTCATTAGGCTGGCGCCACAACGGGGCAAAAATTCAAGAATTGCTGCCCTCCAGGATCAAACACTTTATGATCCTCGATAGGTCCAAATACCTCAGCGCGCGACACACTTGAGGGCAAGCTTTCTCCGGCGCGCCGGTTCGAACCATGTACTGCGTGAGGAACACAGCCCCTGTCCAGTCTAATCATATCAGTGCGGCCACTTTTGCTACATTTGATTTGGCGTTCTGCAGCACGCAACGTACTGTTCCCTACGCCGCCTTTCAACGTGAAAGCCACGCACCTTCCTCCTGTTACTCTGCCTCGCTTGGAGCCATTGGCATTCTTCCTGCACGGGCAAACCTTGAAAACGCCGCGTCCTGCTTGATCGGCTCTTGCTGACTTCGTGGCATCGTATAACTCTGAGGCTGCATGAGATCCCTGGCAGTCGCTTGACCCTAATTCGCCTTGTGGCAAGTCGCCACGCATCGCCTTGTCCTCGAAGGACCTGGTCGGACGCACATCGGGTGCGTTCAGCAACTGCGCGGCGCTCTGCCCGGTCGGCGCAACAGGCCCACCTCCGTTCTCTGCCTCGGATGAAAGGCACTTTCCATAAATAACGGTACGGGGCTCTTCATGCCCCATGCCCGACACAGTGTGCCGTTCCAGCAACGTTACACTTTCTCCTGTCACAAGCTCGCCGATCTTACATCTATAGTCACTGGCCGCTTCAGGCTGAGCGAACGGCCCTTTTTCGCGGCTTCCTTGAGACCTCGTTTTTGGAATTGTCAGAGTGACCTCCAACAACCATGAACTCGCGTCCGCGTCCCTGTTGTCATTTGGGGTAGAGCTAACCTTTGTAGCTGGATCGTCGGAGTGCGTGTTCACCGCCTCTAATACCGCGACGCTGCGTTCCGTCACGATACTTTCTTGAACTGTGACTCCAGCTTCGCAGAAATCTGGCTCACCCTTTACCTCTGCCCGGCTGTCCTCTTGACCTGCGCCCGACAGGCATATGCCGTTGCCTTCCAGCACTGGCGGCCTCTCCACTCGGGACTCAGAGCAGTTCTCCCTGGCTAGTTGACTAGCTCTCCTGGACTCTTTGAGCTTAGCGAGCTCCAGCGCTAGCTGCTGGCGCTTTGCTTCTAATTCCTCCAAGACGCACTTAACATCCTGAGGTTTCTCCTCGCACAGCGGCGCCTTTCCTCCATTCACTTTCGCAAGTTTAGCCTGAAAGTACGCTAAGCGCGCCTTCGCTAATTCCACTTGGTACCGCACATCAAGTGAGGGCTGGCATGGATAGCCCTCCATACCGCCGTCTGTACTCCTCAACTGTCCTACCGGCTCGAACACATGCACAGGAACGCTGACAATACGACGAAGGAAACTCACAGTTTCGATGCGTCGATCCGCATTGCCAGCTCCTTGGCGTCGCAGTCCACCGCCACTTCCACCAGACGCTGCGATGAGCTGTCGCACGCCGCTGGTCCTGTGCACGCTGTCACTTGCTGCGACCCGCCGGTGACCGTCAAGTCCTCGACGCGCTGCTTTTCTTGGTCGGATGCAGTCCCGCGTCGCTGAATTACTGCCGTGGTCCTTGCGTCCTTGCCGCCGTCTCTCCGCAGGTCCTTTCTCGAACGCTGCTGTTGCCTGACCGTCGCCTTTCTCCCTGCGTTCAATCTTCTTCCTGCGCCGTCTTCCGATGGCCGCAGGATCCTCGTCGACTGCGCCAGTAAATTTTCACACAGGTTCTTTCTTCTTCCTTTACACCAGGGGTGCCCCCGCCAGAGACGGGTTGGTTTCAACTGGAAGACTGAAGCTCTTCGCACCAGGGGTGCCCGTCAGAGACGGTCTTGTGTTCAGTTGAGACGCAGGGGTAAGGCGAACACTTCAAATTTTATGTACAGTATTTACAATGCATATACAAGTTCAGGCACAACGGCAAAAAGACAAACAACCAAAAAATGGATCTGGCTAATACTAGGGGAGGCCCCTACTCGGCGTTGCCGAAGATGCGTTGCATCTCACCTTAGCCCAGAACCCCGCTTCCAGCTCCGGGGCCCGGTTTTAAAGCCCTAACGGCCCGGCCCACATTTCGTGGCTTCCAATCATGTTACAATGTTCACATGATTGGTTTAGGGAGAGCCTGACCAGCCCTCCAGCTCCCGTAAGGTGAAGAACCCTCTCCACCACAAAATAAAAACAAACACAAATACACATTCGTACCAGCACGTGCGCGAATCGGTACCGCGGGGCGGGTGGACACCCGTACTTCCCGGCGCGTTCGCGAGCGGCCGCGTTCCAAGAAAGGAGACGCTCCGCTTTGAGTGCCCCCAGCCGCGTTCCGATGACCCCGGCGAATGCTACCGATACCTTACATCTACCTATTATTATTCTACATGGTCGGCGCTGCTGACTAAGCCGAAGATGAGGAGAACGAGGTTGGTGGTGTCTCGTGCTCGGCAAGCGGACCCAGCTGCTTTCAGTCCTCCGTCCCGGTCTCAATAAACCCTGGGCATAACAATATTATCGAACTGTTTGAAAATTTTGAAGAAATGTTGAAATGCATATGAGTTATAGGTTATTCACAAACACGCACTGATAACAGAGCAGCCATACACAACGACAGAAGAGATTGACGCTTAAAAATCACTACACAGTGAAAAGGCCTTGAGAAATTTCAAGATTGTTTGATGTGTGCATTTCCCGCACTTTCACGCAAAAAAAAAAGAACGCCAATGGGCTTATTTTGCCCGCCTAATGTCCTTGCCACAAGAGCGAGCTTCAACGTAGTTTAGGTAACCCTTTTTTTCGTCAAGCGTGCTTACCTTAAACGAGGTTAACAATCAGCCTTATTCTGCCGTGCGAACAACAGCACCAAGCTTAGCGAAAACCGTGGTTACTTTAAGCGAGGTTAAGCAAGTCGGTGCATCACCGTGACTGCTTTTAATGAGAAGTCAAAATATAAAAATAACCAAAGAAATAGAAGTTGACAAGAATGACGGCATTGTTTTCTCGAATAACAACTTTTTCATCAAAACACCTATACTTTCTGTACACAAATGCGCTCCATTATGACAGACCTCAAGCCATGGAAGTTATATGTGAAATTTACATGCGCCTGGCTTCTGGTGCTCTTCTCATTCTAATCATGTACCACTACAAAATTTATTTTAAAATTGCTTGTGGATCCTGTCTTGTGTAAAATTCAAAGCATTACGTGGTACTTTCCACTTTGCCACATCGACAATAACAAAATAACCACGCCAAATCTCCCTTACAATATTACGTGTGGTATCTTCTGAGAGCCACCATGCTACGCCCAGAACGCATGAATTCTTCTTCCTCAAGGAGGCTGAAGAACCAACATAACAGCAGCATTAGTATTTCGAACACCGACAAACTGAATCAAGCGTTCTCAAAAGAAGCCATGTGCTGGAGCTGGGCTGTGAAACGCCTAACTCTGTAGAACCAGCTGACTTCACTTGCGTGCAGTTATCAGTTTTTCACTTCTTGGCTGGCTGCATTCTGATGTGATTGTGGTAGGTGTGCACTTTCAAATAGGAATAAAAAGGGCTCACAAGACAGTGTCAGCAGAATATCCAACATCTTCCAAGCTTCATGGCGCAGCAAACAAGTGATATATATGCAGAAGAAAAACTTTGAGATCGCTGCCGCGACCGGCATTGGAGCAATGAGAAAGCAAAACGTCCACATAATATATCGACGTCCATGGCAGTACTGACGTCCGTGTACTATATTGTCACGTTGTAGTGACGGCAGTCCAGCGGTCACGAAGACACCAGAAAGACTTGCAAACGAAGCTCTTTATTTGGGCTGACTTGCGCCCGCAAAAGAACTGACTCACTCGGTGGCGGCGTAAGCAACAAGCGTGCTCGTCAATCGTCGAACTACGAATGCCCGCTGCTCGCGGCATCGTTCAATTTAAAGCCGGCAAGGAAACTTCCAGATAACAGGTCGAGATCATCTAGAGTAGTCTAGAAAAACCTAGATGCAGCCTTTCATGGCTGCGATCAATCGAGATTAGTCTGGTCGCTTCTCGCGTCACGAACAAAAGTGATAACAACCCTTTCCTGCAGCCTTGAGCGTGAACGAACAAACACTACAATGATACGTGGCAATATCGACCTCTCTGTGTATTTCTATGAGTTTTATCGTGTTTAATTCATTAAGAACACCTAATGAACCAAATTTTTCCCACTGAAGCGTTTTATAACATAATCTGCGTCACAATAACACTCACACATTTTTCATCAGAGAACGACATCATGGTGCAAACAAAATTGCGGACGCTTTTTGCTGACGCGACACAGCCATATAAATCTCTCGCACTTAAGAAAACACCAAAGATAAATAAATAACTGCAGTTAAAGAGTTAATGAGCGTGCTCAGGCCATAACTGTACCGAGAAAAAAAATTGCGGACGATTACGTTAGTTCCTAATGTGAAATTTGAGCGTAGCTCATCAGCTGTTTCAGCTTTCGATAGACTGAGGCAAAGAATTCAAGCAAGAAATATATGTGCAATTACAGACAACTTGTTACTTTTTGCATATATTCCTTCTTCAAGAAACACTCCACTAACAGTTCTTGATTTTCATGAAGGTAGCTTTGTGGTTGGAGAAATAGATGGATTTATGCTCGAATTGCTGCACCAATGCCTGGTTCTCAAAGACGAGGCCTGTAAAAATATTTCGCGAGGTTGTCGCGGCTTTGGGAGGCGTTACGGACGAGAGGTACAAGATGTACTCCGGCATAAGGCTTGAGAAATTTCTGTTTGTCTTGATATCTCCATTAAAAGTCCCCACCCACCCTGCCATCCTGGCAAGTGGCAGTTCGCTCACCGTTGTCAGCGCTAACGCATGCAGCCGACATCTCTATCTCATCACCAGACGTAACAATAAGCATGATTCAGGCGTCCACTGGCCCATTGAGCCAGTCATGCGCGCGTCCTTTCCTTAAAATTATCGGTGTAAAACGCTGTCGACGACAATGCCAATGAAAACAACGATTGCCGACGGCCTATGGCTTCAACGCCGCGTTTCTGGCGCAACGTTTTCAATCCCACCGCACGCAGTGCACATCTGTCACTACCTCCACGTAGCTTAAGGTACGATTGAGGTGTCCACTGTTCCAAAAGGGCAGTTGTGCGCCTCTCCTCTCGTTCAGGTTCCCACCGAGATGTGTGAGAGAGATACTGTGCCGTTTCTTTTCCTCAAAAAGAGATTTACCAATTTTACGCTCTGCTTTTCAAGCTCCCGCTGCATTGGTTTCGCAGCTTAAAGCGCGAACAAAGTGTCCATTGCTTGTTACAACAGACAACGGCAACGGCGACGCCGCGAAACGCAGAAACAATCGCCAAAAAGCTGCACAAAGAACGTGATAACCTCCAGCAAGAATGTAGCACAACGAAGTGTGCTGCAAGGTGTACTCATGACAATGCAATCTCAAAGCAAGCAAGCTCACCTTAGCTGGGCCTGGATCTCGATTTCCCTTATCAGTGGACGCTCCATATTAAACCGCTGCAGCTTTGACTTGAAGATGACCTGCACGCACAACGTTGAAGGTGAAGTTTGTTGGCAGCTTTTAAGGGAAGATTTGTACAAAAAGCGCTATGGTGAACGTTATTTTCATCAGGACAAGGTGGGGTCAAAGACCCATTTTGCGGGAATTTCACCCTAGGAATTTCACACCAGGCAAGGCGAAAGCTTGCACGAATTGGAAACTGATGGTTATTCCTGGCGGCAGTAGTGTCTGAATTCCGCACCTCTCCCTCACGATGCGGATGCCCCAACCGCCAGGCCACGGCTGCTGTCTCACATACAACGTTTACAAACCATTTCTTCGTGGGATTAGGGCGTGTCTTGCAAAGAACACTCGGTCTGAAGGCCTTGCATTTTTAACAGAAGGCGGAGAACACCACAGCAGCAAAACCAATGTCAGAAACTTTCCAACTTGGATGATGCGCAGTTGTAGCTGTGCTCAATAAAAATTAAGAATTTCGGTTGGCAGTGTTGTTAAAGCCCTCGAGCACTGATCCCTTTCCTTGTGAAGACTGAAACATTTATTAAGACGAAATAATTAAATGGCTTATCTTTGTCCGTTCATACGTTAAAACTATCACACTGTAGCTCTCAATCATCCTGATGACGTCATCAATGGTGCTATACGTCGTGAGTAAAAATCATTTAAATCATCGTAAAATGAAAATAAGAAAACGAAATAACAAATATTAATGTAAGATTAATAACAAAAATAATAATAAATAAAATCGGAAATGATAACAATTAAAATAAGGATAATAATAATGAAAATGTAGATAAACAAAAAATAGAAAAGGGAAAATAGAAAGAAATGCTAAAAGAAACAAAAATTTAAAGACAAAAAATAGAAACAAAAATAAAAATACAAATTAAGAAAAACAATTGCCGTCATCAATTACGTAGTATCTCGTAACCAGTAATATACTGTGCATACTTGTGACGCCACATATGACGTCACCACCACCGTAACGGGGGCAGCAACAAATGAGGAAGTGGATTTCGCATCCCGCAGAATTTTCATTGTTGCTGTTGTATGTAGTTTTACAATGAATTTACAAACAATACAGCGCAACCATATGAAAATCAGCCGGTCAGTTTAAGCTGTCAAAATATGGTCTAGTATAGTATAGGCAGGCGGTCGACCAGGAAGACTGGCAGAACTGCTTGAAACTTGAACGTTGTTTATTGTGTTACCCTGTGCCCGTAAATGAGTACAACTCAGTGACGGCGATATAAGCAAATGTACTAGCTGGTTGACGAAGAAAAGGAGCACCGTCGGCCTTATACAGCGCTCAGTTTAAAGAACTTTCAAGCTAAGGGGCGAAACGCACCTACGGCAACTTCCAACATCAAAGAAGCCATTGCGAGCGGCTACAATATTTCGATAAATATCTGGTCGCCTCTTGCGTTGCGACTGATCAGGCCACATGCCGTTGTATTCGAACATTCAAAAACGTTACAAAGTTTCTCGATAATACAAACACTCCTGAAGGATGTAGGCAATATGGTACCATTCACTCTCAGTTCTCACTTCAGGGAATTTGTTTATGCACTCAAAAAGGGTTTCGAGAGCTAATAAACAGAGCCTTCTTATTATGTCAGAAGATATCTTAGCAGAAAGGAGCAGCAGGTGTCGAAGCGGGAGCTGAGCTTTGTCAAATTCTGATAAGCTATGGGCCCCTGTGCTTGAATGCAGTATACACACAATGTTCTCGTTCTATTAAAATACCTTCAGAATGGAGGAGGAGCCTCAAGGCTGGACAGTTGCCAAAAAATCAAACAGGTCATGCGCACGCCATACAGTTTAATCTGCGCACTCTAATACGCTCAAGTGCGCAATAGTTTCGTCTTCTCAAGATCAACATTTAGATCTCACCACAAAGACGAAAATATCTTCCACGGGGAGAAAACTGCGGCTGCGCGCGGCTGGATCTGCAGCTGTTGATTCGGAAAACCTCTAAGCAGTTTCTAAAAAATGACAATAATCTTCGGAAGGCTAGCAGAGGTAACGTTTTCCCTCACACAAGTGAGAAGTATCGCAGTCATTCTGTATATTTATCGCATCGCACATCTCAAGAAAGTGGAGGCAAGATACGTTAACATAGTTTCTCTACCCTCGCTAAACTTACAGATGTGTACCTGGTGATTCAGCGACTGGGGTAGGAGAGTAGAGGTTGTACGCGAGGTGTTTACACTCTGAGAAATTGCAAACAGTACGCGAGCGAAGCTGACTGTCCCTAATGCAGAGATACAGGCTTTTGTGGGGCGGAACGCACAACCAGAAAACAGGCAATTGCATGAACACACGCCTCATCGAGCATGAATATGCACACGTGTTTTTTCCACTGCGCCTAGGTTGCTGGGTGTCGCATCTCGTAAACAGGAGTGGTCTTTCTAGCCAAACCATTATGCACTAGTGAGCCCACGACAGCGTCAAGGCTTCGCCAGTGTGTGCAGCTATCCATCTATCTCAGTGTCGGATAATGGGTCGTACTATGGTCTTCTATACAAAAATTCGAAAGAATTTAGAAAAAGCAGTCACTCTCTCGCTGTGGGCCAACAAATGTCTAAGTCGCGCCAAAATACAAGCGCCTTCGAGACGCTCGCAGGCACAGCGACCCCTCAAGTGAACATAACTAGTCGAAACAGCAAGAATACGTTAGCGCACAGCGCCGAGGGCAACTTCGTTTTGGAAATTCGAATTACACAGATATATATTCTCTAAGACGAGCTACACGCCGCTTGATAAGGAGAGTAGTTAAAACGTTAACTAATCAGTAATAGTCAACCAGCCTACTAATTAAAACTTCTTAGGTGTATTCTGATGCGGTGCACAATTCTTCTAAATAAAAAGCCTCTTTATAAAAATTCAGAGTTATTCAGGTGCATCGCCCGGTATATAAAGAAGGAAATCGAGCCCCCGCTGATAACACATGTCAACTGCTGTCGGACAGCAAAATGGGGGTAATATGGCAGCAATGACGTGCCCTAAGAAAAGAAATCTCGCTAAATGAATGCAATGCTGTGACACGAACTGTACATTAAATGATCTCAAATCGTACTGATTACTCACTTTAAGAGCAACGATAAATTTCGTCCTTTTTTCTCGGGCAAGGTGGACGTTGCCGAACGTGCCCGTCCCCAGTCTCCGGCCGACCTCAAAGTCGTCCAGGGACCAGATCTTGACTGCGACTTCGGAGCTGCAATCCGACACAAATCCTTATAACATGGATAGCGCAGCACAACAAATGCCCCTAATAAACGAGTGAAAGGCCACAGAGTCTGAAGCACTACGAGAGTACGAGTGCTATATTTTCTCTAAGGTTTGCTTAAAATGATGCACGTGGGCAGGAAAAAATGACATCATCCAGGCTGGTGGCACCTAGAATCTTACGGCACATGTGCTATTCTCAGCTGTTCTTGAATAGATTCCCCAGTGAAAAAAAAATGAATAACGGCAGTACAAGAAAACTTCGTTGGTTCCCAAATAATAGGCGCGAAAATCCTGCGCTATGCTCCGTAAAGTTGCACTAATATGTATGCATTTTTATACATTCCACAAGACGGCTTCCAGGCAAATGCGTCCGTAACTCTGCCAAACTATGATCGTGTGGTAAGTTTAGGCACTGAGAAGAGGCGCTCTAGCGTACAAACGGGTCTAGCATGGCACAAGCGCAACGGAAGTCAACTGGCAAGGTGGGTTCTTCACCATGCATATCTGAAAGTGGGCAAGCATCAATAATGTCACTGCTTTTATTGCAGCACGCGACGCCTGAGGGTCTATAGGCAGAGGGGAGGAGAAGAGTAGAAGAGGCGAGGCAGTCAGCTGACAGGGTGGATTCTGGGTGGATCCATAAAAACATGGCGACGGTTTAACACGAGCAACTGTAACCTGAAGGCCTGGATATAGGGGATTCGAACAGTAGACGCGCAGAGGCAGCCAGCTAACTGGATGGGTTCCCCGCAATGCGCAAGTGCACGTGCGAAAACAATGCAAATGACATTGCTCGGAGCACGCCATGGAGGAAGGAAAGAATTTAGGAAATGCCGTTAGGTCACGTTATTTAAAGTTAGACGTGACTTCCCCCCTTCGTTTGCTGGCGTCGTTCCCGCGCGCTTGCGCATGCGAAGCAGATAAAGCAACAGACTACGCCGCTGCCCCAAAGTGGCCATTGCTGCGCCGTCGGCCAAAACTCCCACCAGTACTTGTGAAAACACCTGACATCCGGCGCAGTTATGGCCTGCAGCTCGGAGAGCGACTGCAGGGGGCTGAAATTTTCTATACCTGCCAGCAGCCATGAAATACAGAGGCTAGCGCCAGTTCTTCCTTCGCTTACGTTGATTCCGGTTGGCGGGCGAATTTCGGCGCATTAATCTCCATCACAAAGAATGACAGAAACATTCGAGCACGGGAGGAGTTCGCATGGAATCCGCTTCACGCATGCAGTGATCCCAATTCGGGCTCGCTACGGCAGGTGGGCTGATGTGTCGTTGTCCGCCTGCTCTGCGCGTGGTCGAGAGCAGCGCGTTTGTGTTTTGCGCACACAGTTTCTTTGCTGTTGTGACATTTTAAAACTGGTTCCGCTGCTGGTCAACGTTGGTAGCCGCAGCGCTGAAACAGTGTAAGAAAGTGGTTTTTCGGGGTTTAACGTACCAAACCTCTCAGGCTATGAGGAAGGGCTCCGGAAATTTCGACCACCTGGCGTTAAAGAACACCAGGTGGTCGAAATTTCCGGAGCCCTTCACTATGGCGTCTTTCGTCCACTGAGCCGCTTTCGGACGTTAAACCTTCTTACATTGGCGCAGCGCTGAGGCTACCGGCGGGAACCAGCAGTGCAAACAATGTAATAAGAACAGAGAACATATTTTGAATTGTTTTATTGACGCACAGACCCTTATCGTTGCTCTCGGTCTAAAAGGATATTTCTCGAACTGCGATGTGTTGCAGCATTCTGTAAAATACAGATGTGTCGACGCACCAGAAATGTTACGTTTCTCTCAGACGGTGCAACTGACATTTGCAATACATCATTTCGTCCATCATTCACGCATTACATCTCCAATGATTCCGTGCAGAGTGTTCGCGCAATACATAGGCATCATTCTGTGCACAGAAAGTGCGCGCAATTTGATGTGTGCACGATGTACCTTACGACCGTAGATAATTTCTAAAAATTGTTTACCATACACATGTGAAAGAAATCACTATCACTCAATAGCTTTCTATGTCCACGCTAATATATGCGATTCCAATAGAATTCAGTTAGCACGCAGTTTTAGAGACAGCTGCCACGATGTGCCGACTCGAATCATAACAGTGACTATGATCCACGTTGAGCAGTGGCTCCCGAGAAATCGAGCGCAGATAGAGGTTCCCGTCAAATCCGTGCGAGTTTCGATGCGTTCTTCGCAATTTCGAAGGTCACGAGCACAAAACCAACACCACCGTTGCTGTAGATGCACCAAAATCACTAGCGCATGGAGGAGCACGACGTCAAAGTTTCTGTGACCAGATGTCGGGAGCGTAAAACATTTATTTATACTATTTACAAAAGAGGCATTGCTTGGACTGGGCCTGAAGGGCCCAGCCGTCACAATCACTAGGAGTGATGCCTAGTCAGGGACCCCTGTGTCCTCCGCGGCGGCCCGGGCTCTTATAATCAGGGCTCGTTGGTCCTGGAGAGTTGAGCAGCCGAGCAGGGCAGCCTCCCAGTTCTCTCGGGTGGAGTGGGGGTGGAGTGGGAAAGCAGGATTGGCAGGGCATGCCCACACTATCTGATACGTGTCCGCAATCCGTTCCCCATAGTGTGGACACTCACCCGAAAAGGCCGAATTGGAATGTTCACGCACTGCCGGGCACCGTACCGTGTTGGTGTAGAGACGAAGAAGCCAACGCTCCTCCGCCATCCTGAGGCCTTTGCAGAGGGGTGGGTACCAGCCGAGAGTGTTTTGATACAGGAGAGAGATTTCCCGAAAAGTAATAGCCGGATTAAAACCAGTAGCCGGATCAGGCAAAGGAAGAGGCGATGCCCGGTAGCTAAGCACGCGGGCTGTAGCATCCGCTACTATATTTCCCTATATCTCCGTATCCCAGATGATGGTGCGGCGGGTTGGGAAACCCCGGTACTCACATCTATGCAAAATTTGAAAGGCGCGACCTGGAATTAATCCGTGTCCAAAATTGCGGCAAGCTCCCTTGAGTCGGTTATAATGACTCGCAACGCTGGATCCGCGGCAGCAAATCCCATAATAACTCCCTCCGCGAATGTAATGTTGGGGGCACGGAAGGCGAGCCCTTCAACTGAGTAGCTTTGGTGGATGACGGCCGCCGTGTACCAACCCCCATGGTGTTCACCGGCTGCGTCCATGCAAAATACCCCTGATCGAGCACCATACTGCTCCGAAATGGCCTCTGCTCGCGCGAGGTTGTGGCCATCATGGGCATCCTTTGTCGTGTTATTGGAGATGGGGGCGAACCTGCAGGGCGAAGCGCCAGGCCTCGGGCAGGGATACCCGCTTTTCCTGTTGAGTTGTGTAATTGATGTGGAGGAGAGTCAGAAGGCGCCTACCCGCACGTATTTCGCTTAAACGCAAGTTGATTGTTGAGATGAGCCTCGCGCAGCTCCCCAAAGGTGTTCGTCATCCCCAGGCCGAGGAGACCTTGGCTGGATGTTGCAATGAGGAGGTCCAGAGCTCTCATAGATTTTGCAGAGAATCACTTCGAGAGCGTTCTCATCGCATTTGCGCAGGTGGAGGTACGGTTCCGAATACAGGATTCGGCTGGTTACGAATCCACTGGCCAGCTCAGCTGAAGGGCCCTTTGCATCGCACCCCCCCCCCTACCCCCTTCCCCGCTTGGTTGATACCCGGCAGACCATACGGCCCACCTGATCCCCACCTTGCGGAGCTTCTCCTGTGCGGTGTCGATCTTGCGGTTCCATTGGATCTAGAATACCAATACCAAGAATTCCTCGTGTTCAGGTATCGGGCGACTAAGCAGGGAGAGGTTAATTTTGGTTGTGCAGTTTGGATTGGGACGTATGTGCATGAGTTGCGATTTGCTCGGGGAGCACTCAAGGCAGCAGCGGCGTGCATAATCGTCCACAATAGACGCCGCTTGCTGTCGGTTGGCCTAGATTTCTCCGAACGATCCGTGTGTTGCCGAGAGGGTGATGTCATCCGCATACAGGGCATGCTCCACGCCGGGGACCTCACACAGCAGGATAGGGAGCTTCATCACGGCCAGATTGAATTGAAGAGGCGAGAAGACCTATCCCTGTGGAGTCCCTCGCGTACCAAGTGTGTACGGGCCATGTTCACTGTCTTGGAGTCGGATATATGATTGCTGATCTGTAAGGAATTGCTTAATGTATTGGATTGTGTTGTTACCACAGTCCTCTTGGGACATGTGAGAGAGGATGATATCATACGTCACATTGTCGAAAGGATTATGCAATTCCATTGCGAGGACCGCGTTGTCGTCCCTTGGGTGCTCGACAGGATCAAGATTCCCTCTATGAAGTTGCTGCAGCACATATTGTGGGGACCGGTATGGGCGGAACCCGCACATGGTGTCTGCAAAGGCGTTGTGCGTTTCTAAGTCGTTGGACAGTCTGTCACGAACCATGGTCTCCATCAACTTCCCCACATAAGATGTGAGAGAGATGGGCCGGTGGTGGTGGTGGAAAACGTTTATTTGCTCTATTTCATAATGATTTTTGTGGCTTCAGATGGAGTCTTCCATCTTATCACCAGGGTTGGTTCCCCTTATCAAGGGCTCCGCTGAAGGTAGGTGCCCTGCGTGCACGCCTTACTAGTCCTTTTTGGACTTTCAGTGTGTCGCTGGATAGGATCCTCTCCCACTGTTCCGCAATCGGGTTCTCTATTATGGGTAGCTCGCCTATTTTCTGCCAAGCCGATGTAGTCTGGTATAGGGTTGGTTTGTCTTCATACCACGGGCACTCGCTCTTGTACTGCGTGGGGTGGAATTCACTTAGCATGTTTAGGCACGGGAATGTTCCCGTTTGTAATGGTCGCCATGCTACGGCGTCTTCTCTATTGAGTTGTTTGTGTAGGGGCGGGTATTTTAGTCTGATCCCTCTGTAGTAAAGCTTTTCTGTATAGCTTTGGGCTACCGGCTCGGGTACCTCAGCTGGGTCGGCATTGTTGGATGCTCGGTTTGTTGCGTACCCTCGAGCTATCCTATCCGCCTCCTGAGGTCGGCGTTGAGAGCTTTGCCTTGGTTGGGTATGAATGTGATGAGAGCCATCCAGATGGTATTGGAATATGCGAGCAGCCGCTCTTAGGCCGGTTTGGGGAGGTTAGCGAGGAGGTTCACCGTCACCTTCCCCCTGCCCGGGGCTGTTCCTCTTTTCTTTTTGCCAGGAGCGCTTTGAGGTCGTGAAGGTAGAAGGTTCGATTGCGATTTGCGTTCTCAGAACCTGCATACGAGTACGCCGGACGACGCGAATCCTGGTCTGTATACAGATATTTATCGCGGAGTGCGTCAGCCAGTTTCGCTGTGTCTGCGTTGACGGTGTGAATTGCTTGTTGAAGATGTTTTTGTGTTTCGGTGCGGGTTTGCGTCGGATCAATGAGGGCGTGGAGAACGCGCCACGTGCACGAACCGGACGTCAAACAGGATCCGGTTCGACATTTGTCGAACAGCGGTGTTGCATCGGTCTACCCAGTTCCAGTCGGCGAGTTGAGCCGCATGCTCTGCCGCTTGTTGGGTGAGTTCCGCGATCCGCGCCGCAAAGGAGGCGACAGCGCCCGAGATAACGCGACTCACGGAGTTCGCGAAACACACAAACAAATGCGCGCTGGTGACAACGGCCGCGGGAATCAGAAATTGAAATGGAATGCAGAGAGGAAGAGATTTTCCTCCTTTCAGGAACTTCTTGCTGTTAGTTATCGCTGTATTTTCTTTTTACAGACGCTACCGCCAATACCGCATTCAGTTACGTTCCCAGCGGATGGCAGACCAGTTAGGGCTTCAGAGGAGGTTCTTCCAATCAGGAGGGACGGAAGTTGCTCCCGCTTTTCTCCCCCTGGCATGGGCCTCCTCTAAGCTTTCCTTCCCCTACGAACCACACGGAGCTAGAGGGCCTCTAGGAAGGCGACGGTAAGAGCAGAGGGCAGAAGCTGTAGGTGGCCGCGGCGGTTTCACCACAGCAAAAATGTGTAAGGGGGAAAGCATTCTAGAACCAGGACTCCGGAGGGGAGAGGGGGGGGGGGGGCGAAACACTACC
Organism: Amblyomma mixtum; assembly: GCF_055824585.1. NCBI lineage: Eukaryota > Metazoa > Arthropoda > Arachnida > Ixodida > Ixodidae > Amblyomma > Amblyomma mixtum. The sequence goes on along the minus strand of NC_143014.1, from coordinate 349,624,277 downwards.
TACTTTCTTTGCTGCTCGGCTGAGCGCATGCGTTACAAATTTATTTGCAGCTTAGGGCAATGCATATGAGTAATAACCAACGACGTTCTATTCCCTATGTTTGAAAGCGACATTTGTGATCTGCGTGAAACCATGCAAGCACAACGACATCAATTTTCCTCTACCTGTCGCGGTGCCTCAGTGGTTAGAGCGCTCGGCTATTGACCCGGACTACTTTGGTTCGAACCCGACCGCGGCGCCAGCGTTCGGATGAAGGCGAAATCCAAAAGGCAGCTGTGTGCTGTGCGATGCCAGTGCACATTAATGATCACCAGGTGGACGAAATTAACCTGGAGCCCTTCACTACGACACCTCTTTCTTCCTTACTTGCTTCACTCCCTCCTTTATGCCTTCCTTTAATGCGCGGTTCGGGTGTCCACCGAGATATGGAAGACGGTTTTAGCACCATTTTCGTTCCTCAAAACCCAATTTGAATGTTCCTGCTATGATACCAAAAGTTTCGCTCACCGTGGTTTCAGTGCATGAATGTATTCGGTACGGTGTCAGAAGCAGTAAAGGGCGAAAATGCTCATTTGAAGGAAGGAAAGGCCCACCAACTGGCTCACTCTCGATGGGCACCTAAACCACGCCGTCGGGGAAGGCATGCATAGTGGGACACAACTTCAAAAAATAGCAGTTGCTAACACTGGGCCACGTTCCGTCCGCGACGTCCTGTATTACTCCGCTGGCTAATCGTAAAGCAAATGAGAGCAGCTTTTTAATGCTTGACTATATTGAACAAGCGGCAAATCAAAACTCCAGAGCTTATATTTTTTTGTCGTGCTGAGCTTCTTGTTTAGGTTACAGGTGACAGGAGCGTCACAGAATTAAAAAGGCAGTGGCGCACACAACTCGAAGGAAACGAGAACACTGGCTGAAAGTAGCCCGAGCGCTTACGATTCTTCGACGGATTCTTCTGCGCTGCTCGTGAAAGCCTGCTGCTGGTCCATGCCGTCGCCAGTCGCGCTCAAGGGTTCCTTTGTGGCCAGAGCGCTGCGAATTGTAAAGTTGCAGGACGGGGAGTAAGGGGGCAAAAATGAAAAGTTCTAATGCACGCTCTGTCGCACAACGCTCCACGGGCTGATTTAAGGAAGAGTGTTGCAGTCTCCCCTTCCCACCCTCAAGCGAGAAATTTAGTTTGGAAAAACCACATTGGCCAGCTGTTGGACTAAAGGGGGAGGGGGTGAATCTTTCCGCGAGGACTTTCACTGTATGATATTTATGAAAAAACCCAATTTTTCTTTGGCGAAGTCCACGAATTATACAGCGTATTAATACTCTGTTTCCTCGGATAATCATCATTAAGGCACCGCCGCCACGGTGGCTCAGTGGTTCTGATGCTCGGCTGCTGACCCAAAAGACGTGGGTTCGATCACGGCCGCGGCGGCTAGAATTTCTTTGGAGGAGAAATTCTAGAGGCCCGTTTACTGTGCGTTGTCAGTGCACGTTAAAGATCCCCAGGTGGTCGAAATTTCCGGAGCCCTTCACTACGGCGTCTCCCATAGCCTGAGTCGCTTTGGGACGTTAAACCCCATAAACCAACCAACCAACCATCATTAAGGCAAAAGCCTTTCTTGGCTACGTCGACGAATTCGTGCCCGAAAAAGGTGTCGGTAGTAGTTGCGGCGAGCCATAAAGAGACATTGTCCAAAAAGTGGCTGTAATAAAAGGGGAGTGATGAGGCGATGCCGGTAAGAAAATTTGGTGCCAATCAGGTCATTAGTTAATTAATTAGAGCCAAAAAATGGACCAAAAGTGAGCGTGTTCGGGGCGCGAGTGGCGCGAAATTTGAATCGTCAGAAGTGCCGTAACACCTGTCGGCCCGACATGACCAACCACTTGATTGGCCCACGTAAGCGGAAAGGTGGGCAGAGCCAACACGCGGCGCGAAATTCCTATGTCCGAAATGAATAGCGAGGTGAAACGATGAGGGGTTTGTAGTTACTGGAAATCTAATCAATAATGACAAATCATAAAAGCGTCAGTAATAAATGAAGACGAAATAAGGTGCCTTGGAGTGAATTAAGGTGAATTATTTTTTTAAATTAAGGTAGTAATGGAGTAATTACTCATTGACGTCCACCCGAGCGCAGCCATACGGCTACAAAGGAAAGCTATACAGCTTTCTCAGAAACTTCGTAGTTAAAGAAAAATTCGTCCTGGTCCGGGGTTCGAACCCGGGACCACCGCTACACCGGAGCAGTCGCTCTACCAATTGAGCTAACCGGGACGGCAAGCTTATGGTAGGGCGAGAGCGAATTGATCAATAACTCGAAGTGGGAACAGTGTTGACCAAATGTTTTAGGGGAATCCCCCAAGGTGGAGTAGATTTGTAATAAGGGAGTAATTACTCATTGACGTCCACCCGAGCGCAGCCATACGGCTACAAAGGAAAGCTATACAGCTTTCTCAGAAACTTCGTAGTTAAAGAAAAATTCGTCCTGGTCCCTTATTAGAAATCTACTCCACCTTGGGGGATTCCCCTAAAACATTTGGTTAAATTAAGGTAGATTAACCTGGATCTACCACACCCTCTCTGTACCATGGGTATAATATAAGTTAGTGATACATTGAAATGAATTCAAGGCGAATTCGAGTAAATCAATTTTTATTTAGTTCTGAAATAAGGAGAATTGAAAAGAATCACGTTCGAATTAAGCGAATTCATTGTGAATTTAATGGATTAATTTTGGATTGTGTCAAAATTGCGAATTAATAAAAATAAGTGTGAATGAAAAAATAATGTTTCACTAAATGTGAATTAATTAGAGTCAGCTGCATTAATTGTTGCTTAAGGTGAATTACGTGCTTCGATTCTAAGACGCAACGTCACATTCGACATAGAGGTGGCGTGGCGCAACTAGAGGCGGCGACGAGGCGTCAATGCTTTCGCATAGCTCCTATGCGTTTTCTGCAGTGCCCTCTAACTTTTTTTTTTACATATCAGGAGCGTCACAGAATTAAAAAGACAGCGGCGCACACAACACGAATGAAAGAAAAAGACTGGCTAAAAGTAGCCCGAGCGCTTACGATGCTTCGACGGATTCTTCTGCGTTGCTCGTGGAATGCTGCTGCTGGTCCACGTCGTTGCGAGTCGCGGTCAAGGGTTCCTTCGTGCCAAGAGCGCTGTGAAATGTAACGTTGCAGGACGAGGAGTAAGGGGGCAAAAATGAAAAGTTCTAATGCACGCTCTGTCGCACAACGCTCCAAGGGCTGATTTAAGGAGGAGAGCTGCAGTCACCCCTTCCCACCCACAAGCGAGAAATTTAGTTTGGAAAAACCCAGTTGTCCAACTGGTGGACTGAAGGGGGAGGGGGGCGCATCTCTGAGCGAGGACTGTTCTCTATGATATTTATGAAAATCCTATTTCCGTTTGGCGAGGTCCACGAAGTACACTGCGATAATAGACACGCCTCTGCCCCCCCCCCCAAAAAAAAAAAATTAACTATATTCACCAAGTGTCACCTATAAATGCGCCCATTCATTCGCCCATCTCCCTCCGTTTTTTTTCGAATGTATTGTGCCAATAAAGCCCTTCACTACGGCGTCTCTCATAGCCTTAGTCGCTTTGGGACGTTAAACCCCATAAACCAAACCTAAACCAAACCAAAAGTGGCCCACAAATGAACATTGGTTTTTAAGGAAATGAAATGGCGCAGTGACTGACTTCTTTGTGGACAACTCAACCGCGCCGTAAGGGAAGAGAGGAATGTGGGAGTGCAATAAGAATAATAGACAGACGTGCCGCAGTGGACGGCTCCGTAATAATTTCGGCCCTCAGGGACCTTTAACATACCCTGCCATCGCACACCACATGGCCAAAATAAACACTGGTTTTACATGAAAAGAAATGACCCTGTAATTGCCTCATATAACTCGTTGGACACCGGAACTGCGCCGTAAGGGAAAGGTGGAAGGTAGGAATGAACGAGGAAGGAGGTGCCGTAGTGGAGGTCTCGGGAATAATTTCAGCCAGCTGGGGATCTTTATCATGCACTGACATTACCCAGCACACTCCGCCTTTTGTGTTACGCCGCCATCCAACCCCCCCCCCCCCCCCCCCCCCGGCCTGGTTCCAACCCGGGTACCGCAGCTCAGTAGAGGAGCGCCTTACCCATTGAGCCGCCGCGACGGACGGCGGATATTATTTATTCTACAGTGACGCTCACAACGAGGGAAAACGGGGGGGGGGGGGGGGGGGGGGGTGTAAGCCGAACATTGAGAAGACGTGATGCCTCTGCGGCGCTGTCTGCATCAAGACAGCATGAACAAAATGCGGCGACGCAACCTTCGCATACACGCTTCCCAGCGAGAGACCCTAATACGGGCTGAATAAGAAAGTGGTCCCCGCTTCGGCGGTTAAGAGAAGCGAAAGGCAAAATTTTTACCCCAGGCCTCTCCTTGGCGCCTTAGCTGATTTTTGAGTGGACGCCTCAACCGTACTGTACTGAATAACTGAATTTATTTTTTTAAAGCAAAAGCTTTACTGGCCTCGTCAAGCCAATATCATCGGCGTCGCAATTTAACCTTGAAGTGTAGGAGCGGTGGCGGTGTGGCAGCCACATGATAGAACACACGTCACTTGCCGCAGCTGCAACCTCGTGCCGCCGACGTGTGAACCACTGAGCCGGCCGTGGCAGCTGTGGCTACGTGACTAACCAAGTGACTCGATGTTTGATGGAAAAAGGAGCCGGCGTCACTATCGCGGCATTTGCCATGCAGATCTCGCTATGGTCGAAGCTTGTCGGCCGGAGCGGTCTACGTCATCGGGTCGATTTTTCCAAACCACGCTTAGCTGAGCTAAACTACAGCCATTTTTCAGGAAAGGGGAATGCGTACTGCCTAACACCTTGGCGGATACCTCAACCACGCTATGAGGGAAGGGACGAGAAATAAGTAAATGAACGGAGAGCGGAAGTGATGCCTTATACTCGCGGACAACTTTTCATGGCTGTCCAATAGAGTCTAGCAGGAAAGACAAGCAGACGGTGCTTTGTCCCCGTGTCGTGCAAAGTGGGCTCCTCAGCACTAGCGACCCTGAACCCTCTCTCCCACTTCCCCCCTCCGCATCCCTAGCCCGATCAACGATCAACGCATTCCCTGCGGCGCGGGGACAAAGACCCGTCTCCTTCCCTCTCCTGTCTATCCTCTGCTACATAGCCGTAAAAAGTTGCCCGCGAGTATAGTGCAGGCTCAGGTTTCTTTTTTGTAACCGACGCGGGTGCTCAGAGGTTTCTCGCTTGGCTGCCGAGCTGGATTACCGGTGCTCGAACCCGAACTCAGCGGCCGCATTTCCATGGATGCGAAACGCCAATGGCGCCCGTGTGCTGTGCGATGTTAGTTCATGTTAAAGGCCCCGTGTGGTCGGAATTAATCTAGAGCCCTCAAGCAGGGCACCTTTTCCTCCCTTCCTTCTTTCACGCCCACCTTCCTCCGTTCTCGTATGGCGCGGTCGCGGTGTCCAGCAATAAGTGAGACAGTCACCACACCTTTCGTTTTACTGATAACCAATCATCGTTAGCTTAGACTACCTCGGGTTCTTCAACGTGCACTGATATGAGCAGCGCACGGGCGCCTTCAGATTTTCGAGTTCAGCGACACACGGGCGTTGCCGCTCAGATTAAACACATGTCCTCCGGCTAGGTATCCGAGCACTCTAAGTATTGCGCCACGGCGGCGGTTTCGTAAAATTTTCATCGTGATACTACGTGTTAAGTCCATCACTAGCAGGGCACGCAAGAAAGGATTGGAGCGAGGGTGAAAAACGTCAGTCCGGACATCGAGCTGTTGGAAAGTGGTATTACAGTTACATAGCTCCGGAAAAGATATTGGGGAATTCATTAAGTTCGTCTTTAAGAATACGACGAGATAGCGCTGTTGGGCCCTGCTCGCATCCCGTACTTGATTGCATAATTCCTCATTAGCATAATTACTCATTGTACTTCACTATGTGAAACACCACAACGCATTCACTAGACTTAGCTAAAGACGCTTTGCGGCCTATAGGTAGTGCAATCCGAATGTCCTGGGTTCAATTCTCGCCTAAACCTAAGTTAACCCAATTTTCTTTGTTATTTAGTTTTGGCAACTCCTTGCTTCCATCGGAATGATTCGCTTACGGACAAGGACGCCGAGGTCTTTCCTTCGACACGACACCCTTAACGCTGTAAAGGCCCTGCGCAGGCTGACATCAGCGATCATAAGTTGACATGCTGTCCAGCGAATCGGTCTGTGTGCCGATCCAGCGCAGCAGTTGATGCGCACGGCATCAATATCCTCTATGTTGCCAGGAGCCAGCAGGATAGCCCGAAAAACAGGATGCCTGCAGTGAAGTCTTATTGGCTCGCTGGTGACGCGTGACGGGCGCAGCAACGGTAAGGAGCACGAATACGGCGCCTTGTTCCAATGGTTCTGTAGCTTAGTGCAATAGCACTGCGTTTGAGGACGCAAAAGACAGCAATTCGAAGCCCTGCTCGAGGGGAATTTTTCTTACATAGATGGAAAGAGAAAACAACGCAAACCAATATTTCTTTCCCTTGGGAGTTTGTTGCTTATAGGGTAGCACTTTGAGATTCTTTTGGTTATGTTAGATTGCCTGCTGCTGGCAGAATTTTGTGCAGGGGGTTCTCCAGGCAAAAAAGCTGGAAAAAGTGAATGCCGGCAGAGTCTTTTCAGTGGTTGTGTGCTGCGATGTGATCGTAATAGGGTCATACTGCCGGTTAATTTGGCCGGCTGCCGGCACGGTAGTCTCGTCTTGTACTTTAAGCACAGTATCAGGAAGCTTGAAGACTATTAGCAAAGCTAATAGCTAGCATCAAAGGAAAACAATCACTGAAAGATTACGATAAAAGGTAATGCGGAATATAAGCGCAGCTGCCGTGGCACTTTAACGATAGGCGATAGCATAAGGAACATGCAATGCCGAATGGCGGCGGCGTTTGGCTTCGGAAAACATTTATTGCCAACCAGTTCAGAAGGGGGCAAACCCCGCCCTTCCCCCCTCCCCCTTCCATGGCACGAGGTAACCCCTTCCTCCAAGACAGCCCTTGGAGGGCTATCCGTTTCAGGGCGTCGGTAATTATCCGGCGCTGGTCAACAGCAGTGGAGCTGGCCAGGAAAGTCTCCCAGTCCGACTCCGCCGTTGTTGGGGTTGGAAGGCGTGGGAAGACAGGGATTGTGAGGAGCACGTGAAGTCTCCCGGTTTCCTGCACAGCTTACAGCAGGAGACGACCTTATAGGGGTAGCGGACATGAAGGAGAAAAGGGGTGAGAGCAGTACGGGTCTGGTGTCGGCACCAGTGGGAGGCCTGTGTTAGGGTTAGCGAGGGAGCCGGCGGTGCGTAAAAGCGCCGGCTTTCTTTGTAGTGGATAAGCTGGTTGAGGCCTGCGTGTGCATGCCTGAACCAGCGCTCTCGCCATAACTCCCCCCTCATTCTCCTTCCTCCTCGCGCTCTCTTCCCTCCCGCAGTACTTTCATTCGCTACTGTGGTCATCGCTCGCACTGCCGCTTAGAGCACTGCACGGGCCTCAATTTGAAGCCCAAGCCCGGCCCGGGCCCGAGACCTGAAGCCCGAGCCCGGCCCAGGCCCGCGGCTTCAAGCCCGGGCCCGGCCCAGGCCAGCTAAATTATCGCTCTAGCGAGCCCGGCCCGGCCCGTGAATCCCGGAGTGAAGCCCAGCCCGGGCCCGGCCCGGCCCGTTTCACAGTAATGCTTGAGGTATACTGCTCACTCTGAGCAAGTAGACTGCTACTATACCGATAAGGAACTGGCCGGCAAAGGATCTGAAACCACAGTTTGGCTTGCAGAAAGTTGGTTCTTTTTAGCCCAGAAGAAAGTGATTAAGAGTAGTGCTCGCCAGGCCCATCTTTTTGACAGTGATCTCGTGTAGGTGCGCAAAAATAAACTCGGAAGTTCTGAGAGCCAAATAAAAAGGGCTGCATGCGAGCGTAATAGACTACTTTGCATTCCCCCATGGTTTTAATCAGTTATATTTTGGCGCCCGCGAAGTATAAACATTAAAGCTGCCGAGCAAGCAGTCGGATGACATTTTTTTTAGCGAACGCGATCTCTAAGGTTGAACTCATAGCCGAAATGGTCGCCTTTCAGCAGAAACGAAAAGCTAAAAGGCTTGAGTATTTCACGGTGTGTGTTTGAAGACTATAAGCGTCCTAAACTTATATGTTCTCCCCGATTGGATTTCTAATAGATCAATGGCCAAATAAGGCCGGTTGAATTTTACTCTTACTGGTGGAGCAGAAGATAACGCGCGCGAACCATGTGATAACTTACAGGGTGAAGCACTTGTCATGACAACCAGGCTGAAGAAGCGAGGAGGGATAGATGTGGTTATGAGACGAGATTTACAAGCTCTCGCGAGCTTTTGTAGCTATTTCATTTACGAGATGTTCCTGTCAGCTGATCAAAAAGAAAACCAAACGCGTTTTAGTTTGTGAATTTTCTCTCATGGGAAAATTATAGCTATTAAATAAAAGCTATGTTTTGGGGGCTTAAGGGCCCCGGGGGAGTCAGGCTGTGAGAGACACCGAAGCAAAGGATCATTTCGACCGCCTGGGTTTCTTCAATGAGCAATGATACTACAAAGTACATGGCTGTCATGCTTGCCGCCTAAATAGAAATGCGGCCACCGAGGCTAGGAGCAAACCTTGCTTCCCCGGCTCAGTAGTCAAGAAACTTTACCACTAAGCCACCGCGGCATGGAAATAGGGCAAATAAATAAGTAATGAAGCTTAGTTTTTTTCTCAGCGCGTACTATAACCAATAGCTCATCCGCGTTGCTGCTCCAATGACGCAGTTGTGTACTTCACTCAGCAATAGTGAATGAATAGTCGGACACCAGCCGTTGCTGTACGGACCCAAGGCCGGCTCGGGTCCGCAGCTTTAAGCCCGGCCCGGGCCCGGCCCAGGCCCGGCAGAACAAATCATGTCCCGGCCCGGCCCGGGCTTTCGGGCCGGCCCGAGCCCGTGCAGTGCACTACTGCCGCTTACGCCGACGCAGCTCAACTCAGGAAGAAGTAGCGCTCGTAAATATTCCCAGATATCCTACCGGCTAACCTTGACCATGTTACCGGATCTCAAATTCCAAATAGCCCCGAGCCCATCCCGTGCCGTTACGACATGATGCAGCGCAGTTCAGGCTGCAGAATGCCCCTCGTAAAACGCGAGACCAAAGGATGAGGAAGGACGTCCTACGTGCAAACAGTAGACGCTCGCTGAGCAGTAGCATGCAGCAGCTGCAAGTGGTCCGGGTGTCCAACGCACCACGGAAGAGGCCAAACCGCGCCCGCAGCTTTAGCCTTACGGGCATTTGGGCCACGAGCTGCCGCTACTGCCAGCCAATGCAAACTGCCGCCGACTTACGTGCCAGTTGCAGGTAGCTGCCACCGATGAGCCTGGACGGAGCCGTTGAGCGAGGTTTGGTTCACCGCGAGCACCGCGACGTTCGTTGAGAGCACTGGCGGGTGCACGAGGCGAAGTCGCGAGAGCGCTGTATTTGTCGAAGAAAAAGAAGCAAGCACAAGGCGACAACAACACAAAAAATGCCCTTTTTTAGGTTTTAAAGAGCGCAATGACAGAAGCAAGCCGTTCATATACCATGGCAGCTTGATGTCTGGCCCCAGTGAAATTGTTTTCTCTAGCGTCACTTGTTCTGGTGTCTTGCTGGTGTGCATATGGTTGGTTGGCCTCAAATAAAGATGGCACACAACCACAACTGGGCAGTGGCCAAGACACAGCCGGTGAATTACTGGAAAGAAGAGCGTTTAACGGGCAAAAAGGAGCAGTAATAGGGTACAGGCTGACAGATGGCACGACGCAACGACAGTGGACCTGTTAGTTAGGAGATCAAAGACGGGGCAGTGGTTTTATGTGCAAATTCGAACACGGCGCATGTAATGTTGGAAGATCGCACTGACTGAGTGTGGGGAGGCGAAAGAAAAGAAAAATTTCCGAATGGGAGTCGCGGTCTTTGTAGAAGCAAATTTTGAGCAGCAGAGTGCACCCTCTGTTGTTGCTACCAATAAAAGGAAGCAAAATGGAAAGAACAACCACAGTGGACACAGGCAGACCCAGCTCATGAAACGAAGTTTGTAATAGGCAGCTCCTGAAAAAACAGAAGCGGGGGCAGAACAACAGAGAGTGATTTACCGTCTCAGGTTCGGCACAAATGGGCACAGTGGGGAAACCGCCAGACCAGTCTGCGAAGGTAGCAAATTTATCTGGGGAACCCGGCAACGCAAACGCGTGAAAGAGACCTCCAGTCTGCGCGAGCGATAGTGTTTGCTACTCCAAGGATGCAGAAGATGCTGATATCCGGGAGATTATGTAAGAGCCGTGGCAGCAAATTCCTGAAATAATGTGTAGCTGCGAAATCTTACCGCAGCTGTAAAAGCACAGGTTGGCAGGAACGCAGTAATTGGGCCGCACAAAGAGGCCCTTGATAATTTGCAACCACATTTAAGTGAAGGCCTATGTGCCCCTGTACCCAATGCAGCCATACCGAAATTAGACGGAGCGGAATTAGAAACTCACGAGACGTAATGCCAGAGACTCAGTGGGTTTGGGTATGCTTATAGTGGTCTCTATAAAGTATCTTCTCCGTTCTCCACCTCCAAAAATATATAACTGATGCACCAGATGTAGTAACGAAAATTGCCCTTCGAGGAGTCAGCTAGAATCAACGCAGTTCAAATAATCAAGCTTGTCTGAGTAATACTTTTTGTGGGGCGCAAGCTTTCCGCAACTGAAAATTTGCGCCTAGGCCTTGCTACAGAATCATGGACAAATAAATTCCAGCAAAAATCCAACTTCCCCAATATGCACCTGAGTTGTGCTGCAGGTGAGTAGCAGCTCATGATGGCCCTCGGGTAAAAATAAGGATATCTGCATAGCAATTAAGTTTAGATGCCTGCTCTCGGCTCTTTTTTAGTTCAGCAGGTTGCTTAGTGAAGATTCTAATTTACTGCGGTGAAAGGCTATAGGACATCAGTTTTTTATTTGTACAATAAAACGCGTTAATCCGCACTTCATAAGGAAAAAAAACGCTCTAATTATCGAGGAATTTGTTCACATCAAAACCGTTCAAACCATGGTAAATTTGCAAGAAATTTGGAAGTGGTCGCCAGTACTTAAGATAACTAAGTAACAAGAAAATTTTTCAAACTTCCTTCTCATGTGCTACTCTGCGCACTGAGCGTAAAATTTATGACTTACAGCGTTGCTGCCAACGCTCCGTTGTTTCACGCAAATATTCCTTTCGTACGAATATTTGCTAATGTTACGAGTAATGACACAAACATTCGGACCCCATTTGGCTCGTTTTCATGACTTTTCGATTCGCTTATTAACTACACTGTCGCAGTAGTGCTACCGCCAAACCGCGATTCGGAGCAATTTTTAAGCATAAAAAAACGCATTTTGCAAGATATTGCAGCATTAGTATCGGCATTTTGTAGCACTTTGGAGGGGCTGTGCGCCATTTCGAGACATGGCTTGCCCCCCATGCAGCAAATATTTCATCAGATAATTACGCTGCTACGTAAATAACTCCTAGCTTAAATTTACCTGCCTCAACTGTCAATGCATGGGACCATTTTCGATGCGCACTGCGCTGTAAACAGGAATCAAACCAAATGGGCGTTTAAACGGCAGGCGTCGCCTTCAAAACACCATGCGTGCAAGCGTCTACTCCGTCAGTGTGGAGCAAGCTGTGTTAAATTACCTATTTCACTTACTTCGCTGTTATACGGAGCGTAATTGATATGACTCCCTTCTTTTTAGCTGCTATTCTGAAATGAGTTTCCTGGTCACATCGCTCCCCAAGTCCAAAAGATAGTAAGAAGAACACCATTGTGCGCCGTCCCCACCGACACGAAGCTCTCGTATGCTTCTGGTCAGTCGTGTGATAACAGACACATTTAGCACACCATGTACCACGTTACCGCTACCGGTACCGGAGCACCGGGAGCTCGCGCGCAGCCAATGCGCATGCGCAAATCGCCTTGACGGCACCAGATGTCGCCAGGAGCTCGGCAGCTGCACGTGAACCTGCAGCATCGAGACCAATGAGCGCGTGGTGGACGGTCTCCCGGTAGTCCGGTAACGGCAGCGGTACGCAAAATTTTTCTAGTGACGTGCATGGCGCACTCCGTATTACCATCGTCGATGCTCGCTCCTGCTGCTTAACTGTGCCTGGCACGGTATAAGATGTTGGACTGTTGCCGTTTTATGGTACAGAAGCTACTTTTACCTGTTCCCCTAAAGCCTGCAGCGCGCTCTCGCCCTACCTGATCTTCACCTGTTCGCGCCGCCACCCAGTTAGAGCAAGTGCTTAGGCCTCATTCTCGCTGCATTCTTTCGTTGTGACTCCCGTGTGCGTTGCAACAGACTGCAGTGTGGTACATGCAATGGAAAAGAGTTCAAGCGCCTAGCTATCGATAGCTCTAATGAGGACGCCTTGTTCCTCAATCACACAACCGCACCCACTGAACGCGGCGCATAGGTGAGCGACGACCCGCCGGCGCAAAAGGGAACGAGAGCGAGCCCATAATATCCACCCCACGGTCTGCGACGATGTTTACATGAGGTGCTACTGCTCTTACATGCTTGAAGAAGGCCTCTGACAAAACATAGAAAGCGGTAGGCTGCTCTGACTGAGATCCATGACTAACAGGGGCCGCGGGATCTAAAAAGCGTAAAGAAGGTCCCAAAAAGTACCAAGTCAGGGTTCGCGCCAGAGACGCGCCTCTTAGCAGGATACGCAAAACAACATTCAAAGCAAACAGCGAAGACGTGACGTTCAAATTTGGAAAGGCCTAACCTTCTCTCTCCTGTGGTTGCCAAAGAACAGCGCAAGCCCGAAGCTAGGTTCTGCCTGACTAAAAAAAAAAGAAAAAACTGTAGTCTGCAACCCCCCTTATGATACGGAGGGCTGGTTTAACTATATGGCAAAGGTTATCAGAAAGCGTCGAGCATGACGGACTGAACCAGGTAGCGCCTCTCAAGCAAAGGCAGGTCAAATGTCTGCGCCCTGCGCACACTAGCTGTAATGCCTTCGACGGCCGAAGACCACACACCAGGCCATATTGCAGCGCAGTCGTAGGTGACGCCTAAAATACGCATCTGCGCGCTCCACTCCAATGTATTGCGCATGTAATATGAATCTAGAGGACCCCACAAAAAATATTTACTCACCGAATAATAAAGCGCAGCCCCATACAAGGAGGCGTACTCACGAAAAACATCTGAAGTTTCAAGCAGGCTGCGTTCATCAGCTTTGTACAGAGTGATGCCATCAGCATAAATAGTGACTGGTGGCGATTCGCTCCCTGGCGAAGCCAGACCTCTAATAAGGGAGTGGCGATTGACTTCCAAGAGGAAAGGCTCTAATGCTAAGACAAACAAAAGGGAAGAGAGGGGACAACCTTGAAGGACGCCGCGGCCAACATCAAATGCGGTACTTTCCCGTACATCGAAGAATTGGGCGCTTAAGATATCCAACAGGAAAATGGCGCAAAAGACGTGGACAAAAGAGACAAACACGACAGGACCAGCGTCAACTTACAACTGAATTTTATTTCGCACCAAACCCGCCTTTATGTAGGCCAACACGCCTTAACATCCGTGTAATCACGCACAGGCAGTAGAAAAGATCACTGTAAGATATCTAACACATGAAGCGCGATAGCAACCACGTAACATACTATAATGGCTAAAAAAAACCCAACAAAAGTATAGCAAACAACACTAAAACGGTCATGGCCAAGCAACTCTTAAACACCAAAAACGATACACACTCATGAGTGATACGAGATGACCAACAAGAAAAGTGGAAAAAAGGTGAAGAATGAAGCGTTAAGACCAAAGCAGTGTCAAAGGTAAAAAAAGGTTGAAATGGATGAAGAGTGCAAACCATAAAATTGGAAACGAAAAACAAACAGCCACATGAATGATAACCGATGACCAACCAGAAAAAAGATGGACGCGAAGCTGAGACCAAAGTCGGCGTCAAAGGTGTAAAAACGAGAAAAAATTGGAAACGAACAACCAGCAGCCATATGAATGATAACCGATGACCAACAAGAAACATGAAAAAGGATGAATGCGGAGCTCAGACCAAGGTCAGCGTCAAAGGTGTAAAAAACGAGAACAAAACCGCGCAAAAACCGCACATCGTCAAAAAATCGTCAAAAATTGCAACCAATGCCAAAGGAAAGAGCGTGCACAACAAAACAAAACGAAGAGCCTACAGAAAATTTTCTAGAAAAGTGTACTCCTCGTTGCTAAGCGTAATGGATGGCTTGCTGACGCATCTGCTCCCTTCTTTCCTGATGTAAAAGGCTTCGACCACCTCTCTCTCAAATCTGTCCTTCCCACTCCTCAAAAAAATAGTTTTCTCGAACTCCGGACGGCAACCCCTGCAGGCTTTGCAATGATCCACTAGGAAGCTTCCTTCGTTATTCCGCAGATTCCGGCAGTGCTCGCTGGCGCGCTCATTAAAACATCGACCAGTTTGGCCAATGTAGCTGAGCCCGCAACTTAAGGGAATCTGGTAAACAACCAGCGTCCTGCACCGTGTGAACTTGTTTTGATGTTTCACAGTACAAGCCGGTTGTTTTTTCCCGTTAGTCATTGCGCAAAGCTTAGAAAGTTTGCAGGGGGCTGAGAATGCGACCTGAACATGCGAACCTGAGAATGCGACCTGAACTGCATAATCCAAGGGCTCACTAGAGGAGCGGTCAAATTTCCGCAGCCTGTCGTTGTGAACGCTGTTGTGCACACAGAAATTGCGCTTGAAAAATTGACGACGAAAGAAAACGCCGCAGAGTTCCATTCAACACGCCATCAGAGGGATATGCTCCTTTGCTTGCGGAAGCACTTGTTGAGCGATGACGAAGAGTTGGATGTTTGCTGCAACGGACATCACCCGGAAGCACTTGTTGAGCAATGACGAAGAGTTGGATGTTTACTGACGGACATCACCCGGACAAAGTGATTTCCAACATTTTGTGGGCTGCCACGAACACCTACATGAAAAATTACGTCCAGATGAAGACAGACCTGCTGCAGCTCAAGAGATAAAATGAAAAACGCTCAAATGAACCGCGACCGGTATATATTAGTGATGTGACTGAAATAAAGTCATCTAGAATGTAATATGCTTATTTTTTTCTCTTCCTTTTCTTTTTCTTTTGCCTCACGAAGGCGCTAAATTTTATTTGTCCGTTTTTTAGAGCTCATGCATGCCACATGCACTGCGCGAGACGCCGGCGGATGCTTTCCCGCACTGCTTGGTCAAGGTGATTCAAGGGTGTTTTGGCCGGTTGGGTGCGCCAGGCCTCCTCGGGGATAAAGGCCTTTTCGTCATCCAGCACAATAGCTCTCTGGGTGGCGGTCATTCCTTCGCGCGCCTAGCAGTGTCGCGGTGGGGTGGGGCGAAACGCTTTGTGAGTCATATGACACGCCCAACTACTTCGAGGAGACACCTCTCCGGGGCTGCGTCATCGGGGCACGAGTTTCTGCCCAGGAGCGCAAAACACGCACTGCATCCCCGAGAATGCTTTCACCTGGAGAAGAAAGGCTGCAAGTCGTCTCGAATCCGGGAACAAAGCCTGGGGGAGGGGGGGGGGGCGCTCGACAGGAGCAAAACCGCTCATGGAAAAGGGCGAAACGTCTCGTGAGTCATATGGGAACATGAAGCACTCCGAGTAAAGTGGGCGTGGAAGCCAGTGCAGATCTCTTCCAGTCAGTGGGCATGTTACCTCTGTCCTCTGACAAAAGTGAAGACTTTTTGAGACTTGGCCTCCCGTGTGAATGGGGGGGGGGGGGGGGGGGGGTGAGTGCTCCGCCGCTCAGTGTCGTCATGAACTCCCTCCCCTATCGAGGTCCCCGTGTGAATCAGCCCACGGCCGATCTCGACACGATCGTTCGCTCTCTCTCACGGCCTGTGCATGAGGACCAGTTGCTACCTAACGCCGCAGCTCTCCGGGAGAGATGCGAACAATCCTCTCTAAAATGACTTTAACCCTATCTAGTGTTCCTGTATATGCTTTCCTGCGGGAGCATATACAGGAGCGCTAAACCTCTCTTATACCCTTGTCAGAATAGAAGATTTAATATCATTCGAACCGAATGGCACTCGAACCGTCGAATGTCATTCGGTCCCTTCCGGTGCTACACGGCACAAAATAATGTCATTCGAGAATGATGGCAGTGGCGATCAGTGAAAAAAAATAGTGCAGCTGAAAGACGTCAGCGCGCATCAAAATGTTTGAAATTCTTGCGTGGTATTTCAAGAGTGTGCGAGAACACTTCTGTGCAATATTAGAAGCTTAAAATATTGCCACATTCCTGGACATTCTCGTGGCGCCGTCTCCTGGCCGAACTGTCTTAAGCGCCATCCTGGCTAGCCTTAGCCATGGTGGCGGGCGGGGCTTCTTCGTCGTCTCTTCTTCGGGTTCCGCTCGGGAGTTCGCTGCTACCTGGCGCTGTTCAGTAAAACGTGACCTGGCTGTCCCGACTGTATAGCCTTGACATATTTGGTGGAGCCGGCTGGGTAACGTCCCATGTACACTGACTCTGAAGACACCTTTGGAGCCAGCCCTCAGTGCGTGGACACAACCCCCTTACACAAAGCGAGCCGCCGCCTGCGAGGCCTACAGCCAGAGTTCAGCGGCCTGACAAAACCGGCAAGAGATATGACATCAACCACAGCTAGCCGGACCACTCAACGTTTTGGAGCTGACACTCCCTTCGTACTTCACGCGCCCAGGTCACCGCCGACGTTCCACGGTGACAGGTTCGAGGATGTTGAAGACTGGTTGGCCAGTTTCGACCGTGTGGCAGCCTTCAACCAGTGGGACGGTGAGCGCAAGTTGAGGAACGTTTACTTCGCGCTAGAGGACTCGGCAAAGATCTGGTTCGAGAACCACGAGTCCTCTTTTGCCACCTGGGAGGTTTTTCGTCGCGAGCTGCTGGCGACATTCGGCACCAGTGAACGAAAAGAGAAGGCGGAAGTCGCTCTGCACTCGAGATCGCAGCAGCCTAATGAGAGCGTCACCATGTTCGTTGAGGACATGATGCGCCTCTTCAGTCGAGCCGACCCTGCTATGGCCGAGGCAAAGAAAGTGCGGCACCTGATGCGGGGCGTTAAGGAGCAGCTGTTTGCTGGACTTGTCCGCGACCCTCCAAGGGCAGTGGCCGATTTTACGAAGGAGGCAGTGAGCATGGAACGCTCCTTGCAGGAACGCGGTGCACAGTACGGCCGGCAGGATAGTGTGGCAGCCGCTCAAACCTGCACGCCTACGACGCTGCCTCCTGAAGATCTTCGAGACCTTGTAAGGAGCATCGTTCGCGAAGAACTCGCGAAACTCCGCTTCCAAGCTCCACAGGCCAGCGTCGCCGCCCTGTCGGACGTGGTACGGGATGAAATCCGTCGAGTGGTGCAGCCAGCACCAGTTGTTCCGGACCCGCAACCCTACATCATGACCTACAGCGAGGCACTTCGACGGCCTGCGGCAGTGGCACAAGCTTTTTCACCTGTGCCGGCTGTGCAGTACCCACGTACAACTGTGCGCACCACCGTGCCGCAGGAATTCCGGCCCGCCATGCGTAAAGCGGACATGTGGCGAACGCCGAGGAACCGGCCACTCTGCTACCACTGCGGTGAGCCCGGCCACATCCTGCGCCACTGCCCCTACCGTCGGATAGGTTTAAGGGGTTTCGCTTCAGACGCTCCTCGGCCACGCTACGGCGAGCGACCCCAGGAGATTGGAACAATACCTGACGTCCAACGTGCAGGCTCAGACCGTGCCGTGACGCCAGTCTCGATCCCCATCGCCCAGGAGACTCTCTTCTCCCAGCCGCCCGTCGACCTCTGGCGAATTCAGAGGCAGGTCCCCAAGGCAGGAAAACTGAAGACGGCGTCCTCTGGGGGTAGGGCCGCCGCAGCTAGAAAGAAACAAGAGCCTCCACTCGACGATCTGCAGCGACGACGAGACCAACGACCACCTGACCCGACGAGCCCACCGCCGACGAAGAGCCAGCAGTTGGCTTCTACGGAAATTCCAGTAACTGCCGATAACTGTGAAGTAACCGCACTGGTAGATACCGGCGCTGATTTCTCTGTGATAAGCAGCCGGCTAGCCACGACCCTTAGAAAGGTTTTGACACCTTGGACTGGGCCCCAGATCCGCACAGCCGGCGGCCATGTTCTGACGCCGACCGGCGTTTGCACCTTACGAATTCAGATCCGAGGTGTCACTTTCCCCGGCTGCTTTGCTGTGCTTCCTGAGTGTTCTAAAGACCTGATTCTCGGTCTGGATTTCCTACAGGAATATGGGGCTGTCATCGACTTTAAGGAGCTGATCGTCTCGTTTGCCGCACACCGTACTGTTGGCGACGAACCGCAGCAACGCAGGAATAAGTTGCGGGTCTGCGATGATAACGTGGTGATTCCGTCGAGAACCACCATGCTAGTAACTGTGGAGTGCGATGACAGCGCCGGCACTCATGGCATCGCTGAAGCCAACATGTCACTGCTCCTGGGTCGGCAAGTGTGTGTAGCTCGCGGGCTTATAGAACTGAAGAATAAGCGAGCCGAACTACTGATAACAAATTTCGGTTGTGAACCCCAACGTTTAGCGGCCAACACAACGATTGCTTATTTTGAGGAACTCGGGGAATGCGCCGGAGAGTACGCATTGACAGGGACTACGAAGTCCGTCGAATCAACGAATGCTCCGGTTAAACTCGACGTGAACCCGAATCTCCTGCCTAGTCAAAAACGCAACCTACAGACTGTCATTGACTCTTTCCAGGACTGTTTTGCGTCAACCTCCAGAGTTAGGCAAACGCCGATAACAAAACATCGAATTATAGTTGATGAAAGCCAGAGACCATTACGCCAGTCGCCGTACCGGATATCTTCAAAGGAACGGGATGCAATTCGAAGGCAAGTTCAAGAAATGCTCCGCGACGACATGATCCAGCCATCGAAGAGCCCGTGGGCGTCGCCTGTGGTCCTAGTTGCAAAGAAAGATGGGACCCTCCGATTTTGTGTTGATTACCGACGTCTGAACAAAGTCACTAAGAAAGACGTTTATCCTTTGCCGCGCATTGATGACTCCCTAGACCGTCTGCGCCACGCCAGATACTTTTCATCACTCGATTTACGCAGCGGCTACTGGCAGATAGAGGTGGACGAACGTGACCGGGAGAAGACCGCATTTATTACCCCGGACGGTTTGTACGAATTCAGGGTGCTCCCCTTCGGCCTATGCTCAGCTCCGGCCACTTTCCAACGGATGATGGGCACTGTGCTTTCTGATCTCAAATGGCAGTCGTGTCTTGTGTACCTGGATGATGTTGTCATCTTCTCCGACACTTTCGAAGAACACCTCAGCCGCTTACGCGCTGTTTTCGAAGCTATCCGTTCAGCTGGGGCGCTATGCCGGAAGGCCCGAGCTTGGCGCTCGCCCGAGTTTCATCCGAGTTTGCGATGACGACAGTCAGTGAACGAAGATAGCGCGGAACGTGCGCAGGCAGCGGACAATAAAATGTAGAGATAAAGTCACGTAAAGCCGATACAAGCGCACCCTGCGCGCCTGTTTCACTCTTCAAACACAATTCACTGCACAATACCAGGCCGCAGCGCTACCTGAAGTTATCAGCGCCATGTCAGCAATCGCGAAATCGTGACTTCTCTGCTATCTATCTGCACACTCGCCGCTAGCTGTTTGACACGCCTTTTCGGGCGCGTCAAGGGCGTGTCTTCTCTTTCAGGCTCTATCTGTCTCTCCATTTCCGAAGACGAACAGTGCGCACTGGGTGCACTCTTGTATCAACCCTTTCTATTCTCTCGAATACGTTAAAAGGCCAAAATAATATTATGAACATTTTGTTCATTTCCAAATTTATTTTAAAATCTGAATCCAATAAAGCGTTGTTGAAAAACATATCTTTAGGAAATTAACAAAGATTTGAAACTTTCTGCCGCTAGTGGCGATAGTGAGGCCATTGCTTGCAACGTGGCTTGCATACGAACTAGAGCGGCAGCCCACCGTGCCGAAAACGAGAGCTCCTGCGCTGACACGCCGCCAGTAGCGCTGCCTTCGACTGGAAAGACTGGGCAACTATTACACGCTGAATCTGTCTTATTTTTCGGCCATTGCCATAATGTATTTTATTGTGTCGTATATAAAAAAAAAACAGTCATGCATCTTCTGTCTTGCATAATACACAACAGCAAAAAACTGAACTGCACTGCACCCCCCGCGTCACTGCTGCTCTCTGCAGTGACCTCAGGTGGAGTTCTCCGCTGCTACGGCCGCTGCCGCACCCCGCTATGGCCAACCATTGCTCTTAGTACGCTCTTGGCGAATCTCGGCGGTAGAAATTGGCCGTGCGAGCGGCTGTGATGCGCTGTGAGAAAAAAATTGCTGTTTGGCTGTATTCAATGATTCATTACGTATGCCTGTTGTGTGTGACGCCTCTTTAGTGCACTGCGGATGCGAAGAGCGTGCTACCCAGCGACACAACTCATCCTATGTCATCAGACGCTGACTAAAAGCTGTGAAGGTGGTGGCACGCGTATCTGCGTAGTATTTGTTTACGTCGCGCACTTCAACGTTTTGCGGACTGGTTTTGTCACTAACGTCGATCGCCGTTGTATACCGCAGTGACATCGCAATAATATCGTTCGGGCAGATGAAGGATCCTGTTTGTAATAATGGAATCGGACTTATAACAGAGAAAGGTGTCACGGTTGTGAAGTACGCAGTGCTTGCGTGTTGGAAATTACAAGCTCGTTATTGCACTGGGTCTAGAGCAGCGACCGTTTGTCGATCCCGGATGTGTTTGACACATTGATGCTGGTCTTTATCACCGATGAAAGCACGGCCAAGCCAAACACTGTGATGCCATCTTGTTGGAGTACGACGTGCTCCAAGCACCGTTTCGTCGTCGTGGTCCGTGTTTGACGCCTTGCAAGCAGGTGTGACGCGCCGTCAGCGTTGTGCTGTGTCTTACGTGGTTGCAACAGGCTATCGTGTTGTGCAATCTTGGTATGCGAGCGAAGAAATCGGCGGCTGTCGCCATGTTTCGTGTCCTTCGCAGATGTGCTTAGATTAATCAGCGATGACGTCCGTTTTGCGTGTTATATTTCGATGGTCAACATCGTAGATGTCTGTCAGCAATCAGCACAGCCGCGCAGCATACCTGTAGCCGGCAGGGATGTTGGGAGTGGCCCACCCATAGCGCGTACGCCTATAATTTATGTACGGCACGCCGTGGGCGTGACCAATCGTTTTGATTGACAGGTGAACTCGGAGCTAAACTCGTGAACGGTGAAGTGCCCCGAATTCATCTCGGGACTGTCATGGCGGCGGCAGCAGCAGCCTGGGTCATCGCTTCCTCTGACGGCAAATGTCAGTACGGCCGGCTGGACCCGTTTACTGCCATGGCCGACGACGAATTCCAGCGACATTTTCGCCTCTCCAAAACATCGGCACGATGGTTGTGTAAAGAGTTAGGCGACGACGCACGCCTGCGGAGAGTGCGTAGCGGGCCTCATTCGCTTTCGGTCGAAGAGCAAGTCCTCTGCGCCCTCCGGTTGTTCGCGACCGGCAGCTTCCAGGGGAGCGTCGGCGCAGACCGCTTTATTGGACGCCACCAAAGCACTGTGAGCCGCTGTGTGAGGGTCGTCTCCGACGCGCTTATCGACGCGGCTGTGCAGAAGCGGTGGCTCGCGTTCCCCACGGCTGCGGCCGAGCGTGCGTATGTTAAGGAGCGTTTCCTTCTGCGCGGCGGCATCACAGACGTCGTGGGATGCGTCGACGGGACCTACATTGGCGTAAAGGCTCCTTCGAAGTCCAACTCTGACGTGGCGAAGGCCAACTATTTCACGAGGAAGGCACATTATGTACTGAACACAATGGTTGCAAGAATGCTCTGTTTTTGCTTTCATGCATGTCACGGTTAATGGAATGTTCTCCTATTTATTAGTGATAGTGGTCCGTGAACTGTGCAGTGTCAGTGGATGTTAAGGAACCTCATATGGTTGAAGTTATTGGCAGCCCTTCACCATGGCATGCCTCATCGCTTGATTTACTTTAGGGCATTAAACCTGAAAAACCCCTTCCGTTTATCAGTAACTGAGCAGTTTTACACACAGTGTAGATAATTTTTTGTTTTACCTCATGTTTGCGCACGTAATAGGTGCATGGATTTTTCCAGCTATTTCATGCATGCATTTTAATGGGTTTTTAAACGGTAGCATTTGTGTCACTTGGCAGATTGCATTCTTATGCAATATTCATAATCGCAAGTCGCAATAAATGTTTCACTTTGGCTGAAGTGGAAAAGCTCCTGCCGGAAGCACTGGCGTCTGTAAGCCAGGAAAACTGGCAAAACTTGTGTTCATGTGGAGCAAGTTGAGGCTGAAGCAAGGCAACGCGATATGATTGTTGACGCTAAAATTGATCCGGTTGTCTTCAGCATTTCTGACTCGTGCAACTCTTCCTCTGATGAGTCGAGCACCGATTCCAGTGATGAAGACTTGAGTGGCATCGAGGAACTTGTCTGACTTCCAATTGATGTGCAATACACATGCTACCGAGGAAAGAGAGAGGACTCATCGGCTTGCTGTGATCACCTTTGTGCGTGTGTGGGCGGAAATGTGAAATATGTGTGCATGTGGGTGTGTGTGTTGATAAATCTACCAAGGAAATTGTAACATTTCCATCAAATCATTGCATCATTGCAATTCGTTGCATCAAATTGTATCGGGCAGTAACTTGTAATGTAGGTGGTGAGGTGGTCGTGTTAATAGTGTCTGTATAGAAGTAGAATATGTAAGGGAGTGCAAATAGTACTTTTTCCAATTAGAATACCTATACTGGTACACGTCATCAATGTGTGCAGTTTTTGGAAGATTAATTGCTGAAAAATACGGTGGAGCTTAATGAAGCGTTGTGTCAATTATTTGGAAAGTATCTGAAAATTTGAGAGCAAATTGGATTCATTTAAAACAATTTTGAACATATACTGTTTGATTCGTTCGACTAACTGAACAGAAATTTATTCAATTACGCTGTCCAAAAAGTTCGAACATTCACAAACCCCTAGGCATTGGCCTCATTTTGTGTATGAGGGTTGGGAATGGTATGTATGGGTGTCTGATCTTCATGTCCTGAAAAGGGATTCCAAGTTTGGTGTCGTCTTGCATTACTGTCAATCTCTGGTCGTTTTGACATGTTATGCAGTGCCAGTGTTGAGGTAGCCAGTACTGTATGGTTTGTCGATAATTTTTCGGAGGTGTGAATGATTTCAAGCTGGCTCTTGCTCAGTTGAGTGTGAATTTGTGTCGAGTCAGGTCTTTGTTAGTACATTGGTCAGGTTTTCGTTTTATCAAATAGTGTTGTTCTATGGCTCCACATTTTTTTTTCAGTTTTAGAGCATTTGACTGATTGTGTGTTGGTGTACATCCACTGCACGTGCCCTTTAATTTGTATGCACTGTGATCCATGCCACTGGCTGTTTCCAGAATAAACCATTTCTCGCAAACACTGCGGGGTCAGCATTCTTTATTGTCGTGTCTGATTTATTGTTTGCTGTTTTGAAATATTTTTTCGTAGCGTTGTACAACTTTTTCTGCACTCTTACTTGACGCTCCCACAGCTTGGAACTCTTTTTACCTGTCTGCATGAAAATCCTGCCTGAGCAGCTTCTGCTCTTCTAGGAGAGCAGGGAAATCCAGACAAGCTGACTCTTGAGGCAGTACTATTTTCTGTCACTGTGGGAATCAACACTATGTTCAAAATTTAACACTTAACACGGGAAAACAGGCCATATCGAGGTGGTGTATGCATGGTGTATGGTGTATGCGGTATGCATAAAATGAACAGATGCATGCTGTTCATTTCAGAACACGGCATAATATTCAAGCGATTCTGAACACAACGAGTTTTCTCATTCAAGTCACGCGAAATTCAACTTTCGATGAAAAAAAATGTGCGAAAAAAAAAAAGTTCAACCATGCCGGATTTGAAACCACGCACTCCCATCGCCTGTCGACTCTCCGGGAGCGACGCGTTAGACCACACGGCCACGAAACAGCGCGCAGTTGTACACCTCTATTTTTTTTTGCGGACTGCTTCCGTAGCCTTCATAGCGTTGCACATGATGTAGCGTTGCTAGCGTTCCCTCGCGGTACAAAGCAAAATTTAATAATGCATGAATCGCTCTAAAGCGCTTTAAATCTAAATCTTTACACTATAAAATGCTTATAAAGGTGTACTAAGTGCATTATAAAATTCAACAAATCTCGTTTGTCGAATTGCACAGGCAATGCACTTGGTGGAGCGACAGACAAATGAAAAGTGCCCCGGCGGTTGGCTCACGTGACCCGTTCTTTGTAGACCGCCCAAGAAGCCCATGAGGTGGCGCCGATGTGATGATAAAGCACGGAATATATTCAGATAACCCAATGAAGCTGGAGGCGTGACGAGGGTGGGATTTTGTCTTGCTACCGTTAGTTCACTCATCTGAGGGCGTCGCCAGAACTCGGGAAGATTCCGAGTTTCAGCAAACTCGGGCCTTCCAGCATAGCGCCCCTGGTCTCTCCCTTAAGCCCGAAAAATGTCACTTCGCTTTCCAGGAGCTGAAGTTTTTGGGCCACATTGTGAGCGCCAAGGGCGTTAGTCCGGACCCCGACAAGACTGCCGCCGTCGCTTCTTTTCCCATTCCTGCTGACAAGCGAAGTGTGCGCCGTTTTCTGGGTCTCTACGCCTACTATCGGCGCTTTGTGAAGAACTTCTCCCGAATAGCTGAGCCTCTTATTCGCCTCACCAAAGATAACGAACCGTTCGTCTGGGGTCGGGAGCAACAACATGCCTTTGAAGAGCTACGCACGCGTCTTCAAAATACACCCATACTTGGGCACTTCGATGAGGCAGCTGACACAGAACTGCACACAGACGCGAGTAACGTTGGCCTTAGTGCGGTACTTGTACAGTGGCAGGATGGTGTCGAACGCGTAATCGCTTACGCAAGCCGCACGTTATCACGGTCTGAGGTGAACTATTCCACTACCGAAAAAGAATGTCTAGCTATTGTGTGGGCAGTAACGAAATTTCGACCCTATTTGTATGGCCGCCCTTTTCGAGTGGTGAGCGACCACCACTCGCTGTGTTGGTTGGCAAATCTCAAGGATCCCTCAGGGCGACTCGCACGCTGGAGCCTCCGACTGCAAGAATTTGATGTCACCATCGTGTATAAATCCGGGCAAAAGCACAGTGATGCAGACTGTTTGTCCCGTGCCCCACTTCCTGCCAGTCCCGTGGACCTCGATGACGGTTCCCGTTTCCTTGGGGTCATTTCCGCGTCCACCCTGGCTCACCGCCAACGAGACGACATTGAATTACGGTCCCTGATTGACTATCTCGAAGGAAGCGCTCAGACTCCGCCCCGCATCTTTTCACGCGGCCTGTCATCATTCTGCTTACGGGAGGGTATCCTGTACAAAAAGAACTATAGGTCGACGGAGCCTGCCTATCTGCTCGTTATCCCTAATGCCTTTCGCGATGAAGTCTTGCAGGCGTGCCACGATGATCCTTCCTCTGGTCACCTTGGTTTCTCCCGAACGTTGGCCCGCATACGGCTAAAATATTACTGGCCCAAGCTCGCGGAGGTTGTGAAACGCTACGTCCGAACTTGCCGCGAGTGTCAACGTCGCAAGACGTCGTCGACTAAGCCGGCCGGACTTTTGCAGCCTATTGATCCACCACAAGTTTCTTTCTACCAAGTCGGCATGGATTTACTCGGCCCCTTTCCGGAGTCTTCGCTGGGTAACCGGTACATTGTGGTCGCCACCGACTCCCTCAGTCGATACTGTGAGACGAAAGCTCTTCCCCGTGGAAGAGCTGCGGAAATTGCCACCTTCTTCATGCACAACATCGTGCTTCGTCATGGCGCACCCACGGTCGTTATAACTGACAGAGGAACGGCCTTTACCTCGGCGCTGACACAGGAAGTTATGCGACTCAGCGGCACGAGTAACCGACGAAGAACAGCTTATCACCCCCAAACTAATGGACTCACTGAGCGCCCAAATAAGACGATCGCCGACATGATTTCCATGTATGTCGACGACGACCACCGCAACTGGGATGCAGTACTCCCTTACGTTACGTTCGCATATAACACCGCGCTGCAAGAGACTACTCACTTCACACCATTTCGCTTAGTCCATGGTCGCGAGGCCGTGACAATGCTCGACGCCATGCTGCTTCCTGGTAGTGAAAACTCCACTGTCGTGGGGGCCGACCGCTTTGTTCACGAAGCCGAGGCCGCCCGCCAACTTGCTCGGTAGCATATCCGGCATCAACAAGAAAAAGACGCTCGCCGTTACAACCATCGCCACAGGGATGTCACCAGCCCGGAGAACATGTTTGGGTGTGGAGCCCAGTCCGTCAACGAGGGCGC